>NC_053491.1:72970840-73308340 GCF_905171775.1 Rana temporaria | reverse complement strand
CCCCCCCCCCCCCAAGAGGCTTTCTGCACACCAGGGAGAAAGCCTTGCATTACTGTGTGGAGTTACAGACAGAAGAACAGGAAGTGAGAATTTCTCAGAAGGAATAAGGACATCTAAAAGCAAAATCGAAGGATGAGGTAAGTGAAGGAGGACTGCACTAAGGTAAAGGAAGCTATTTAGGGGGGAAAAAATTACCTTTACAACCCCTTTAAAGTAAAACATTTTTTTTTGGGGGGGGGGGGTGATTAGGGCACCAAACTTATTATATGTAATGATGTGTATCCCTGCAGACAGCGGCTTCTGCTAAAAATTAACCTTGCAGTCTCTCCTTTACAGCAATTGGATGCTGCACTGGATTCACTTTCTGCGAATGGGTAGAGGAGATTCATCTGCCCCTCCTGCATTCACAGAACATGATGCATTGTGGGAAAATTACAGTAGGAGTTCTGTGAATAGAAGAGCGCATAGAAGGGGGCAAGAAGGGTAGCATAAGCAGCTGTTAACCTTCATAGCGCTGGAAGATGGCCACTTAGGGCAATGTCCGGTGGATGTGAAGGAGACACTGCATCAGTGTTGCCAACTGTCAGTATTTTTACTGGCAGCCAGTAAAAAACAGGCAATTTTCTCCTGCCAGTAAATGCCAGTAAAAGTAAAAGGTTGCCAGTAAAAAACATGGCTGTGATGCTCGGCTTGGTCCGGAGCTGAGACCATCTGAGTGCCTACTACAGTGTGATCAGGTGGCTCTGGCAGTGCCTGAGCATGTCGCATGATGTCATGGTGCAATGGAGCCAAGCAGAGTAGCCAGAGCCTCGTGTGCGGGTCTGCGGTATGGGAGCAAGGCAGGCTGGGACTGGGACCGTCAGTGCTGTTTAGACTGGAGTGGACTGGAGGGATCACTTGGCTTAGAGCGAGACTGTCAGTGTGACTTAGGAGGGGATATGTTGTGTCAGTAAGGTCTCATCATCATCTGTGCTACTACACACTGCTGTCAGTGTCACTGTGAGTGTCAATTTTATGTGTGTGTGACGCCCATTCCAAGTCCTGTCCCTAAGCTACTTACTAAATTAAAAATAAAATAAGAAATGTGTTTTGCCTTATTATATACCGTAAATCGCATTGCTAATTGCATATTGTATTTGTTTGTAGCCTAATAACTAATTTGCACTTAAAACTGCAATTTTGTAACTTTTAGAAATGGCAGTAAAAACTTGGCTGTGCCAGTAAATTTGTGGTGTTGTGTCAGTAAATTTCAATCTGGTAGGTTGACAACACTGCACTGCATGGATGTTTTTTAACAGAATCAGCCACCCGGAAGTGATGGGATACACAACCATTACTCATATCTAATGTGCAAATCACCAAATGTATTACTTTTATGAAAAGTCTGTAACTAGAATCATAGAAGGAAAGAATATACTCTCCTGTGTATTTCATAAAAACAAGGAACTCTTATGTTGCTAAAACACCAAATAGTTTATATATTAGCTATTTAAAAAGAATGTATGCTACAGGAGCAGGGCCCTCTGATTCCTCCTGTATTTACCGTATTTATCGGGGTATAGTGCGCTCCCGCGTATAGGGCGCACCCCTAAAGTTGCCCCGAATTCAAGTGGAAAAAAGTTTTTTTGTACTTACAGTTTTGGTGTCTTGCGCGGCGTCCATCGGCGGCCTCGTCGGGTCCGGCGTCCGTCTGGGGCTTCGGGTGTCCTCTTCGTCGGGTCCGGCGTCCTTCTGCGGCATCCTCGCGTCCTCCCCGCTCGTTTTCCTGTTGGCGTTATAAAAATCCTGTATAATAATAATAATAATAATAATAAGACAGAAATTATTTTGGAGGTTCCAATTGACTACACTTTCTGAGAAATTCAGTTGATTGAGTGGCTTAAATTCTTTAAATCACTGACAATGAGCCATCATGTAGTTCCAGGTTCTGAGTTGCTGCATGCGTGTCCAGTTTAGTGACTAAACTGAAGCTTTGGCTGAGGAATCTCCATGTTTTTTTTAGTACAATACAAGTTTGCTTTAAATAGACCCTCTCACCAGACCATTCATTTCAACATAAATCTTCTCATTAGATTTAACATATCGTATGCATTTTATTTACTTGTTATTAAAGCCTGCCTTTTGTAGAAATCCCAAAGCCCTGCCACTACTGTTGGGGGCCACCATTTTGTATTTGATGTTAGCAGCCCCAAAAAAATCAAAGGTATCATTCACTGGGGTATTGAATAAAGATTCACAGAAGTACAGTCAGTAAAATTAACTTCCAGCAGAGGTCCAAATTGCATGTTTCATTCTTAATGACACTTCGGAGCATCAGCAAATGCACATGTTTTTGCGAGCACCATGCGATTCTGCATATAAGACAGTCCGGTGAGATGAATGGGCTTCTTACACGCAGAACTCAAGTTGCAATGGCGTAAACCTAGCCTCATATACTTCACATCACAATCCTTGCTATTGCAACAGTGTTCTCAATCCCCCCTGCACATCACATAACCCCTCCCCTTTTATATCACAGCCCCCTTTACATCACAGTTCCCTCCCCTTCACATCAAAATCATTCCTTTACATTACAATTGTCTCTTCATAGCAGTGTCTTCAAACCCTCTTCACATCACTTTGCCCCTTCATATCAACCCTCCTTCACATTCCTGTCCTCAGCCCTCTCTTCCTTTACATTCCTGTCCTCAGCCCCCTCTTCCTTCACATTCCTGTCCTCGCCCCCCTCCTTCTTTACAGTTCTGTACTCACCTCCCCCTTACATTTCTGTCCTCAGTCCCCTTCCCCTTTATATCACCCCACTCCTCCTTCAGATTCCTGTCCTCGGGCCCCCCTTTACATTATCCCCAGCTTTCCCCACATCCTTCGCAGCAGTGACATAGCCCCTTCCCTATCCTACCTTACGCAGCGAGGATCGCGGGAGGCACAGCAGGTCCAGAGCTGATGTCGGGAGACAGGATAGTGCTGTAAGGATGGCAGGACCTGCACAACTTTTCCTGGTAACCACCTTGTGATTGGTTACTTGGATTGCCCTGCGTCCTAGCAACCAATCACCTGCTGGTTAAGTTATAAATGTAACTCAGCAGTTCCTGCCCTCCATCTGGAGCTGTCATGCCATTGATGTCAGCTCTATGAGGATGACAGCAGTGATGGTGGCTGAGAGGAAGAGCCAGCTCCTAAATAGTGGGACTGCAGTGGCCCAGATGGGACAGTGACTTGGTCCAGATCTGGACCACGGCCCACCATTTAGTGAAGCCTGCTCTATAGCATTCACCTTTCATTCCTCCCTTGGAGGCTACATATGTAAGGACTAGGAGATAAAGGAGAACCAGAGAATCTGAGCCAGCACAGAGTGTAATTAGACACTCTTAGGTATGGAGAGGGCTATCATGTACAAGAAGGAAGGGCCTTTACTACAGAAATGACTAATTCCAGAGTGGTCAAATTCTCAAGTGTATTCAAACGAGATTGTACCTGCATAAGAAATTATTTATGGAAAGGAAAAACACTGCAAGCATGCATTTAAAAATTAATTTTCTATATGTTTTACCTATCTAACGATCAAATTCTGTTGAACAGACCTGTTGGAAAAAAGTTACTCAATCAGTGGTTTCAGCCAATGGCTGTATCTCTGATCTGTGTATTCTGACAGTGGAGAAGTCCTCCAGCTGTCAGAATACAATAGTGCAGTGGGGAAGATTCCTCCATCCACCTTAATTGTGTGGATGGAGGAAATTGGTTCCGTTTTTTTTGTTAAAGCGGAGGTTCACCCTAAAACAATTATATACCATTCCATCCAGCATACTGCCGACATGTACAGTATGCTGTTTTTTTTTGTTTTTTTTCGCTGTACATACCGTTCTATAGTTCTCTTTCTTTTCTCACTCCCGCGGGGTAATAGGCGTTCCTATGAAGAGGCGTAGATGATTGACGTGCGGATAAGGGGCGTCACGCGTTCCGAAAATAGCCGAACTGGGACTCGGCTATATACGGCGCCTGCGCAGTCAGCTCTACACGGCTCCTAGTCTGTGCGCAGGCGCCGTATAGCGCCGTATAGAGCCGAATCCCAATCCGGCTATTTTCGGAAAGCGTGACGCGCCTTATCCGCACGTCAATCATCTACTCCTCTTCATAGGAACGCCTATTCCCCGTGGAAGTGAGAAAAGAAAAAGAACTATAAAACGGTATGTACAGCGGAAAAAAAAAACAGCATACTGTACATGTCGGCAGTATGCTGGATGGAATGGTATATACATGTTTTTAGGGTGAGCCTCCGCTTTAAGCCTACAGGGGGACAGCATTAGGAATATCAACCATCAGGCTGTCGTACTTACATGTTGGCTGCTGTGTAGACTTTCCCAATAACCTAGAGGCAAATGCCACTCGACTAAAACTGCCCTGTAAATAAACAGACAGATATCCTAGTGTACATTAACTTATCTCATATTGATGGATTAAAAAAAAGAATCTGCTTATCTCAATTCTAAATACTGTATATATATATATATATATATATATATATATATATATATATATATATATATTGGCACGCAAATGTCCTATGACACATTAAAATTCACTTTGTCAGAAAATACTTAGTTTGAAAAAATATTATGATGTAAGGAGAAACATCAAAACAAAATGGCAATTTTCTAACTCTGCCCATTCTACTTTGCTGTCAGAATCCCTTTACTACAAATCGAAAATGAAGTCATTTAAAACAAGACTGTGCAGCAAAAATCAAAATACCTTCAAAAGAAATTCTTGGCGAGCATGATTAACCATGCTGTATTTTTAAGACTCAAATAATTGAAAACAGGATTTGAGATCAGTTCATTTAGATTGTGCTGAAATATTTATTATTGCAAGTCGGGAGGATTTGTCTGGTGTTTCTCAATGAGAATGTCTAAACTCAGTATCCAGATGTTTGTTTAAATTGCCCCCACATAGTTCCAATGTCAGTTAACAGAGGTTATCAGGGAGCATCACAGTGTATCTTCCTCAGATAATATTCTGATTACCTCTGAATCTTTGAAGATGTTTTCCATTAAAACCTGATGCCCAAAGTCACAAAATATTAGCCGTCAGCTGACATGAATGTGTTGAAAAAATAAGAGCGAAAATTGTTTGTCGTAAAAGCTAATTCCTCAGTGAAGATGAATTGGCGTTTTCCTTATCTGTTGAAAGTCAATTTAAGAAATCGAAAGTCAATTTAAGTATTCAAGCTAATGAGGTTTAAAGCTAAGCTCTTGTGTAAATGTTTTCCACCAGTTTCACTATCTTTATTACAATTATTATTATTAAGTGCCAATCTCTTCTGTAGCACTATACAAAGTGAGATCTAATGGAAGCTTCAACAATGCAACAATGATACATTAGGAATGTGAGTCCTGCTCCAGGCAGTTTACAATCGAAAAAGGAATGTGTAGTTAGAAGGCCAGTTGCACATGGACATAATAATTTACTGATGTTTATACCCAGGATTTTAATTTCGGAAAGACCTTACGTAAATGTACTTCAAGGTGCATATGCGTATACACGCCTAAAATTCTTGTTCATTGATAGTGTTGCAACATACACATGTAAACATGCGTATAGATCAGTGGTTCTCAACCTGGGAGTCGAATGATGATTTGCCAGGGGTCACCGGATCATGGGCTGTTCTTGAAGCCCGCACCGCTCTCCCTGAAGCCTGCGACCGCCAACTCGTCCTCTTAGCAGCTTCCCATTCAGTTCATGGCATGGCTGGGGGGCAGACACTAGAGGTCAGCTGACTAGTGAGGAATGTGAAGTGGGAGGGGCTGGAAAAGACCCTATCTCCTGATTTCGGCATAGGTGTCACTGCTACAAGACACCACAAAGTCGGAGACACAGTGAGTAACATTACCTGTGATTATAGTTGCCATTAAAAGTCCTCACTACAGTTCTCAGATCAGCAGATGACCTTGATCAAAAGCACCTAATCCACTTATCCCAGGGGTGCCCAACCAGTGGCCTGGGGGCCACATGTGGCCCTCAAAGCCATCTGATGCGGCCCGAGACCTCCTGCTCTGGGATGGAATAGAATAGAATACTGTTATTAAAGGTGTGTTTATTACTAAAATCACAGTGTATATATGAGCATATCTGTTCTGCAGTGGATACTGGGCTTCTTTCAAACTGATCCGCAGGTGCAGAGCAGTTCACCTCTGGGTCACCTGCACTGAGCCATAGACTTCTGTTATTACCTGCGAGTTTGGTGAGCTTTCTGAAAGTGCATCAAACCTGCAGCCTTTTACATGGTCAGACCGACAGTCCGACCAATTGGACACTCCACTCACTGCTAAGGAGTGGCAGACATAAACTGACTTGTGTCCTACGATCCGAAAAAAAAAAAAAAAAGGCTGTGTCCGTGTCCGCTCTGCACATGCAGAGCAGACATGGACATGCCATCCACCCACTCTGGTCATTGTGGCCTGCAACCGGTTACCAAGTCGCTTAAGTGGCCCTCGCTCTTCAAAAGGTTGGGCACCCCCGACTTATCCCATTCCCACCAAGGAGTAAGAGAAGGAACAAAAATAGAGAATACATGGAAGGAAGAGGAAAAGAGGGGGAGGAACAAAGAAAAAGTGAGAAAGAATAAGAGAGAGAAAACAAGAAAGACGGCTAGAGAGAGGGATGGGGGGGGGGGGGAAACAAGAAATTAGGATAGAGAGAGATAAAAGGGAAAGAAAGGAGAACAAAGAGAAAGAGTGGTACATCCTAAAGTGTACAATAAGGGGTTTTAATGTACGAATGGAAGGAATCGCTAATTGTCCGTGGGTTAGGGGCGCAAATTACTTGGGTGCTGGCAATCCACGCTACGAAAATAATTTTACTGTTAGGGGTCCCCACAACTTGGGAAATTTTATGAAGGGGTCACGGCACTAGTGAGGTTGAGAACCACTGGTATAGATGCATAAATGTGCATACACATGTAAATTACTGCACTCAAATCTAAAATGTTCTATCTGGTGCCAGACCTCATTTACTCTCCTGGAATACAGGAGAGTAGACATGTGCACACTGAAATATTTTGTTTCGTAATTTAGTTTTCGTCCGAAAAATAAATTTGTTTTTTTTTATTTCGTTTTTTGTTAAAAAAATGTATTCGTCTGAAAATCCCCAAAAAAATAAAAAATGTTCGACTCTTCATGTCTCTCTATGTCGAATCTTCATGTCTCTCTATGTCGAATCTTTTCTCTCTATGTCGAATCTTTTCTCTTTATGTAGAATAATATTGGACTAATAGAGTTAAGGTTAGGCACATTCGACTGCAACGAAAACGAAAATAAAGCATTTTTTTATGTTGGATCTTTCGGTTTTCGTTTTCTGTGCTTTCGTTATCGTTTGTTAAAACGATAACGAAAATACCTGAAATTCGGACGAAAATGCATTCGGACGAAAACGAATGCACATGTCTACAGGAGAGTCAGGACGCTCTCTACATTGCAGATAGAGAAAGGAGCTGTGTGTTAGTGGGCGTCCTGACTCCAGGGGAGGGGGCGAGCACGACACTCCACACCAGGGAGAAAGCCTTGCATTACTGTGTGGAGTTACAGACAGAAGAACAAGAAGTGAGGATTTCTCAGAAGAAATAATAAAGAAATAAAAGCAAAATCGAAGGATGAGGTAAGTGAAGGAGGACTGCACTGAGGTAAAGGAAGCTATTTAGGATTATTTTGTTTACCTTTACAACCCCTTTAACCACTTAAGACCCGGACCATTATGCAGGTTAAGGACCTTGCCCCTTTTTGCGATTCGGCACTGCTTCGATTTAACTGACAATTGCACGGTTGTGCAACGTTGCTACCGAGCAAAATTGGGGTCCTTTTTTTCCCACAAATAGAGCTTTCTTTTGGTGGTATTTGATCACTTCTGCGGTTTTTATTTTTTGCGCTATAAACAAAAATAGAGTGCCAATTTTGAAAAAAAATCAATATTTTTTACATTTTGCTATAATAAATATCCCCAAAAAATATATAAAAAAAAATGTTTTCCTCAGTTTAGGCCCATACGTATTCTTCTACCTATTTTTGGAGAAAAAAAATTGCAATAAGCGTTTATCGATTGGTTTGCGCAAAATTTATAGCATTTACAAAATAGGGGATAGTTTTATGGCATTTTTATTAATAATTGTTTTTTTACTACTAATGGCGTCGATCAGCAATTTTTTTCGTGACTGCGACATTATGGTGGACACATGCATAATAATATTTAATAATGAGCACCATAAATAAATTTGTTAAAATCAGATAAGATACAATGATAAACTCTCAGGTACAACAAGTCCCAGAGTTCAATCAATGGCTAATGGTGGCAGCCGACCTCAGAGAGAAGCCAACTCCGTGAATACAAGCAAAAATGGACAAACAAAGGAAGCGCCACCTGTGTGTAGTATTAAAATACAAAATTTTACTCATAGGATTAAAAACACTCACAGGACAAAAAGTATTAAGATCTCATCTGGTGCATGGGGAGGGGGGGTGCTGACACGGTGACTGCTGCTGCTGGTAGAAAGGGGTGGATAGCATCTAGAGAAATCAGAAGAGCCGCCGTGGACCACAGGGAGGATGTGATGTCACAGAGGGTAGGGAGTAAGTCGGGATACACACAAATAAAGTTTGTTGTGATGGGCAAGGCTATGACCGGTTCCAGCAACCATCGCCAGCGTCTGTTTTACATGGTGCAGGAATACCTAGGGGCAAGATCAGACTTGGACACCTTTCCCACCGAAAATCCTCTGGCTTACTGGGTCTTGAGGATGGATCACTGGCCAGAGCTTGCACAGTACGCAATTGAGCTACTGGCTTGTCCTGCATCCAGCGTTCTTTCAGAACATACATTCAGTGCTGCTGGAGGCTTTGTAACCGATAACAGGGTGCGCCTCTCCACCGACTTGGTAGATTGACTGACATTCATAAAAATGAATCAGGCTTGGATCACCACCAGCTACCAAGCACCTGATGCAACTCAGTAATTTTTTGAAATGTCAGATCCCTTCAAGACTGCCTATGCTGATGCTGAGTGACTATCCTGTTATGCTGAGTGAATATCCTTTTCCTCCTCAATGATCTTGCTGATAGCTTGTAAGAACATTGTTGGTTCTGGGCACCGCTACCCAGGGCCGCCATCAGGGGGGTACAGGCAGTACACCTGTAAGGGGCCCGGATGGCAACCTCCTTTAAAAAAATAATTTAATTTTTTTTTTTTTTTTAGGGGTCCGGAGGTCCCCAGGGGCCCGGAGGCCCACAGGGCCCCAGATGGCAACGCACCTTTTTTTTATAAAAAAAATATATTTTTTTATATATTTTTATTAAATTTTTTATTAAAGGGCCAACTTTTTTTTTTGTTAGGGGTACGGGGGGCCCGGAGATCCCCACGGATGACAACCCCCCTTTTTTTATAAAAAAAATAAAAATTATATTTTTTTTATTTAATATATATATATATATATATATATATATATATATATATATATATATTTATTATTATTATTATTATTATTATTATTAAAGGGCCCCGGGTGGCAACCCCCCTTTTTAAAAAAAAAAAAAAATTATATTATTTTATTTCTTTTTTTTTTATATATATATATATATTTTTCTATTAAAGGGCTCAGAGGTCCCCAGGGCCCCATGTGGCAAACCCCCTTTTTTTTATTTTTTATAAATGTTTATGTATTTATTTATTTATTTTTATTAAAGGGCCCAGAGGTCCCCAGGGCCCTGGATGGCAATCCCCCTTTTTTTTTTTATAAATGTTTATTTTTATTTATATATTTTTTTATTTATTTTTATTAAAGGGCCCTGAACTTTCTTTTTTTTATTATTATTATTAAAGGGCCCAGAGGTCCCGGATGCCTACGTTGGGAATTGTGACATTATCTTCCAGCTTCTCTGCTTCAGACAATCAGAGGAAGCTTTTCTGCCCCTGTTTAACAGGGGCATGTAATTACAATTTTTGATGCAATACTTTGCAGCGGGCTCATTGCTGCACTCCAACTAGAGTATCTGTGAGGGGTTGCAGTGTTGTGGCACCAGCACCAGTGCCTAAGGGACAATTTTTCTGCCCCTGTTTAACAGGGGCGTGTAATTACAATTTTTGATGCAATGCTTTGCAGCGGGCTCATTGCTGCGCTCCAACTAGAGTATCTGTGAGGGGTTGCAGTGTTGTGGCACCAGCACCTAAGGCCCAATTTTTCTGCCCCTGTTCAATAGGGGCATGTAATTACAATTCTTGATCTAATATTTCACAGCAGGGCGTTCCAGCGGCCACCAAGACTAACTGTGAGGGCTTACAGTATTGTGGCAACACCAACACCTAGGGCCCAAATGTATGCAGAGTATATACAGCAGGCCCCTACTTTCAAACATCCAACTTACAAACGACTCCTACTTGCAAACGGAAGGAGACAACAGGAAGTGAGAGGAAATCTACCCCTAGGAAGGGAAATTCTCTTCTGTAAAAGGTGTCTCCTGTCCACTGATGCTTTATCAAAAAAATCATTTGTCATTGGGACAGAAAGTGAGGTGCAATCTTCTGAACAAATGCACACAGACAGCAAAACAAATGTTACAGGGGTGATAACCCTTCTCTATGTTTTCAGAAAAGCTTATAAACAGATTTTATGGCTCAAGCTACACTTTAAAGAAGTACCAGTTGAAAATTACAAACAGATTCTACTTAACAAAAAACCTACAGTCCCTGTCTTGTTTGCACCGCCTGTATCCTGCTGTTCAAAGTATATTGGGCCAAATGGGCTTGTAATGACCTGGGGGGAGTGGGGCGGGGAAACCCATGCTATTTTTCTCAGTGATTTTCATCCATATTGCAGGGACCAAACATTACATTAAAGCCGCAAGCAGTCTTAAATTACTTTTTTCTTATAGTAATCTCATGTTGTGCAGGGACAGTTCTAAACACGTGCCACTACTATAGACACCCAGCAGGTACGATATTTAAAGGAATTTTTTATTTATTTTTTCACTTTTTTTTCATCATTAAAATTTGCTGCTCCAGAAAAAACGACCATTTTTAAAACTTTTTTTTTCCATTGATACATGTTCCCTGGGGCAAGACCCGGGTTCTCAAACCCGTTTTCCGACAATAACTTGCATAGTAGGCTTTAAAATTAGCACTTTTGAATTTGAACGTTCGAGTCCCATTGACGTCAATGGGGTTCTAAATGTTCGCACGAATGTTCGGTCCGTTCGAAGGTTCTGGTGCGAACGGGGGGATGTTCAGCTCATCCATAGTAGTCAGCATTTAGTAGCACAATGAGACAATAGACAGCAGGTAGTTTGGAGTTTTTGTTAGGTTTAGGTATCAAAGGCTCCTTTTAGCATGGGGCTGTGAGAATAACATTAAGTAATTATTTTAAAAGGAGAGTGACATAGAGCTCTAGAGGCTTATAAAATTCACACACAGACCATATGGTCCAGATGTTTTACCATTAGGCAATAACCTAATTGCCTGAGCTATTTTATTTTTAATGAAACTAGTGTAACTATCTGATAACAGGGTCCTAAAATTCCCTGTAGAGTAAAGCTCAGATTGGGAAATTGAGCAGCAACACCAAGGACCAATTTGGTGTGCTGCTTGCACATGTGCTGATAAGCTGCTCCTTCACTGTCCAATTACAGGGTGGTGGCAGGGTATTCTCTTTGTACGGGTACCTTAAATTATGCTATGAAAAGTATAACACAAAACTGCCACTTTATTAAAATCTCAAACCCACCACCGCTTTTTGTGCTAGGCATCCTCTGTCTATACGTACTCTTACCAATTGTGGCCTGTAAACATCCTGATACTTTGGGTTATGGGGAATAATTTTGCACAGTTAAAGGCATAAGCAGCCAATCTCCAGGCCCCATGGGCGTAGCATAAGGGGTTGCAAGGGTCACAATTGCAACCCCACAACTAGCTCCAGGGGGGTCCTGCAGCCTCCCTGTGATATTATTATCAAATCCTCCACAAAGTCCATCTCCGATCTGCCCTAGGGCCCCACAGCCAAGCTCCAGTACTGGGCTTCCACTTTGCTTTCCACAGTCCACACCTCTCCGTTCTCATTGGCTGGGGAGAAGTTGTGAGACATTTCCTGAATGGAGAGGAGCAGAGGGTGAGAACTCAAAACTCTTAAGCCACTTTGAGTATCTTTCAGTGCGGCGAGTGTATCTGTACACACGGTGGAAGTGGAGGGTGGTAGTGGGGGGGAGCCCAGGTCAACTTTTGCATCGGGGGCCCACAAGCTTCAAGCTACGCCTCTGCCAGGCCCTAAGGTTGTTACATGGACATATGGTGGCAAGGGGCATGCCATAAAATATGTAGCTGTCAGCAGTTTCAAGTGACTTTGCAGGGGGCAACAGTAGACACTGATGCTATAGCTAAAGTAGGCAAGATAAGCATAGGCAATATAAGGTACCTAGCATAGTGTGGGAGTTAGGTTTGGGATTCTATTCAACTACATTTAGATTTACTTTTAGTACCTGTATTTCAGAATTCCAGTGTAGTATTTATTGTGCATGTTCATGCCAACAGCACGCTTGTGTGGTAACTTAAAAATGACAATGTATAGGCCATAGTTTATTATTATACAGGTTTTATATAGCGCCAACAGTTTACGCAGACCTTAACAAAATAAAGGCAGACATTACAGTTACATTACAATTTGGTACAAGAGGAATCAGAGGGCCCTGCTCAATAGTTTATAAGTGGTTTTATAAAAAGTCATAATGTGCAGGTGATCATATTGTGTTTTGAAATTGAAGAACAAGCAACAGGTCTGAGTTCTCTCTTATCTGCATTTGATCCTACATGCAATAGAGGGACACACTGTTATAGTTAAAAGTCTGACAGCATCTTTATTATTTCATGTCAACCAAACCACTGAAAAGGTGTCTCCTGAGACATTTAGACCTTTTCTTTGCCTGTATGGATTTTATGTGCGCTAACTTATTTTGTAAGAAACATCTAGAGAAATTATGTAGAGTTTGGAGTCACTTCGGATGACATATACTCAATATATTTTCCAGAAGATATTCAAAGACTAGGAACACTATTTATGACTTTGAAATGCTTTCCTTCTGCTGTCAGAGAGTAAAAATCTCTCTCAGTGGCTGATCGGTCACAGTAATGGGCTTGCCAAGTTTCTTGCCTGCAGTCTGAAGTGTTGGCTTTGCAAGATTTACCTTGTCAGTTTTACAACTATAGTCTCTAATATAAAAAAAAAACTAAAGACCTTCCACTACCATGGTGGCTCAAGAATACGCCTTCAGGTTCATTGTGCTCAAACTGCCCCATTATTCAGATCCTGCTACCAGGGCATATTTCTGATAGAACAAAGAAGAATTACAACCTTTGTTGGGTTTTGCTATTATTCGGGACTACCTTTGAGTGATTTGCTTCACTTACATTACCACAGACAGTGGTCTCGCCAGACAGGTGTGACACCGGCAGCAGGTAAGCAACATGAACTGTAGAAGCTGCCTTTATATTGCCTGGAAGTTTTCATGCATAGATATATACAGCAGGCCAAGAGAGGTAGGCTTAATTGGGATGACTGGGCAGGTTTGAATGCTAATTGCAATCCAACCATGTTGGGAGCATCTTGAGGTCTCCTTTGTAGGCTCCTGCAGGGAGAGGCTGTGCAACATTTACTGCCACACAATCAGACATACAGCAGTAAGGCAAAGGAGGAATTTATATTAAAGTGGTTGTAAACCCTCACATGTACCCAGTGACGTGACTGGCATTGGGTGGTACGCTGAGATAAAACAAATCCTCCTTTATAAGTTGTATCTATGTGTCTGCAGCTATTTCTTCTGTAGATTGTTCTGAAAACACACAAAAAAAAGATTTCTTATCTTATGCCCCATACACGCGATCGGACTTTCCATCGGAAAAACCTTGGATGGTTTTTCAGACGGAATTCCTCTCAAGCTTGGCTTTCAAACACACGGTCACACAAAAGTCCTCTGAACTTTCGACCGTCAAGAATGCGGTGATGTACACTATGACGAACCGAGAAAATTAAGTTAAATTCTTCTGAGCATGCGTCGATTTGTTTTGCGCGTCGGAATTTTGCGAGTCGGAATTGCTACACGATCGGATTTTCCGATAGGATTTTTTTCTGTTGTGAAAGAACCAGCTCTCAATCTTTACTGGCAGAAATTACTACAGCAAAAGTCCAATGGAGCATACACAGCGTCAGAATTTCTGTTCAAAAGCTTACATCGGACTTTTGCTGTCGGAATTTCCGATCGTGTGTACGGGGCATTCGTTTTATTAGCAGGAGTGGGGATCTGAAGTCTTCACACAGCCAACAGCTTTGAGCCTTGATTGGAGAGAAGGGACACACCCCCTCCACACCCTCATCACCATATTAACGCTTGGTGTCAGGAAAAGCTGCCAGAACTGAGTCATGTTGATAAAAGAGGAACCAGGCAGCAGAGAAAAATGGCACTTGGAGCTCTGGAGAGTGACACGTGCACAGTATAGAAGGATATGCTTAGTTCAGATTTCATGTCTGAGGTTTACTGTATAACCATTTTAGGATTACTCAGAGTCTGGCTAATTTAGAGGAAAATGGCAGAGATCTTAGCATCCTTTCCCATTTATTTGCTTTGCTAAAAAAAAAAAAAAATGTTTTACAGGGCTCAGTATTTCAAGCTTTACACACATCAGTGAATAAGCCAGAGCAGTTATTCAGCGTCCCATTACCAGTTTTGTTAGACAGAGCAAACATGTTTCAGTCTGAACAAGAAAGTCCAAAAGTAAACTGCTTCTATTTTGCTTTCTCTACAAAATTCCCATGTGAGCAATGGAATTTTATTTTAAAAAAATCGATAGCTGTTCACCTGTACAAACTACAGGTTAATTTGTTCTGTGCAAATAGGACAAAATCAAAATGTTCTCAGGCTATATTCTTTGCATTTCAAATGTGTAAATTTAAAAAATACTGCATTGTGGCCACTAAATGGCACAGAGGAGCATACTTATTTCCTATGATAGTTAGCTCCCTCTAGTGGCCATGATGCAATATTTTTTTTTCTCTTGATGGCCATGGTCACTGGGTGATGGGTCAAAGTAATGGGAAATCCAAAAGGTTACAGATGTCACCATAACAGGATAGGGGAAATCATCCAGTGATTGTACCTGTTTCAGTGACTTCTGTCTCACAGGGTATTTCCCATCACTTTGGAGATATTTCCTTTTACTTCCTGTTGTGTCTCCACACAGAGTAAAAAAATAAATAAAAAAAAATAAATGGGAGTTTAAACTATTCCTTATATCCAAAATAAACAAAAACAATATTTTTGCTTTAGAAATATTTATTAGAATGTAAATAATTAGCTGCAAGTCTAATGCAGTAGCCTTTGGGGCAGATCCACAAAGATCTGCCCCGGAGCAGCGTATCTGAGATACGCTACGCCGCCGTAACTTACTTTTTTTGTTTTGAGTCCTGAAAGAATTTGCTTCGTAAGTTACGGCGGCGTAGTGTATCTCTCGCGGTGTAACAGCGCCTAATTCAAATCGGCGAGTAGGGGGGCGTGCTTCATTTAAATGAAGCGCGTCCCCGCGCCAAACGAACTGCGCATGCGCCGTCCCTAAATTTCCCGCCGTGCATTGCGCTAAATGATGTCACAAGGACGTCATTGTTTTGACGAGGACGTAAATTACGTCCATCCCGATTCACGGACGACTTGCGCAAACAACCTTTTTTTTTTTTAATTATACGCGGGAACGACGGCCATACTTAACATTGCTAACCCCACCAAATAGCAGGTTTAACTATACGCCGGAAAAAGCCGACTAGAGACGACGTAAAAGAATGCGACGGCCGCTCGTACATTCGTGGATCGTCGGAAATAGCTAATTTGCATACTCAACGCGGATTACGACGGGAACGCTACCCAACGGACGCCGAAGAATTGCATCTTAGATCCGAAGGCGTACGAAGACGTACGCCTGTCGGATCTAACCCAGATGCCGTCGTATCTTGTTTTGAGGATTCAAAACAAAGATACGACGCAGGAAATTTGAAAGTACGCCGGCGTATCAGTAGATACTCTCTTTGTGGATCTGCCCCTTTATCTTTATGTGTGTACCGTGCATAGAGAAATCATAATTTTTTCTATGCTTTCTCTAGTTTAAAAAAAAAAAAAGGTTGTACTAACCACATTAATACCGGGCACTTTAATCCCCTTCCTGCTCAGGCCAATTTTTAGCGTTCAGTGCTGTCGTGACAATTGAACAGTCGTGCAACACTGTACCCAAACTACATTATTATTATTTTGTTCACACAAATATAGATTTCTTTTGGCAGTACTTAATTACCACTGGATTTATTTATTGCAAAAAAAAAAAGACAAATTTTGATAACCGTGGCATCATTTTAAACTATGAGGCCAGTTCAACCTCTATACATTTCCTTGACTTGGAAATCTCAGCTGTCAATAATCACTTGGAGTTTAAAACATACTTTAAAACTACAGATAAGAATGGATTCATTCATGTCGACAGCTACCACCACCGTAAGTGGTTAGAGTCGGTACCTGGGGGCCAGTTTCTCCGTCTTAGGAGAAACTGTACCAACGATAGGGACTTTTTCTCTCAGTCCAATAATTTGAGACAATGGCTATGGATCTACGGAATTAGATGCAGACATTGCTGCGGTATCTAGAATATACAGAGCTTTCCTTCTCTTAGATAAACCTAAAACTACTAGGGATGAAAAATTCAAATGGTCTTTTTTCACGTCTTATTCCACTCAGCACGTTGAAATTAAGAAGATCCTGAATAGGTACTGGAATAGGTACTGGAAGGTCCTTAGTAGCGACAACATTTTGGGACCTTCTTTGCCTGAACGAGCTGGAGTTATTTTTAGGGGGACACGATCCATCCAGAGCGATATAGCTCCCAACACCATAGATCCCCCTAAAAAGGTTTCTTTTTTTCCAGTGTCCAATGGATACTGTCCATGTCGGAAATGTAATGTGTGTGTCCATAACATTTTGGGTAGACGTAAGACGGACACATTTATGTCTATCATTACAAAGCACATTTACACCATGAAACACTTTACCATCTGTGTCACTAGATTCATAGTATATCTCATAACATGTCCGTGCAATCTACAGTACGTAGGCTGCACCATTAGGAATTTTTCAATCAGGGTTAACGAACATCTTGCCAAGATACGTAAGGGGTGTATCAAACACACTCAGGGGTGGACTGACAACTCATGGGGCCCCCGGGCAATAGAAGATTATGGGGCCCCCAGGCTTACAGATGGCCACCACACCTGGAGGCAGTGCAGAGGCAGGGCAGCTAAAATCTCGGAATTTTCACATCAAAAGCATGTCGGTTTCGGACATATCAGGGACAGATGTAAAAAAAACACAGATTTTTACATACTGTCCCTGGTTTTATTGAGCCTGGCAACCCTGATGGGGCCCCCTAGTGGCATGGGCCCTCGGGCAGTGACCCCACTGGCATCCAGTTTCAGGTTATAGACAGGTTTGTCCCCCACTGGAGGGGTGACTCCTGCCTACGAGGTGTATCCAGACTTGAGACATACTGGATACATGAGCTCAGGTGTTACTCACCCCATGGTATGAATGTTGACTGGGACATCAATTGTTTCATTAACCAGGCATGAGTACCCTAAACTCATCTTATCCGTACTGTCACATTACATGGGTTTTTATTCATTTATTACCATCTTGACATATTAGCTGTTAGATATGCGACTTTACATGCGGTCCAGCAATTTATTTTGGCTGTAATTCGCATGGGAAGACATAGACAGCTATACATTTATTGTTTATATTTGGATTTTTGAGCCTGTTTCTTTAATATTATTTTTATTTTGTTTATTTCTGTTTGTTTTCTCTGGGTGAAACTCGGTATACTGTTTACAGAGTTGTCAATTGGTAATTTGGGCAATTTAACAGGTTTTTCTTATAACTTTATGTATTAATATGGGTGACAGTTTTTAAACCATTCAGTTGACCCATTCTGTATTGATTTTAGACAAGATTGTTTTATTCTATTTTGCATTTTTTGCTAAGGATAGGTCTCACCGCAATTAGGTTCCATTACGCCTCCATCCCTTTTTCATGAGGCGTTGCAGCGCATGCAGTTTTGGTCATGTGATATGTGATCATAAAACTCCTAAAGATCGTTGACATGCGACCATGTAGTGGGGCAGTATGGCCCTGTGTGCTGTCACGTCATATCCTTGTATGGGATCGACGTTCTTGTTTACTTACGCCAGGTTGCGACCACGTGGGTCTCGAGCGGGACCCTATGCGCGGTGACGTCACATCCCTGCATGGTGTTGACGTTCTCGTTCACTCACGCCAGGCCGGGTGTACAGCTAATTAGCTGTTGGTTTACTCATGGTACTTGAATGACACCTAGTTCACTGATAGGTCCGCGCGGCCATGTCTTGATAGGTCCATGCGGTGCCGCCCACTGAACACTTATGTGTCCTATGTAACATAACTAATAAGGGCACGATAATCACCATCGAACGGCTGTGGGGTGGACCCAACCCCCCCCTGGTCTGTGTCAAATGAACATCCCGCTGACTATTGGTTGGCAAGTCAGCGGGATGACTCTATAGGGATTATGGGCACTTTGATAGGCCCTATGCTGCAATGTAATATCTGCAAATGAGGCTTGGAGTGCAAACTATTGAGCACTTCCTGTCATGTGCACCCTACAGAGTTTATTAGTGTCTGCATACAATCTATATTACATCTTGTTCAATGATGTGTTTATATGATATTTTATCATTGTATATATGTTGAGATATGTGAGTTGAAATGCAGAGAGCCACTGCTGAGGATGGTTGTGTCCATTTCGGTCATATAGAGGCTTGAACAGCAGATGGTTCTCAGGCATTTCCTGTTCCGCCCTTTATGGGCGTATCCAGGTTCTTTTGAAATGTATAAATCTAGTGCAATGTGGGGGTACAGGGATATGCCCCATTTGAAGACTCTCTTAGTCAAAACGCGTCGGACCAGCATTACTGCACACCACATTGCCTTTTAATTTCTTCACTGTGATCACTTTTAATTTGTTGTTGTCGTCATTTCCTGTATGACAATTTTATTTAAATAAACCTCTCAAGTTTTTTTTTTTATAGACTTGCACCATTTGGAGCACTTTTTCTTTCTTTTGTTTCTTCTCCTCTATTCATTTGGAGCCTACATGCATCTATATTTAACCCTGCCTGCCAGTGGAAGGAGTGTTTTCTTCACGTTCCAGTGTATCGCACAACCCTTTACCGGATTGTTTTCGAGTCCTTTGGAAAACTTTGCAGACCCTCCTGCATCGATTCAGGTCTGTTGAGACACCAAGCCTTACTGACGCACTGTTATCTAACAGATGAGTCCAACAGTTGTGGTAAGGGTACCCTATTTGTTCATTTCATGAAGGATTTAAGTATCCCAACAGTCAACTTGTTATCTTCATCCTGCGCCAGTTTCTGGGAAGGATCAGTACATGTTTTGGGTCACCATTTTGGACTTTCACATGGTCTATTGAAGCCTCTTGGCTTCCTTAACATGACTATTTTCTTACTTTTGTGCACAGTTTTGTGACTACCATCATTTATATTGTGAAAAAAGAAAAATATAGGTGTCCCTTACGTGTATACACAAAGAGCAAGAAAACCCAAATCTCACCACATCCCTAAAATAAGCCAATTGCTGTACCCCCGAGGGGGTGTGTTTCCTCAGTGGGACTTTAAACGTGGGAGATGGGTTTGAGGAGTCAAACTAATTTAGTCAAACAAGTATATATCGAAAATATCAAATTTTATTAAGTTTGAATAGTGTTGTTCATAGACAACTAATCGAAATAAAGGTAAAAATTCATTAACAGCATTGGGTGTAGAACCCCTAAATGACCCACCATACAAGAGAGGGCACGACCTAGGGTGGACAACTAACACAGATGCCCTACATCATTCATAAGGAGACACATAATCAAAAATATTATATACATGTACAAGCGACAATGAAAGCAAAAGAGGCCCTCTAAATAACTGTCTTATGGGTGTAGACAGGGATGCCAACTCTTCGAGGCTTTTAGGCAAGGTGTAGCCTCTTCATCAGGGCGAAGGCGGTGCAAAAGTGTCGCAGTACCGTCAATTTCAGAGAGATGTTAGTAAATAGGGGAAGGGGATGAAAGGAGCCGACCCCTCCTCTGAATATTATTCTCCCTGTCTCCCTGTGGACAGCAACACAGATTGAGCTGCTAGAACCAGAGTCTTCCTTTGGAGGGATTTTGTTCCCGGCATCTTTAAACAGCCTTTGTGTTCCACACTGTCCCAGGGCAGGGAGAATAATTTTCAGAGGAGGGGTCGGCTCCTTTCATCCCCTTCCCTTTCCCCTATTTACTAACATCTCTTTACCAACAGAACTTTTTTCTGGTTTTTGATTCAATAGACTTCAATGGATCAAAAATATTGTGTATTGAAAAATGCACCTGGAATATGCAAACTGCAACCTGCATAGGTGTGAATCAGGCCTTAAAGCACTTGTGCAAGTTTAAGGAAAACCTGCAAACATGGCCTGTTGGGGGTACTTCAGGACAGGGTTGAGAACCACTGCTCTATGGGATTTAGATCTGAACTCATTGCTGAGAATTACTTCATTGTACAAATCAAGAGATCAGGGAAGGCTTGCATTAACCAGCTGGGGACAATAGGCATACTAAAATGCAAACTACACAGGGAGTGTGTAGTTCGCCTTGCCCTTCTGTCACTGCCGCTTTCCTCCCTTGCACTCAGACCTCACACTTGTCCATAGTCTAACCACTTATCAACCGCCTACTGCATATTTACTGAGGCGGGTTGGCTCTATTGCTTGAAATCACGTACCTGTATGTAATTTTGCGCAATAGCCACTGGGGGTGCAATTGCGCGCTGATTGGACACAGGGGATGCCAATCAGCGGTCCGGCCACCCACAATCGTTCCTGGGAGAGGCAGAACGGCGATCTGACAAGGGAGAAGATGGAGATCTTGTTCTCCTGCTAAGAAGGAACACAGATCTCCATCTTCACCCAGTCAGAGCACCCCACACAGTTAGCAAGCACTTCCTAGGAGCTTTGATCGCCCCCTGATGTTAACCCCACCCCCTTTCCCGTCCCAGCCAGTGTCATTAGTACAGTGACATTGCATATTTTTAGCATTGCATTAGTGTCAATGGTACCCCAAAAAAAGTGTCAGGTGTCCGATTTGTTCACCACAATATGTCGCTGATCGCCGCCATCACTAGTAATAAAAAAATTCCATAAAAATACCCCATCGTTTGTAGACTTTTGCGCAAAAATCAATATATATGTTTATTGGGATTTTTTAACCAAAAATATGTAGCAGAACACATATTGGCCTAAATAATTGATAAAAAAAACATTGTTTATAGTGCAAAAAATAAAAGCCGCAGAGGTGATCAAATACCACCTAAAGAAAGCTCTATTTGTGGGAAAAAAGGGACATCAATTTTATTTAGGTACATTGTCGCATTACCACGCAATCATCAGTTAAAGTAATGCAGTGTCGTATCACAAAAAAATATGGCCTGTCATTAAAGCAGTTGTATAGCCGCTGATTTTTTATTTATTTTTTATATAGAACACTGCAAGGCGAAAGGCATAATGAGCTAGTATGCACCGCATACTAGCTCATTATGAAATACTTACCTTAGAATGAGGTGTCGGTAACTTACCTGGTCCACGTCGAGGTAGCCGACATGTTGCCTCAGCGTGTCTTCCGGGTATCGCGGCTCCAGCGCTGAGTGGCTGGAGCCGCGATGTCGTTACTCCCGCACGTGGGAGATTTTTTTCTGCCAAGGTCCGGTGTCTGCCGGGCCTTCAGCCGAGAATCCCCTTTGCGCATGCGCTGCTGCAGTCAGCGGCTCATTGCAATGGGAATATCTCCTAAACCGTAAAGGTTTAGGAGATATTTTTTTTACCTACAGGCTTACCTGTAGGTAAAAGTTAACAAAATGACTACACAACCGCTTTAAGATTTAAAACATTCTTATACAATTCACATATAAATTTGTTGTGAACACTAAAGTCAAATATTCACAATTTTACATCCAAAAATATTTTTTTATTAAAAATGTACAGGATTTTAAAACTTATGAAAATAACAAAATAAACAAAAAAATCCAGAATACAGAATGCATTCAATTAATTTAAGCTAATAATATTTGTAAATGTGCATACAGTTTAATACCAAAAAAGATAAGTCAGCAAATTTAAATAATTAATAAGCAACTTAAAAGCAGAACGACACTGCATCTGGGTGCCACAAACGCTATTCATTCATTTTTATTATTCAAAGTAAAAATGATCCATCCATGTCTCCATTCTTTATTATGCTGAGAAAACACTTTGAAAAACAACCCCCTAACATTTCTGGCTGTGGCCATCTTGAGTAAGGGCATATGATTCATGTAGCATTTACTTCCTGGAATGCATCAGCCCTTAGCTCAGACATGCAGGTGTTCCGTCAGATTAGGCGACCCATCAAAACTTGTAACGGAAGTGACATTCTATCAGGGCCATCTTGGTACACCCCCACTCAGCCGCAGTAAACCTACAGTCTTAAGTCGCCAAGCAGACATCTTTTTACACCCACCGAAGTCTTACATTTCACTCTTATTTTTACTACTAAACTGAGCTTATATCGTGAAATACAGTATTTAGAAGTCTGTGACAGGGTTTGATGTTGAATTATAAAAGTAGTGGTCTTCTGTCAGATTAGCAAATGTTAGATCAGCAGGCTTGCCGCTGCTTTTAAAAATTCAACACCAAAACAGTGTCACGGAGTTCTAAATACTGTATTTGATATATAAGCTCAGTTTAGATGTAAAAAAGCATGAAATGCAAGATTTCGGTGTGTGTAAAAGGATGTCCGCTTGGCGACTTCGGACTGTGGGCGAGTGCGGGGGTGTACCAAGAGGCCGTGACAGAACGTCACTTCCGTTAAGAAATCTGGCGGAACACAGGCAGGAGGTGTGCTGACAAACCCCTCCCCGCATTCCGAAGACTCGTGGGATGTAAGAAATCATTTGCCGAGGCATGGAAACCAGGAAATAACCAAAGAAAAGGAAAAAAAAAAAAAAGTTTAAAAACATGCAAATATATATGTCTTTCCATATATTTACTAATGCTAGCAGTTTGTTTTTCAAAAAATTTCCAACATGCCCGATCACTCAAATATTTAACGTTAAATTAAGAGTGTAAAGTTTCACGTTAAGTGAACTTGGCCTGGCCTAGAAAATGCCCAAGACAACTGTGCTTTGTGTTGCCTGTAAGTATGAGTCTAACCTGTTTTCAGTTCAAGACTAAGCTCCACATCAAAATTAAGCCCCAGCTTTGTCAGAGGTTAGGCCCACCCCTTTGTCATTCAAATCCCAATCAGCAGAGCCCAGAGGCGATTCAGTTCGCATGCGTTGCGCTATACAAGTCATTCATTCATTCATTCATTCATTCAGAGCATTATCTGGCAATAGAAGTTCTAGAAATGGACTTATGCAGGCAAATACATGGGTCAAATTCCGAACGATTTGTCAATTGCACATTTCATGTGTTTTATAATCCAAGCGTGCCACCATTGATTTTGAAATTCTACCAACCAAGCCTTCAATTTCACCTCATGTTGTTACAGAAAAGAAAGTGTCGCCGAGAATCTTCTTTTCTTTCCAGGTCGCAGCTCATGTGCATTTCTTTCTCAAATTATATTTCTCGCACAATTCTCCCAACATTGATTAGAAATTTGTTTTTCAGAAAATTTCCAAGATGCTCGATCACTCAAATTTGTTGGCCACATGAAAATCATTCGTTGCTGCGGCCCCACTGATGGTCGGAAATCGAATGAGCTGTGATATTTAAACGAAAAGTCGTTCGGAATCCAACATGTATATGACCAGGATTAGACATGGGAGTTTTGTTTAAATGTGGAAAAACAGTTGAGGCCCTAGACACCAGCCTAAGATACAAGGGGCTTCACAAAGACCAAATGATTGATTTGAAAACTAACACAAGCATTTGTAATCCCAGGCACATTTGTCAGATACAGGTCTGTAAGGCTCTCGGATATGTTTGTTAGGATGAGACACATTCTAGTACAAGTGTCTTTCCTGCCCTATTTGATCTTGAGTGAAGGACTCAAATCGGGCAGAGTTAATAAAAGCAAAAAAAACAAAATATGTCTTCCTTAGCTTAGTGAATGTGGTAAAAATTAATTTGGCAAAGAATACCCAATCATGTGCAAGAAAGAAAAAAAAAAAAAAAAAAAACAGTATTTTTGCCTGCACATAATTGGATGATGGAAATGAGCAGAGGTTCTCTACAGCCTATAAGCGAAAGGAAACATTGGTGGGGGACCCAAAAAGAACAGGAACGGGGCTGCTCTGTGCAAAACCATTGCACAGAGCAGGGGGAGTAGA
The DNA here is from genome assembly GCF_905171775.1 of Rana temporaria. Lineage (NCBI taxonomy): Eukaryota > Metazoa > Chordata > Amphibia > Anura > Ranidae > Rana > Rana temporaria. The sequence continues at coordinate 73,283,844 of NC_053491.1, read as the reverse complement.
ACATGTTTGTTTTTTTAACTTTCCTTTGGAAACACTTTAATGCTACTTTTGACTGTGCTTGCTAATGATCTGTCAGGTAGGTTCCATGCTGCCTCTAGCTTTCCAAGCAGAAGCGCTTTTCTGGCTAGTTCAGTATACCTGTGTGACTCTGTTAGCTTCCTTTTCATTTAAAGCTATAAATCCTCAAACAAGAAATAGAATGTAAGCTTCGGTTTTCTAGGAGAATCAACAATGATGCCAAAATAATCAATTCACACATTTTTGGATGTTTGCCTATAAATCTAGTTTATTTTTAATTTGTTTTTGTTATAGCCAGGAACCATACCTTTAAAAATAAAATTATTGCTTATGCATAGAAATAGGTCTTTGCATGCAAGTTCCTTGGCTAGAATTTCTCCTGTAGAACAGTACCCCCCAGTGGTAAAGAGAAAAACTGCAAAATCAATATGCAACAATACTAAAACCTGGTATGTATATAAGGCTACAACAAGACCTAAGCATTCTGTCCTAAAAGACAAAAAACAAACACACAACAAATTTGGTTTAAATCCTAAGGTGTATCCTGCTTAGAAATTAATGGCAGCACATGTAAAATGCACAGTAATGGAAACAGTTACAGAATGCAATACATAGGTGTAAATGCAGCCTAAGCAGAAAAGATCTCTTAGGACCTTCTTGGACCCCTTTCACACTGGAGGCATTTTTCAGGCGCTTTAGTGCTAAAAATAGCACCTGTAACGGACCTGAAAATGCCTCATCTGCAATCCCAGTGTGAAAGCCCAAGTGCTTTCACACTGGGGCGCTGCACTGGCAGGACGTCAAGAAAAGTCCAGCAAGCAGCTTCTTTGAGTATACACTGTTTTTAAAGCACCCCTGCCCATTGAAATCAATGGACAGCATCTTCGAAAGCGCTTGGACGCGGGAAAGACGGCCATACTTTAACATGGCAAGTCTATCTATACGCCACAGAATAGCAGCTTTAACTATACTGAGAACCGAGCAATCAAACACCAGTCCTTCGTGTGCAGAGAGCTGGAAACTGTCAGTCACTGCTGTCTGCTCTGCCCTCACCCCCCCACCATCACTGAAGCGCTGGACTGTGGAGGGGATGGGATTGGAGTGGAGTGGCTGGCTCAGGCTTTCAGTGGCTCAATGAGAGGCTGAGCCAGGTGCCGATTCAGGGCTATGGGTAGATTCCGACCTCATGGTCGTGATCTTTCCCCAGCCTAGACAGGTTCTGTGATATCAGCCGACAGCAGGCTACAGCTCACTGTTTTCTGAAAACAGGTCACACGAGTGCAGAACAAACTGCACTCCTGTGATACACAGGAGAACGATAGCCAAAGGAGCCCAGGCTGTACTTCTTTTAATAACCTGAATTTTCCCTCTTGCATTGTTAGGATATCACAGCTTCATCTTTTAGGAACAGCCATGTTACCTTTTAGTTACTTGTACTCTCTCCCGCTCAGGGTAAAAGGTAACTTATCTCCTGTCTCCGCTTAACATTGATAGCCAACATACATACCGTATTTTCCGGCGTATAAGACGACTTTCTGGATGCAAAAAAAATGCATCCAAAGTCGGGGGTAGTCTTATACGCCGGGTATGGTCTCCGTGCTGCGAGAGTGTCAATGATTTGAAAGACGCTCCTTCTCCTCAGAGTGTTCTGTGATAGGTGGAACACAAATCTTCCCAGCAGCGCCTCTGTTCTGTGTTCCTCCTATCACAGATGCCTTCTCATCCTCGGACGAGATGAGAAGACATCCGTGATAGGCGGAACACAGAAAAGAGGCGCTGCTGGGAAATGTTATGTTCCGCCTAACACAGGACAGTCTGAGGAGAAGGCGCGTCTTTTAAATCATTGACGCTTGCAGCACGGAGACTGTCACCGCACTGCACCGCCTATTCAGAAAAAAAGTATGTGATGGCACTGTTTGCAGTGATTGCACTGGGGGGCAAGTTCAGGCACAGTGGGGGCAAGCTCAGGCACAGAGAGGGGCAAGTGATGGCACAGAGAGGGGGCAAGTGATGGCACAAAGAGGGGGCAAGTGATGGCACAGTGAGGGGCAAGGGATGGCACACTGAGGGGCAAGTGATGGCACAGTGGGGGCAAGTGATGGCACAGTCGGGCATGTAATGTAATGACACAGTGAGGAATGTAATGTAATAGCACAGTGAGATTTGAAAAAGCCTGTTTCTGTCAGTGGTTCTGGCTACCCCTCAGCTTCCAGAAAGACTAGTAAGAAGGGGTAGTCTTATACAGTGAGTATATCCCAAAACCCACATGTTTCCTGGAAAATTAGGGGGTCGTCTTATACGCCCAGTCGTCTTATACGCCGGAAAATACGGTAGCATTAACAGTTGCTGCCAGGATTACATCCAAGAAAATTAAACAAACGTGGTTAAGCCTAGGTTCACATTGGAGCAATTTGTCATGCGATTTGAGAGATCAAGTCGCAGCCTATTGTCGGAAATGGCACTGTTCTAATCGTCGCAACACGGATTTTGCGGCGCTACTTTTGCAGATTTCAGGTGTCATTTCAACAGACATCTGTGTATGAAGCAACATGGATGTCTATCAAGTAGCACCTGAAATCACGCTGACCTTGCTACTTTGAAATTGCGCTTCTTCAAGTGAAGTAGCGCGATTTCAAAGTAGCATCAATGTGAACCAGGGCTAAAGGTCAGTTTTTCTTCAGCATCCTATGAAGGAGGGATTTTCAGCACTGCGCTGAAGCAGGAAATAACAGTCACTGTGGGACTTCTAGTCCCATGCTTCTTCTAAAAAGGTCAAAACACCAGTAAGTGTTAGGATACAGCTATTTCCGAGTGGCAACTATGGCTAGTGGCTACTTGATTATAAATATATAGTGGAGATTAGGGTTATTACAAATGGCCACTGACTGGTTCTATTTAGTGTGAATGTGAGACAATATTGAAAAGGGTACATCCACACAAAAGAAAAACATTTTTTAAATTTGGTATTCCAGTTACTCTAGTTTTATTGTAGAAATTTATATTTCAGAGACTTTAAAAATTAGGAAAGCATCAGAATGAAAATCATCATTACCAGCCCAAACATCTAGTGCTTTGCCCAACCAAAAGCATTAATGCATACAAAAGATTGTGTTAAAATTTTTAGGCGTTTTTTTTTTTTTTTTTCAAAGGCAACACTGTGTGAATTGCAAATACCCATAGCATATAATCATACGCAAGTACCCTTTAAACTGACCCGTTTACAGTACACCGAAACTAACTGGCTGCCCAGAGTAACTGCTCTTTGTATTGCCCCGCTATGCAGGCACAACAATGTGCACCCCGTCACTGCTTGAATGTGGTTATGTCATAGATAATAAAATGCTTACCGTTACCGACCTCAAGTGCAGTATACGTCAACACTTATCTGCATACACATACATATATGTAAATTGTATATATACTTATTTTTGTATAAAAAGGTCTGTTTTATACAAGTAAACAATTAGTAATATAATTATAATTTTGTAAAACAGGTCATAAACATATATACATAAGACCAGTTAGGGAACTGTTGCGTTGATAGCTGTGCAGGACAACACAGAATCTGCTCTGTAGATGGAAAGCCACAGTCCTGTTATTCTTCTCAGTCAATGCCATCCTCCTCATCTCTCTGATCCCGGTATTTCATGTAGGACTCTCCCTCAGGGTTATAAGGTTCCATCTTAATATTCAGCTTCTCAAATAGTCTTTGAGCTGCAAACTTGGCCTGTTTTTCCTTAAGATATAAAAATATTACAGAAGTCAACACAAACACAATTTGATCACTTTTGAATTTAGTAACCTTGTTGCCATTATATCCCTTTCCCAGAGTCCTAACTTACCACACATCAATCATTAACTGGCAGCCTAAAGTGATGGCAAAGGCTCCTTTTTTTTTAGTTAACCACTTTTACCCCCTAAAAACAAATATATAAAAATTGGATTTCTTCATCAATTTAGGCCAATATGTATTCTGTGACATATTTTTTGTAAAAATAAAAAAAAAATCCCAATAAGTGTATATAGATTGGTTTGTGCAAATGTTATATCTTCAAACCATGGGATATTTGTATGCCCTCTTTATTTAATTTTTGTACTAGCAATTGCGGAAATCAGCAATTTTTTTTTCCACAAGAAGGGCAGCAATCAGCAATTTTTAGCAGGATTGCAACATTGCGGCGGACAAATCGGACACCTAAGGGTCCTTTCACACTAGCGGACCGTTCGTCCGCTCATTACAAGTCCGTTAACGGACTTGTAATGAATCCCTATGGGAACGCGTCCGTTAGCGGATGGAGCATCCGCTAGCGTCCGCGTCAGTTGGGATCCGCTTTTCCGAACGGAAGAAACCCTATTTTTCTTCCGTTCGGCGGAGCGGAACTGATGCAGACGGACAGACGGTCCGTCTGCATCAGGTTCCCCATAGGGGACAGCGGAGCAGAGACAGGGCGGTCCCTGCACTGTGTGCGGGGACCGCCCTATCCGCCGACAGCTGAGCGGGGATCCCAGCTGAGCCGACGGAGACACACGGAGCGGACCCTGAAACGGTCCGCTCCGTGTGAAAGAGCCCTTACACTTTGAGGGAACTAGTGACATTATTACAGTGATCAGTGCTAAAAATATGCACTGTTACTGTACTGACACTGGCAGGGAAGGGGTTAGCATTAGGGATGATCAAAGGGTTAAGCATGTCCCTAGGGGGTGCTTTATAACTGTGTGGGGGATTGTCTGACAGGGTGAAAACAGATCAGTGTTCCTGCTTAGCGGGAACACAAGATCTCTATCTTCTACCCTATCAGAATGGCGATCTGCTTCTTTCCAATCAATTTTTTTTCATCTTCTGCGTAAGAAGTGAGCCTGACACCACTCATGGCTGCGTATTAGGAGAGCCCTACTCCCTTGCAATATGCATTGGGTCTCCTTTAAGACTCACAACACATAACTATACAGTGTCTGCAAGCCCCTATTAATTTTTGAAAATCTTTGTACCTCCAACTCTACCCCTCTATGAGAGAGCTGCCAAAATGGACTACAAAATATTAAAAGTGAGCTGCAATATTACTAGAAACGTCTTCATGATAGTACAGACCATCATGTTAGAGAGAACTGTATGTTTCAGGGTTATTAGGGCTACAATTACGATGGCAAGAAAAGAGTCATGAAATGAAATAGTTATATTAGATCAGTGGTCTCCAAACTGCCGACCTTTGGTTGTCTTGGTTATCTGTCCGTTAGGGGACTATTATTCACACTGAAGAAAAGTATACCGCTCTAAAAACAATCAATCCCCATTGTTTCCGTCCCAACAAACCAAGAGGGTGCTGGCTGTGCTCAATTACCATGAGATGAAAGAAAAATCCTGGATTGCCGCACTCCTCAAAAAACGATGTCTTTATTCAAAACATGAAAAAACAACTAAAAAATACAAATGGAAAAAACAGCCAAAATTCATGCAGTCAACCAAGAAGTGGATTAGGAAATTCACACCGATATGAGGAACTGTTCCTCCCACTGACACCAATGATGGGGCACTATTCCTCCCACTGACACCAATGATGAGGGACCATTTCTTTCACGGACACCACCAAGCACTATTGCTTCTATTAGTACCAATATTGGGGTTTTTCCACCTAATTCCTACTATTTCTCCTTCCACTGAACACAGGTGCTATGTAATTGTTTTACTCCCACTTACCACCAAGCCTGAGGGACTGCCTACTCCTACTCTTCCTATCACTGGTCACAGTCTAGCCCCCCAAAGTCTAAATAACAGCAAACTGGCCCTTCATTTGTAAAGTCTGGAGACCCTGTATTAGATAAACAGAAAGTAAAGACGCCTCTAGTATTAGAGACTGCTTATGTTACATGAGAGTGATAGACTCCTCCCATATTCTACAAGGTGGTCAGAGACTGTTTTCACATTCTATAAGACTAGGAGAGACTCTGTCCATATTACTCACAAATAACTGCAGAACTTCCAAATAAGTCAGTACTAGAATGAGCAATTCATTCTTCCAGTGATCTGGAAGGGATAGCATAAATCATATGACACATAAAAGATGTGTTCATTCCTACCAGCTGATGAGCATGCACTGTGATCACTAGTTAGAAAAACTCAAAGCCTCCAAACCTGAACCGGAACTTGTCCGGAGGGTATGCCTGACTGTCCTGTCAGTTATCTGCTTTTCAGAATTAATAATCTATTAATACTAAGCTTGGTGCAGGGCTCTGTCTACAAACTTATGCTGTCCATACACTCCACGAAAAATCGTCCGAACGAACTTTCGAAAAACGAAAATCGTTCATTGGACATGGAAATGGTTCGTTTTTTTTTACATATACCTAGTGCAGAAAGTTCGGACGGGAAACACATTAACCTTCCGATTTATCGTTTGTTCGGCAGAAAATTTCCAAACCTGTCCTTCGTTTTTTCGGCTCAAAAACGTCCAAACGATTTTCGATTTTGTGCCCATTAACTGGCCGAAAAACGAAAGATCTTTCTTTACGACCGATTTTCGGCCGAATTTCCGTATAGTGTATGGCCAGCATAAGGCTATAATAAATATTGGCTTTAGGCCAAGCAACTGTATCTCTTCCTGCTTAATTTTCTAGTTCCTCCTAAGGAAAAAGTGACCTCAATAAAACAGAGCACTGTAGCCTAAACCCTGTTCAAGATCCACATGGCCTCCTCTTCAGTGGGTGCGAGGAGGAAAATACATCTGAAAGCTGTACAAATACTGAACTTGTCATGCAGTGAACTAAATAACTGTATGCAAGCAATGACACATAGGATTGGTTTGTATTCTGGGATGGAAAATCTGATTAAAAATTTGCGAAACAAAAGAAATCAAAAGAGAATGGAGAAATCCGTGAACTATCGTCAATGTTCAGCTGTGAGAGCTTGAATAAAATATTCTTCCTTATAAAATAACTTTTATACTATCCCCATTACTTTAAAGCAGGACTATACAAAAGACTCATCATTAGGTATTTGCATTGGCTCTGCTTTAACCATTTGCCTACAGGGCACTTTTACCCCCTTCCTGCCCAGGCTTATTTTCAACGCTGTCACACTTCGAATGACAATTGCACCGTCATGCAACACTGTACCCAAATTAAATTTTTATCTTTTTTTCCCACATAGAGTCGTCTTTTGGTGGTATTTAACCACCACTGGGTTTTTAATTTTTTGCTTAAAGTGGTTGTGAACACTTACAGACCACTTTATGCTACAGGTAAGCCTATAATAAGGCTTAGGAGATATGTGCCGTTGCTTCAGTCCGTGTGCCGTTATCAGTGGCTCCCGCGTGCAAGCGCAGGAGTGACGTTATTGTGGCTCCGGCCAATCACAGCGCCACAGCCGCGATACCCGGAAGTAACCCCCGGGAGAGATGTCTCCACCGGAGGAGGGACGAGGACCACGGCGGGGGCTTGGATGTAAGGTAAGTAATTCATAATGAGCTATGCAATGAGCTATGCATACTAGCTCATTATGCCCTTGTCTTGCAGGGTTTTTTTTTTTAATCAAGGGTTTACAACCACTTTAACCACTTGTCGACCAGCTCACGCCGATATATGTAGGCGAAGTGGCATGGGTACAAAAAAAAAAAAAACTATGTGTCCATGGCCCCGCGATCGTGGCACAGAGAGGCAAAACAGGGAGATGCCTAGCAACATGTCAGGGATCTGTCATGTTCTAGTGAGCCCCCCCCCGTACAGTTAGAACACAGCAAGGGAACACAGTTAACCCCTTTATCGCCCCCTTGTGTTTAACCCCCTTCTCTGCCAGTGACATTTACACAGCACTGATTACTGTGACATTTACACAGCAATCATCATTTATACAGCGATCAGTGCTATAAAAATGCACTAAGTGCCAATGATGTCAAAAGTGTCCGATCTCTTCACCGCAGTCACAATTAAAAAAATAATTGCAGATCGTCGCCATTACTAATAAAAATAAAAATGCCATAAATCTATCCCCTATTTTGTAGACGCGATAACTTTTGTTTGGTTACAACCTCGCACGACCACGCAATGGTTAGTTAAAGCGACGCAGTGCCATATCACAAAAAAAGGGCTTGGTCAGGAAGGGGGTAAATCCTTCCCGGGCTGAAGTGGTTATTAAAAGAACAAAGACTGAAAATTTTGTAAAAAAAAAAAAATTATCAGTGTAGCTGTCATTTTCAAAGAAGACGGTTATCGGCCAACTTCTCTGATCCTCGTGCTGTCAGCATGAGAAAAGGAGTGCTGATAATCGGCTTCTGTTGACATCCGTGATGGAACACAGCTGATCATGTGGTAAAGAGCCGCTGATTCGCTCCATACCTCAATCTGTGATCAGCAGTGTCCTCCGGACACTGGTGTGCACCAGTTTACTAAAACTGGTGCACACAGATTCTGGTGCAGCTGTGCATAGTAACCAGTCAGCTTTTATTATCAAAACATAATTGAATAAGCTGAAGTTAGAAGCCGATTTGTTACTGTGCACGGCTGCACCAGATTGTGTGTACACCAGTTGTAGTACAGTGCATCGGGAAAGCTTCACTTTTTCCACATTTTGTTGTTACAGCCTTATTCCAAATTGGATTAAAATAATTTTCCTCAAAATTCTACAAACAATACCCCATAATTACAACATGAAAGAAGTTTGTTTGAAATCTTTTGCACTCTATTAAAAATAAACGAAAAAATCCCACATAAGTATTCACAGACTTTGCTCAATACTTTGATGAGCAGTGCCTAGTTTCCTCCAGACATGATGCGTGCCATTCAGGCCAAATAATTACATTTTTGTTTCATTAGACCAGAGAATGTTGTTCCTCAGGGTCTGGGAGTCCTTCAGGTGCCTTTTGGCAAACTCCAGGTGGGCTGTCATGTGCCTTTTACTGAGTAGTGGCTTCTGTCTGGCCACTCTACCACGCAGACCTTATTGGTGGAGTGCTTCAGAGATGGTTGTTCTTCTGCAAGGTTCGCCTCTCTCCACAGAGAAATGCTGGAGCTCTGTCAGAGTGACTATCGGGTTCTTGGTCACCTCCCTGACTAAGGCCCTTCTTCCCCAATAGATCAAATTTGGCCAGGCGACCCGCTCTAGGAAGATTCCTGTTGGTTTTAAACTTCTTCAATTTATGGATGATGGAGGCCACTGTGCTCATTGGGACCTTCAAGTGCTGCAGAAAAATTTCTGTACCCTTCCCCAGATCTGTGCATAGATACAATCCTGTCTCGAAAGGTCTACAGACAATGCCTTGGACTTCATGGCTTGGTTTGTGCTCCAACATGCCCTGTTAACTGTGGGACCTTATATATAGACAGCTGTGTGCCTTTCCAAATCATGTCCAATCAACTTATATTACCACAGGCGAACTCCAATCAAGTTGTAGAAACATCTCAAGGCTGATCAGTGGAAACAGGATGTACCTAAACTCAATTTTGAGTGTCATAGCAAAGGCTGTGAATACTTATGTACGTGTGATTTTTTTCATTTTTTATTTTTATTTTTTAAATCAGAAAAAATGTTTTATTGTGCCAACAAAATAAAATACAAAATACAGACCATCATAAAGAAAGTCACAAATCATAACAAACGAAAACATGTACATCCTATATGATACAATAGTGGCACCAAAATTATATACAAGACACATATTGTTAATGGCAAAGATTAGACAGTGCTGGGTAGGCAAAAACAGCCTCACCCCCCAACACAACCACACATGAAACCAACGGGCCAAAACTTAAACCCTGCACCCCACAGTCTGCCCATATAGACAAAACCACTTCCCACCATTAATCAAAGTTTTATGCCTAAAGTATAGTTCTTATATAATATACACTTCAAACAAAGCCAGATCTTTCTCCTAGATAGAAAATGCCTCTCAAACCTGCAACAGCCGAGTCAAAACCAGTCTCAGAGGTGCCAGTCCAGGGGTCTCCAACCAGGGCTGCCAAATGGATATAAATTTCCGGGCTGCATTTCTATGCCGATATGTATGGTGCTCCCATATAAGGATAATATTAACTTGTTCAATCCATTGTTTCTTGGTCATAACGTGCGGTGACAGCAAGAAAGCTGATAGCTAGATTCTGGTTAGGTACAAAAGTCTGATCACAGCAATATTAACTGGATGAGGGTAAATTTCTTCATCTACTGCACCCAGTATGCATATTAGGGGGTCTAAAGGGACCCTAACTTGGAACACAGAGGAAATAACCTCAGTAACATTACCCCAGAACCGGTGCAGCTTAGGACAGAGCCACATCAGATGGATAAGCGAACCCTCCTCCCCGCAGTGTTTGGGACATAGAGAAGAATCCCTGTTGCTCGGGGACCGGACCGGCGTCGCAGACTCTTTCACAAATGTACTCGCTTCTAAACTCACCCCCCACACAACCTAGCTTGCGTTGCTTAGAGAGATGGGAGTCAGACCTTAACCGGACTTTCTCAGTGGTACAGAGGCAGCGCATCATCACCTTGGCTATAAAGTCCTCCTCTTGCACCAGACTTCAGGAAACTAATTTTAAACTCTTCTCCAGATGGTACCTCACACCCACCAGGTTGCATAAGTGTTTCCCTTCTACCTCGGACCGCTGTTGGCGGTGTGGAGTGGATGCGGGCTCATTACTACACATTTTCTGGTCCTGCCCAAAGACTGACAAACTTTTGGGCGCAGGTTCGCCGCATCACACAAACGTTTACGGAATATGTGCTCCCGGACGACGCGTCGTTTTTCCTGCTGCACCTTTCAACGATGTCGGTTAAATCCTACAAAAAATCGTTAGTATGTCACCTTGTGAATGCTGCCAAGGCGTGCATCCCCCTTCGCTGGAAGCAGCAGTGCCCACCGACGGTTGGGTGCTGGTTGCGGAAGGTGGAGGAAACAAGACAGATGGAGGATTTGATTCTCACTGCGCAGCATAAACATGAGGCCTTTACTGAGGTCTGGGGTATCTGGAATGTTTTTATTTTCTCAGATGAGGGAGCATCCCTACTTGGGTCCTGATGTCGCTTCGACCAGGAGTGGTGTCGTCCGCTCCCCGCCCTGTCTGTGCCCCCCACTCCATCCTCCCCTCCTTTCTCCCCCCCCCCCCCATTCTCCCTTCTCTTCCTTTTTTCTCTGCTTTACCCGATTTCACTTTAACTTCTATCTAAGATAAAATCAAGCACAGGGAGGTTCTGGCTCATTGATGCTATCCATACTTGTATAGATTGCAACGTGCATGTTGTTATGACTCCTCTCTAAGTGTGACTATGTACAGTGACATATTACGGTAATGGCGGAAATGTATATACAACCCCTCTGTACTTGTTTTTAAGGACATGCATGTCTCTGTTGTAATGTTGGAATTTCTCCATGTGTACTTTCTCAATAAAATTTATATTTGAAAAAAAAAAAAAGAGAAGAATCCCTTCTTCCCCAACGGAACAGTTGAATAGGTGTGCAGTAAGCCCTATGTAACAAAAACAGGTGAGACAACCTATGAGACTGCGAAACTGAAGTAAGAGGTCCAGCTTGTAAACATGTGTCCCATGTTTCACCATTAATGACTCCCAGGTCCTCCGTCCACCCTCTCCTACACGGTAAAGTCACTGAATCCTGTACTGTCGATAAAAGAGTAGAATAGACATGGGATATTAGGCCTTTTTTTGTCCTTACCAAAAAATAGATATCTTTTATCAAGATATGACTAGACAATTGGAGAACAGAAATCTGACCCTGGGCTTGCAGGGCATGCCGGAGCTGCAAGTATCTATAGAATTGATGCCTAGGGAGATTAAATTCCTTCTGTAATTCCTGAAATGATTTAAGTACATTTTGGTGATATATCTGGGCAATATTGTGAATACCAGCCAATCTCCAGGACAGGAAACCGTCCAGCCTAGAGACTTCCGCTAGATTGGGATTGTCCCACAGAGGAGTCTCTGCCAGAAATCCTGAAACACTCAAATTAGACCTCACCATGGACCACAGTTCCCTGAGGAGAACCACAGTAGGCGCCGCCTGTGGCAGGTGCGGAAACCCCACTTCCAGACATGCCAAAACGAAAGTATTCCGAGACCCCATACGTAACAGAGTGTCAATGGAATCACGTTCATTGATACACCCCATTCCACATAAATGCTGTAACTGAGAAGCCAAAAAATAGAATTTGGGGCTAGGGACTGCAGCTCCTCCCTGATCTTTACCATATTGTAATGTAGCAAGCCGAATGCGGGCACTTTATTTCTTCCAAATTAAAGATCTAAACAAGGTATCTATCCGAGTGAACCACCTACGAGGTATCCACTGAGGAGAGTTGTGCATGATATATAAGAGTTGGGGGCCCCACACCATCTTGATTAGATTTATCCTACCTATAACAAAGCGGAAGTTTACACCAGGTGTTACAGGTCATTTGTAATCTTTTGAAAAGAGGCAGGAGATTCTCCTCTAAATACCTCTGTGGGCTGACCGACACCTGAACCCCCAAATATTTAAAAGATAACACCACCTTTAGGGACCTTGCAGCATCCGTCAGCGAAGCAATTGGGCCATCCACAGGCAAAAGGACAGATTTACTCCAATTTATTGAAAAGCCTGACAAGGAGCCGAATTGTTTAATCAACTCCATAGCCGCTGTAAGAGAGGTGTCCACATCCCCCAAGTACAGTAATGCGTCGTCCGCGTAAAGGGAAATCTTTTCCATGCACAGACCTCTATTAAAGCCAGTAACCGATGGGGACGATCTTATCAAGGCCGCCAATGGTTCAAGGGCCAGTGCAAACAGCAGGGGTGATAATGGACACCCCTGCCTTGTGCCTCTAAACAAAGGAAAAGAGTCCGTAAGATCTCCATTCATGCGGATCCTAACAGTGGGGGCAGCGTACAAACGCACCCACCTGATAAAAGTGTCCCCCAGACCAAAACAACCCAGGACCTCCGACAAATAAGGCCATTCGACGCTGTCAAAAGCTTTGGCAGCAGGGAGCTGCGGTGGCTCAACGAGATTGGCACTGCGCTGACAAGCCATTCACCTCTGCAGCTAGAGGTTCGGATCCCGGTCTCGGCTTCATGTGAATTGAGTTTGGTGGTCTCAGCCCGGCTCCCGGTGGGTGTGCTATGCAGGGTAAGCCCACCCCCCTCCCACAAAAACCACCACACCTACACACGCACTCTAAATTGGGTTAACACACGCACTTTGACCACGCGGTCTCTAAAAGAGAGGCGAAGGACTAATGGGGCTGGTTGAGCGGGCTAATCCTCTCACTCCCTTATAGGGAGTCCCTCTGCCCCGTTGGGCTTCAAAGCGGAGCAGGTAGGGCGGGCTGTGTGGGAGGACCTCACACACCCGCCATTGCCACCCGGGGCATGGAGAAAGGTGGCAGATTGCCTCTGGGGGAGGCCTGCCTACTCCCAACTCCTGCAGTCCGGCTCCTCTCTCGAGTACACGCACAAAAATACACTTTTAAAAAAAAGAAAAAAAAAAAAAAAGCTTTGGCAGCGTCCAATGAAAGAATTGCTCTCTGGCCTTCATTATCAGCAGGTATCTGGAGATTAAGAAAAAGGCACTTGATGTTAAGAGCCATTGACCGGGAAGGAATGAACCCTGACTGATCGCCATGAACAAGTTTATGTATAACTTTAGCTAGCTTGGTAGCCAACACCCTTTCCATTAGTTTCACGTCAGTCGTCAATAAAGAGATGGGCCTATAAGAGTCCGGAGAATGGGCCTACTTACCGGGTTTCAATAGCAGCACTATTATGGCTTCATTCATGGACCGAGGCAGGATACCCTTTTCAAACACATCTACAAACACCTCCCTCAAAAGAGGTATCAGTATGTCCGGGTATCGCCTATACACCTCCGCCGGCAAGCCATCCGAACCCGGAGACTTACCAGGAGAGGAAAGCGCCAGCGCCTCCAACATCTCATTAGCCGTGAGTGGCGCATTCAATTGCTCCACATCCGAGGCCGACAGACGCAGGATTTGACATCGGTCCAAAAAGGTGACACCTTAGAGGAATACCTGAATGTGGATAAAATATCCGCATGAGATGACACCAGAGCCCCCGAAGGAGCAGCGATTGCCACTATGTGGGCAGAGCCCCTCTGTGATCTCACCATCATAGCCAGCACATGACCAGTGCCCTTCCCTTCCTCAAAGTATTTTTGTTGGAGAAAAAAAAAACGTATTTTCCGCCTTAGTCAGGATTACATGTTTAGCGATGTTCTGAGCTTCATTCCATGCCCGCTCGGTCCGTTCAGAGGGGGAATCCACAAAGGCTGACTCGGCCCTCTCAACCTCCTGAAGCACGAACTGCTCCTAGGACCTCGTCCCAGTTTTAATTGCGTTAATGGATCTGATAAACTGACCCCTTAGACAAGCCTTAAGTGCGTCCCAAAAAATACTAAACCCCGTAGAATGCTTGTTAACCTTAAAAATAACCAAGTCAGTATGAATGGGGTCAGGAGTGGGGAACAGTAACAACCAAAACGGGTTGAGCCTCCAACAGGTCCGCTTAGAAATTCTAGATGTCGTTACTTCAACACATAAAGGGGAGTGGTCTGAAATAGTTCTTGCCTCATATCGCGTGGAAGATACCAGGGGAAGCATCTCACCATTGCCAAGGTCAATCCTAGAAAGGCCCCTATGTGAAGCCGAATGACATGAAAAACATTTCTCCTGTGGATGGCTAAGCCTCCAAACATCCCTCAGCCCCAGCTCCTGCACAAACTGAGCAAATGTCGTTGGGCTCCCTCTCGGGGTGGCCGCCGACGCCCCAGGAGAAAATTTGTCAAGACTCGCACACAAGAAATTATTAAAATCTCCCACAATAAGAGCAGGAACACCCGTGAGACGTGACAGGAAAGTGGCCAGGGTCTTAAGGTCTTCCACCGAAAAAGGAGGCGGTATGTACACATTTGCTATAATACACTGTAAATTATTCAAACTACAGAACAAAAAAATAAACCGGCCTCCAGGGTCGATGAGAGAGGAGGTAAGGACAAACGGAACATTTGTACTAATAAGTGTGCTAACCCCTATGGCGTAGGACGAGAAGGCAGAGTGAAACTGGGTGCCATAAACCTTAGAAGAGAACGGAGATGCTTGGCCAGGCAACATGTGGGTCTCCTGCAGACATACCACGGAAGAGCAAAAAAACGCTTAAGCATATGCCCCACCGCCAGATGTTTCACTCTGTTTCCCAGGCCCCTCACATTCCAACTAGTTACCACACACCGTGTGGCCATAATGCAGAAAAGTAAACATTTTGTTTAGAGAAATAGTACACAGATCCAAAAATAAAAGACCATGGCAACCTCGCAAACAAGTAATGACTAAGAGAGCACAGTAGAAAGGAGAAAATCCCCTTAATGTTCAGATCCAGGCAGACTGGGCACAACCTGTAAAAGCAAAAGTTAGGCAGACTGCAGGTATACGGTCCAACAGGACCGTATACCTGCAGAATGAAAAAACGGAGGGAAAAAAATAAGGAACCGTAATGTCCACGAGGGACTCATCTCCAGGGGGCTAAATTCACTAGCCGGCATCAAAGAGCCAACAGGCAACAGGCCTCTTTCGGAAATTAACAAAACGTCTTTGGTCAGTGTAGACACATCCTGTGAAAACAGTCTTCCGCCTTGGAAGGAGTTTGGAATGTTCAGTCACTCCGATCCCGCGATCAAGTAGTACCGTTAAAAATAAACTTGGCAAGCAGCAGTCACTCATTCCTCCGCCTACTCCCCAGATCTTCACGCAAGGAGCGCTCCTCTCTAACCAGCCACTGCATGGCCTGGGTAGGTTTATAAAAAAAAAAAATGAACTTCATCCCTGGCCACCACCCATAAACAGGCAGGGTAGAGCATAGCATACTGCAACTCCAGAGAGCGCAACCTTTTCTTAACATCATTAAATTGAGCACGTTGTTTTTGCACTTCTGCCGAGAAATCCATCACCAGAACGTCCCCCAAAGAACGCGCCTTAGACAAAATGACATCTCTGTCCTTATAGTTGAGCAATTTGAATAGAAAAGCTCTGAGGGGGGGGTTACCCGGGGGCAAAGGCCTCAGAGGAACACGATGTGCGCGCTCCACCGCAAACATAGGCGAGAAGGATTCTTTCCCAAACTTCTCTGCCAGCCAGTGCTCTATGAAAGCAACCGGGTTTTTCCCTTCCATCCTCTCCGGAATACCAATAGCTATGACATTATTCCAGCGCATTCTATTTTCGAGCTCATCGATTTTTGCAGCGTGTTTAGCAACCATCAATTGCTCGGTATGAGACTCCCTCTGCATAGGGGCCAGATCATCCTCCAAAGTACTAACGCGCCCCTCAACATCAGATGTGCGATCCCGCAGCTTCTGCATGTCTTGGCACAGAAAAAACATTTCTGCCTTTATCTCTTTAATTTCAACTGCCAAATTAGTTACAGAGGCATTGCATGTTGTAATTGCCGTAAATAGGTCTCTTAAAGCGGGAGTTCACCCATTTATAAAAAAAAAAATTTTCTCCCCTTAGCTTCCTGCTCGTTCGGTCTAGGGGAATCGGCTATTTGTATTAAAATATGAGCAGTACTTACCCGTTTTCGAGCTGCATCTTCTTCCGTCGCTTCCGGGTATGGGTCTTCGGGAGCGGGCGTTCCTTCTTGATTGACAGCCTTCCGAGAGGCTTCCGACGGTCGCATCCATCGCGTCACTCGTAGCCGAAAGAAGCCGAACGTCGGTGCGGCTCTATACTGCGCCTGCGCACCGACGTTCGGCTTCTTTCGGAAAATCGTGACGCGATGGATGCGACCGTCGGAAGCCTCTCGGAAGACTGTCAATCAAGAAGGAACGCCCATTCCCGAAGCCCATACCCGGAAGCGACGGAGAGGATGCATCTCGTAAACGGGTAAGTACTGCACATATTTTAAAATAAATAGCCGATTCCCCTAGTAAAAACGAGCAGGAATCTAAGGGGGAAAAGTGCCCTCTAAGGGTGAACCCCCGCTTTAACCACTTAAGGACCCCTTCACGCCGATATACGTCAGCAGAATGGCACGGCTGGGCACATGAAAGTGCCGCGGTCCGAAGCTCCGTGACCGCGGGACCCGATCGCCGCTGGAGTCCCGCGATCGGTCCCCGGAGCTGAAGAACGGGGAGAGCTGTATGTAAACACAGCTTCCCCGTTCTTCACTGTGGTGGCGTCATCGATCGTGTGATCCCTTTTATTGGGGGACACAATCGATGACGTCACACCTACAACCACACCCCCCCCTACAGTTGTAAACACATATTAGGTCACACATAACCCCTTCAGCGCCCCCTGTGGTTAACTCCCAAACTGCAACTGTCATTTTCACAGTAAACAATGCATTTTAAATGCATTTTTTCCTGTGAAAATGACAATGGTCCCAAAAATTTGTCAAAATTGTCCCCCATAATGTCGCAGTCACAAAATTAATAAAAAATGCAATAAAACTATCCCCTATTTTGTAAACGCTATAAATTTTGCGCAAACCAACTGATAAACGCTTATTGAGATTTTTTTTTACCAAAAATAGGTAGAAGAATACTATATCGGCCTAAACTGAGGAAAAATATATTTTTTTATATATATATATATTTTTGGGGGATATTTATTATAGCAATAAGTCAAAAACATTGCATTTTTTTCAAAATTGTCACTCTATTTTTGTTTATAGCGCAAAAAATAAAACCGCAGAGGTGATCAAATACCACCAAAAGAAAGCTCTATTTGTGGGGAAAAAAGGACGCCAATTTTGTTTGGGAGCCACGTCGCACGACCGCGCAATTGTTTGTTAAAGCGACGCAGTGTCGAATCGCAAAACCTGGCCGGGTCCTTTAGCTGCATTTTGGTCCGGGTCTTAAGTGGTTAATTTGGGCTCAGGCCCGTCTGAGCCCGAGGCCGCATTCGCCTCCCAGCACATGGGACCCTGGGATAGTACTCACTGTGTCCCAAGGTAGCACTGGCGCAAGGGGATCCTCCAGGGGCACAGTGTCTTATGCGTCTGACTGAGAGCCACTGCGATTCTCCCTGCTTTCCCCGGGGACCTCCGGCAGATCACGGGCGCCGATCGGGGAGAACAGTTTCTGCACGGCTGCCCTGTACCTCTCCTTAGCTGACTGAGAGGCCGCACCGCCATCTTGGTTTGCGTGGTCTGGAGCCGTGCGGCCTGCTGTGCTCCGCCTGGACATCTTCCCCGACCCGAACGAGACCAGCGGAGGGTGGACGGAGCAGCCGGGAACACTGATGCACACCGCGGGTCCGGAGACGAGCCACCAGGGACCCAGGAACAGGATGAAAGAACGGATGTTCGGCGGAGCTCACAGAACGTGCGACCGTCTACATCCCCAGCTAAGCCATGCCCCTTCATTTTTTATTTTTATTATATAAATTCACAGAAAACAAAAACCATAAACAGAACAGTTACGATTTATGGTGCCTAGAACAGAGGAAAAAATGTATAAATCCTGTATAATAAATATACAGGGGTATTGCACAGCACATGGCGAGGGAGAAGATCTACAGGAATAATACATAGCATTATAAAAGTAAACTGCGCCAAGTAGGAAACCAGATATCAGGCTGGTAAAAAGCAATGATAATAGATAATATGAATAAAAGCACATTCAGTCTAATACAAAGTTCGCAGCAGCACCACCACCAAAATCTGGTCAAGGTTCCAAAAACCAAATACAAGTCCAAAGGAGAAAGAAGGTTTGCTTTCCAAGGTCCCAGGCTATGGAATGCTTTACCAACCAGCATTCGGTTGGAGCAAAACCACCTGTCTTTCAGAAAGCAGATCAAAACCCTGCTTTTCTGATGACATGAGACACGAACAACCAGCGCCCAGAGGCGATTCAGTTCGCATGTGCCGCGCTATATAAGTTTTTTCATTCATTCATTCATTCATTCATTCATTCATGTGTCAGCAAAACTTCAGTGTGAACACACCACCACCAAACTGAAAGCCGCTTACCAGAACCACCCAAACATTAGGCATGTAGACAGATTCTATTCAATGGGCTCCACATCAGATTAGCATCAGACTGGGGAGGGATCCAGGGAGCAGATCTCAAATTGCACCACATCGATGATTTAACATATCCTCGGTATATAAATAAAAATGGACCATAGCGTGATACCGTACAAAATATTTAATAAAAATGCATAGGACATGTACTTACAAACATCTCATGATTAAAAGCATGTATGTATGCCGGCCGGCAATAGGAGCCCTTCCTCCTTCAGATGGAACGCGGTGACGTCAGTGTGCGCCTTCCCAGACGACGTTTCGTCATTAACAGACGTTCTCAATGGGGATGTTGAGAACGTCTGTTAATGACGAAACGTCGTCTGGGAAGGCGCACACTGACGACACCGCGTTCCATCTGAAGGAGGAAGGGCTCCTATTGCCGGCCGGCATACATACACGCTTTTAATCATGAGATGTTTGTAAGTACATGTCTTATGCATTTTTATTAAAATATGTTGTACGGTATCACGCTATGGTCCGTTTTTATTTATATACCGAGGATATGTTCAATCATCGATGTGGTGCAATTTGAGATCTGCTCCCTGGATCCCTCCCCAGTCTGATGCTAATCTGATGTGGAGCCCATTGAATAGAATCTGTCTACATGCCTAATGTTTGGGTGGTTCTGGTAAGCGGCTTTCAGTTTGGTGGTGGTGTGTTCACACTGAAGTTTTGCTGACACATGGTGGTGCTGCTACGAACTTGTTATTGGACTGAATGTGCTTTTATTCATATTATTTATTTTCATTGCTTTTTACCAGCCTGATATCTGGTTTCCTACTTGGCGCAGTTTACTTTTATATTGGACTTTATATGCTTATCACATTTCTTCTGCTGCCTTGACGCATTTATATATTTAGAGCGTTTTTGACAAGCGCAGTTTTTTCTCCCTATAATACATAGCATGCAAAATAAGAGACCTTGGGGAGCATTCAGAATCTGGTGCAGCTGTGCATGGTAACCAGTCAGCCGCTAACTTCAGCTTGTTCAATTAAGCTTTCAGAATAAAACCTGGAAGCTGATTGGTTTCTATGCAGAACTACCAGATTTTGCATGCTCCAGTTTTAGTAAATCTTAACCCTTGTGGCATATTACACTAGCAACTTTTCTTCTGTTTGATATACATATCTATGTGGTTGCTTTAACATAATGTGCCTGGTGTTCCTATACTTTCCATTGGAAAGAAAATAAACCGTACCTCATAACTCTTGTTCTGATCTATCTGTAGAGTCAGAGATTCGTCGAGAGGTAGTAGCAGGGCTGGTAAGTAATGGAGTGGTGGAAGTCTAGCTGCAGTGATGTCATCCAGATGTTTCCTGTCCTGAGCTCTTCTCTCTTCCGCAGACAGCCTAAGTGCCTTCTCTCCTGGTGACTGATTGGGGGTTGAGGAATTGGAGCCTGACGGCAACCTGAAAATAAATATAATAATTGCTTGGCTGACTAATATACTTAATGGCTTTCTGTGAAAGATGAAAATATCACTAATTAAAATGTATGAGCTTTAATGAAAATATAGATCACACAGCTCAATGTGCTCATTAAAGCTACCTGGCTTTCTGAAACAAAAATCCACTCTGATGAATGAGGCCCACCATGCTTGAAGAACGGAGAAGAGCAGCTATATGGTCACACGTCACAAATTTCTTCTTTAAAGTTCCAAAGCCTTAAAGCTGACCTGTCGGTTACTTTACAAATCTGAAAAAATGTATTCCTAACCACAAAAGGTTGGCCTAAATATAATCTTCATCGTCAAGCATTTCTTTACTCATCACCTTCAGTGATTGTTCTGTAACCTGCACGGAAATGCTGTGAACTATCTCTGCAAACGTCACTTCATTTTTCTGGAGTTTGCCTTCGTAAACCTCAGTCCAACCTATATGGATGTTTTAATGCAAGATGATATTTAAAACCACATCTACTTTTATATTTTTCATGTACAGTGTGATCTCTACACCTGGTCCCCCCACTGCATCCATCTGTCACAGCGTTAGAAGACCACAAAGCTTGTTTACACCAACAGCAATGAACAGCAGTTCTTTATGCAGTCCCAACGCAAGAAAAACCGACGTTAGACCTACCGGTAACGGTATTTCTATGAACCTTCCAGGACGGCACCCGAGAGATGATGGCTCCCCCTGCAGGAAACACAATCACATGACAGTTTAAAAGGCCCCGCCCTTCCCCTTGCTCCTCAGTATGCAATAGAGTAATCCTGAACTGGTTCACAAGGGACGTAGTCCTTATCGGTACTTACCTTTTTTCCCTTTCCCCATAGGGTGGGAAGTAGGTCTGCCGTCCTGGAAGGTTCATAGAAATACCGTTACCGGTAGGTCTAACGTTGGTTTTCTCTTACCACCTTCCAGGACGGCACCCGAGAGGATAATTGAGTAATAAACACAGGCCTACCTTCAGGGTGGGACCACAGCTTGTAGAACCTTTCGACCAAAGGCTAAGTCTTGCTGTGACAACATTTCCACACGATAGTGCTTCAGGAATGTATGACAGCTGGACCAGGTGGCCGCACTGCGGATTTGTTCTCAGGAGGCCCCTGCTTTCTCAGCCCAGGAAGTTGCTATGGCTCTGGTAGAGTGAGCCTTGATCTTTATGGGAGCTGTTGCTCCAGTGCATACATAGGCTTTGGATATTGCTTCTCTAATCCATCTTGAGACTGAGGCTTTTGATGCCTGCAGTCCCTTCCTGGGCCCAGCGTGTAGAACTAGTAGGTGGTTAGATCTTCTAAAACTCTTAGTTCTCTCTAGATAAATGAGAAGACACCTTCTTACGTCTAACAAATGAAATTTCTTTTCTTTTTCGTTCTTTGGTTCAGAACAGAAGGATGGCAATATTATGTCTTGCGTCCTATGAAATAGGGATGCCACCTTAGGCAGGTACAGGGGGTCTGCTCTAAGGGTGATCCTATCTGGCTGCACCCTCAGGAAGGGTTCTTTCATGGATAGCGCCTGCAAATCCCCTACCCTCCTGGCCGAAGTAATGGCTAACAAAAAGGTCAACTTTAAGGTTAGAAACTTAAGGGGAACCTCTTCCAGAGGTTCGAATGGGTGTATAGATAACGCCTCTAACACCCTAGTTAAGTCCCAAGGCGGACAACTATATTTTTGGACTGGAGAAACTCTTTCTCTAGCTAACAAAAAACGTTTTATAAGGTCCTCTTTCGCCAATCTTTTATCAAGATAGACTGAGAGAGCCGTTATTTGTACCCGAAGGGTACTAACTTTTAATCCTAAATCTACCCCATCCTGGAGGAAGTCCAGGATAACCGGGATAGAAGTTGAAGCTACCTGTCTTTCCTTACGCCAGGAACAGAAGGTCTTCCATACTTTTTGGTAAATCTTTTGAGTTACTGGTTTTCTGCTCATGAGGAGAGTATCTATGACCTTCTCTGAGCAGCCTTTGCGTTCTAGAATCTGGCGCTCACTAACCAGGCCGTTAGCTGAAAGAATTCCGGCTTTGGGTGGAGTACTGGGCCCTGCCTGAGGAGATCTGCCCTGTACGGGAGCTTCAGAGGCTCCGCCATCGCCATGGCTCTTAGGTTTGCGAACCAAGTTCTTTTTGGCCACCATGGTGCTATCAGAAGAATCTGGCCTGGAGACCTGCTGAGTTTCTGAAGAACTCGCGGAATGAGCGCCACCGGCGGGAAGGCATAGGCCAGTCCGAAGCGCCAGGTCTGGGATAGCGCATCCAGACCTTCCGACTGTAGTTCCCAGGAAATCGAGAAATACCTTTCTACCTTCCTGTTTAGTCTGTTGGCAAACAGGTCTATTTCCGGTTCTCCGAAATACTGGACCAGGTGTTGAAAAACCTCTGGGTTCAGTTCCCATTCCTCCTCCCTCAACCTGTGACGGCTGAGGAAGTCTGCTTCTGTATTGCTCGTCCCCTTTATGTATATGGCTGAGATAGAGAGTACTCTTTCTTCTGCCCATATCAGGATTTCCTTGGAAAGTTCTAGTAGGGGACTGGACCTGGTCCCTCCCTGGTGACCTAGGTACGCTACTACTGTAGAGTTGTCTGAGCTTACTTGGACTTCTCTGCCTCTGATGTCTTCCTGGAAGGCTATTAGGGCTTCCCCCACTGCTCTGAGTTCTCTGTAGTTGGATGACCTGCGAGCTAGTGAGCTGTCCCATTGCCCCTGAGCTTTTTTCCCCTCCAGGTGGGCGCCCCACCCCCAGGAACTGGCATCCGTGGTAACCTTCACTGGGTTCCACTGAGCCCATGGTCGCCCTTCCCTCAGGTTTTGGGGAGATGTCCACCACTCCAGGGAGGTCAGAACCTGGGGGGTGAGTAGTATTTCCTGATATAAGGACTCTTTCTTTTTGTCCCATGAGGACAGGAAGAAGAAGTGTAATGTCCTTGCATGAAGCTGAGCCCAAACTACCGCTGGGATGCTTGCTGACATCAGGCCTAGGACTCTCAGAACATTCCTTCTGGAGAGTCTGGGGTTTTTGATAAGGTTCCCAACTGCTGAGGCTAGTTTTAAAACTTTTTCTTCTGGTAAGAAAAGTCTCTGCTGCCTGGTGTCTACTACGTATCCCAGGAAGGTCTTGACCTGTTCTGGTTTGAGGGAGGATTTTTCTTTGTTGATTATCCACCCTAGGCTCTCCAGGAGTGCCATTGCTTTGTTGGCATCCAGCGTGACTTGTGCGGCTGATTTTCCTGAAATCAGCAAGTCGTCTAAATAGGGTATAAGGGATATGCCCTGAAGGTGCAGGTATGCCACCGCTTCTGCTAGGATTTTTGTAAAAATCCTTGGGCTGGAGGTTAGCCCGAATGGTAGTGCTCTGAACTGCCAGTGGAAGGTTTCTCCTTCCACTATGACCGCAAACCTCAGATATACCTGGTGATCCACGTGGATTGGCACGTGAAGATAGGCATCTTTGAGATCTAGGGTCACCAAGAAGGCTTCCTTCATGAGGTTCTTTCTTACCGAATAAATACTTTCCATGGTAAACTTTTTGTATTCCAGAAACTTGTTCAGGTTTCTCAAGTTTACTATTAGACGGTATTTTCCGGAGGGTTTTCGCACTACGAAAATATGGGAATAAAATCCCTGGTACTGCTGAGCTTTTGGTACTGGTACTACCACTAGTTGTTTGGCTAACTCCTGTATGCCCTCCAAGAGGGCAGACCTTTTCAGGGTATCCCTGGGAAGGTGAGTAATGGTGATCATGGTGGGGGGTGTAGCCAGAAATTCTAGGCGATAGCCTTTTTGAATTATTTGGCGGATGTAATGACTGTTCGAAATTCTCTCCCATATAGGGAGGAATTGAGACAGTCGACCCCCCACTCTGACTTCGGCGTCACTTGGACGGTTTGTCGCTGGGTTTTGGAGGAGGGAAAAAGGAGGTTGTTCTTCCTGTTCCCTTTGCCAAAGTTCCAACGCCTAAAAGGTTCCTTTTTGGCTTTCTGTCTACCCTGCCCCTGGGGGCCTCGAAAAGTTTTCTTGAAACCTTCTTTTTTGGGTTTTGGGTTTCTGGGAATTTTTTACCTTTTTCTGATGACCTAGCAAGGACATCATCCAGGTCTTTACCAAACAACAGGGAACCTTGGAAGGGGATGCCACAGAGTTTTCCCTTGGATGTAGCATCTCCCTCCCAAGCCTTGATCCAAACTGCCCTCCTAGTAGAGTTAATGAGGGCTGCTGTCTTGGCTGCTGCCCTTGCAGATTCCGTAGCTGCATCTGCCAGGTAAGCAATCGCCTTCCTTCCCACTGTAAGTGACTCAACTACCTCCTCAGCCTCCGAATTCTGGGCGAGGTGGTCGGTGAGTGTCTCTACCCAAACATCTGTATTCCTAGCTACACATGCTGCTGCTAAGGCTGGGCTTAGTGCTGCCGCATTGGCCTCCCAGGCTTTTCTAAGGAGAGATTCTGCTCTACGGTCCATCACATCCTTGATGTTACCCGCATCCTCAAAGGAGAGATCAGATAATTTAGTGACTTGCGACAAAGCCGCATCAAGTCTAGGAAGCTTAAAGAAGACTTCCTCATCTTCCTGGGAGAAGGGGAATCTTCTTTTCCAGGTTTTTTGTTTGATTATTCTCCTTTCAGGGTCTCTCCACTCCTGAAGGACTAACTCCTTGAGGGATTTGTGCAGGGGGAATACTTTAGATTGAGAGTCGCTCAGGCCCCTATAAACTTTATCTTGTGCTGAGGTAGGTTTAGGGGTCTCAGGAATTTCCTCTGTGGCGTAGATTGCCTGGAGGAGACTCTCTAGATCTTCTACAGCAAAGAGGTGTTTTCTTGGACGTGTGTCTTCCTGAGACTGACTAATGGAGTCTCCATCTACCTCTCCTGAGCTGTGCCTAGACCTAGGTAGACTGACTACCTCACTTTCTTCACCGTCTGCTTCCCCCAGAGGGGGAATTTGTGAAGGTGTAAAGAAAACACTTGGGCCCCTAGAAAAGGGGGTCTCCTGAGAGGAAGTGCCTTCCTTAGGGGTAAGTTCCTCCGTTTCGGTCTGTGACGACTGCCCGGCTGCCTCCCGGAAGGCCTTAACTGTTGCTAACATTTCTGTTTGCATGGATGAGAGAAAACTCTTCATCATGGCAGCAGCCTCCTTTCCTGCCAGCATATTAATACATTTATAGCAGAAAGGTCTTGTGTAGGATTTGGGGAGCTTCTCTCTACAATTCCCACACTTTTTAGAGGAACTATGCCCTGTAGCGGAAGGAGACTGAACTGAGGCCTCCTGGGGTCCGCTGGGGGTTTCTGAAAGACATAAAATGTACATTTAAATTGTCTTTTCCCAAGACTGCTGGCTGTACTGGGGAGGGGAGGAAGTGGACGAGAAGGGACCAGATCCTGCTCCGGTCGTTCCCTAAAAGTTTGGGAACTCTCACCGCTTCCCTCCTCCCTTTCCAGGGGGATTGGTACTTACCGCCCCCCGACCTGGATCTGCCAGCGGTCGTGTCGGTCTTTCCGTCCTCTTCCATGAGGAGGGTGACTCGGTCCTGGCTGTCGGTACTCCTGTACTGGTCACCGCAAGCCGACCCGTCCACCGCCCACGCCCACGCCGTCTCCACGTTCCGCTGGGAACTTCCGGGTTACGCCGTCTGGAACCGCCCACTTCCTGTGATGCAGTTCCTGTCTCAGAACGAGGCCTGGAGCGCGGCGTTTTTGCGTCTGGAGACCCAGGAAACGGCGATTCGAATGATGGTGGATTCGATAGCACACAGTGATGGCTCACCTCCCCGCAGCTCAGAGCACTGGTGCTTACATAGGGCGACCTGTGAGTTTGGACCGAAGTCTACAGGTAAGTTCAGCCCTCCCCGGCCTCCCTTAGACCTGTCTCAGAGGGGTACCTTCGACCCTCCCCGGTCTCTAGGTTTCCATTAACAAAACAAACGTGTCGCTGTGTTGGAGAAACACAATCAATACTGAGGAGCAAGGGGAAGGGCGGGGCCTTTTAAACTGTCATGTGATTGTGTTTCCTGCAGGAGGAGCCATCATCTCTCGGGTGCCGTCCTGGAAGGTGGTAGGAGAAAATGCTAATTTCTTTATATCCTAGTTACATTAACACAATAGGAGGTTCAACCTTAACACAGTTTCATTTTAAATTGATACTAAAGTAATTTTTTTCCCCATTTAAAAATAACAAACATGTTATACTTACCTGCTCTGTGTAGTGGTTTTGCACAGAGCAGCCCAGATCCTCCTCTTCTCGGGTCCCTGGCTGAAGCACCTGGCCCCTCCCTCCTGCCCCCACAGCATGCTGCATGTTATGGGGGCACCAAAGCCAAGCCGCTGCTCAGTGAGTAAATTCAGAGATGGCTCTACAGTCTACAGCAGGGGTCTCAAACTCAAATTACCTGAGGGCCACAAGACAAGTTTTCATATGCCATGGGGGGCCGCATGCAAACTTTCAAACTTCAAAAACAACAGTACTGGTGTCAGCGAACACATTATTAACCCCCAGCACTGGTGTCAGCGAGCGCATTATTACCACCAGCACTGGTGTAAGTCAGGGTTTGACAGATTTGCTTGGAATCTAGGAGCCAGCTAAAATAGTTAGGAGCCAGAAAACGCACCCCGTCCCGACGAGCTTGCTCGCAGAAGCGAACACATACGTGAGCAGCGCCCGCATATGTAAACGGTGTTCAAACCACACATGTGAGGTATCGCCGCGATTGGTAGAGAGAGCAATAATTCTAGCTCCTCTGTAACTTAAAACATGCAACCTGTAGATTTTTTTAAACGTCGCCTATGAAGATTTTAAAAGGGTAAAAAAGTTTGTCGGCATTCCACAAGCGGACACAATTTTGAAGCGTGACATGTTGGGTATGAATTTACTCGGCGTAACATTATCTTTCATAATATTAAAAAAAATGGGGATAACTTTACTGTTGTCTTATTTTTTAATTAAAAAAAGTGTAATTTTTTTCCTAAAAAAGTGCGCTTGTAAGACCGCTGCGCAAATACGGCGTAGCAGTAAGTATTGCAACGATCGCTATTTTATTCTCTAGGGTGTTAGGATAAAAAATATATATAATGTTTGGGGGTTTTCTTTAGAGGGAAGAATATGGCAGTGAAAATAGTGTAAAATGACATTAGAATTGCTGTTTAACTTGTAATGCTTAACTTGTAATACCAACGGCCACCACCAGATGGCGCCAGCTCACATCTGGTGGTAATAACTTGTAATACCAACGGCTCACCACCAGATGGCTCCAGCTCAAAAAAAAAAAAAAAAAAAAAATTTTTTTTTTTTTTTTTTTTGCTCCCCTCACTTCCACCCTGCCTGAGGGCCATTTATAACTGGTCCGCGGGCCGCAAATGGCCCGCGGGCCGGTACTTTGAGACCACTGGTCTACAGGGTCTCTTTCTCCTCATTGGCTCACCTCACACAGCAGCTCCTGCTGCTGTCAATCACAGGAGAACGTAAGATGCTTGCCATTGGGGGTACCTAGCAGAGGGGGGGGGGGGGAGCCTAAAAAAGAAGAGGATCAGGGCTGCACTATGCAAAAAAAAAAAAAAAAAAAACATTAAAACAGAAAAGGTAAGGTAAAATTGTGTGTTATTTTTTTAATTCTTTCCTTTAGATTCATTTTAAATCACCCAATGCACTTGCTTTGTACCAATTAGAAAAGTTACAGTGTCAGCATCCCTTTGGATTAGCTTTTTGGGGTATCTCATCAAAACTGAATTTATGCTGCAAATGATGCCTAAAATGTCTTGTATCTTAGTGTAGACTTCTGGGAAAATTACACAAGCAGGAAAATTACATTTCTGATGGTGTATTGTACACCAACTGCGTACAGAAGGCCTTGAGAAGAGTGTGTGGGTATTATATATTAGTAGAGGACTTGTGCTGAAAGCTGGGGGGGGGGGGGGGGAACCCCTCTTATCCCAGTTTTCCCATAAACAGCAACTGTAATAGAGGGCTCCGGACAGTAAGGGCTTGTTTACAATCAAAGTTTGGGGGCGGTAAAACCTCATAGGTGAGCCCTGTTTTTACTCACGCCCAATCACACGCCCTTTAACTGTAGTGGGCAGGGGTGTACACATGTTGCTGCCGTAGCAAGAAATTATACACCCTGTCACGCTTGGCAGGTATAGTGCATGCCAAGCATAAACCCATTCAAGTGAATAGAGCTGCTCTGCAAATTTGTACATCCTCAGCTGCTGCCTCTGCAGCTAAAGGGCGTAAGGACGAACGTATGTGATGTGGGCGCAGCGCAGTTTTGTGTGGCTTGGAGTGTGGACAGGGACAAGGGGGTCCCATGATCTCCTATTACCCAGGGGTCCTATGGGTTGTCAGTATGCCCCTGGTTGCAGGTTTTTTTGCCACTCTTGTGGGTAAAAATAAATACAATATATTTTTTTCCACAAAAGTGGCAAAAAAAAAAAAAACACACACACACAACACTACATATATTTGTTGGAATCTACTATAATATGGAAAGATTTTAGTATGCTGTTCTTGCCACTTTTTTTTTTTTTAGAACTTGCAACTCTTTAGACACATCATATGCATATCCTGCATAATTACAGTATATGTCTCCAATTATATAGCAGCATTTCATATACCTGTTTGTTTGGAACTTTTCCTTTCGATAAACTGGGCTCTTCGCTCTCTTCTCTATAACATCCAGGAAATGTGACTGCGTTGTATAAGGGTTTGAAGGGTTTTTTGGTTGGTTTGATGAATCATCACTTCCCCTCTCAGCACTACCATTGATGCTGATCATCTTCAAGCTATCTGCCAAATCATCAGTTGCACCAGCATCATTTTTAGCAGTCTTTTGATTCCTATCCTCATGTACTGGGAGGCTACCCGCATCTACAATAGTTTTACGGCTCATTTCAGACAAAGCATCCGCTGTAAAAGGGGAAACGGTTGTATCCGCATCAGATCGGTCTTCTTCATGTAATGAATACTTTGATAATGAAGGGCTACTTGTGTCTTTATAAGACGGATTCTCTGTCTTGGATAAATTTTCCACTGGCAGTGAAGAATTTTCTGTATTTTCATTGGTTTTACATTCTGCTTCAGATGGGGTAGCAAATGTACCTGTATTAGGTTTGTTCTTTCTTTCAGATACATTAGCAGGACTGTTTGAGCTGGTATTTTGCAGAGTCTCAGCTGGCAATGCCAATGTCTTTTTATCCATCGGCCAGGATATTTGGGCTTTCCCTTTGATTTCATTCTGCTTTTCTTCAAATTCCAATTTGATTTTTGAAAGCAAGTCCAATGTCTTTTGTGTTCTTTTGTGCTCTTCAATGGCAGCTCTCACTTTTTCTGTGTAATCCAGAATTTTCTTTCCTCGGTCCGGCAACCGGGCAATAAAATTCCTGCAGAAAGGAAGATAAAATAATTTACAACAAAATCTGCTGCAATTAAGGTTTCTAGCAGTTTTCATACCATATTTGTTATAGTTTTCAAAGATCTGTTCAGTTTCCCACTTTTGCAAATCTACTTTTACTAAACAGTTACCTTTTACATTGTTTTCTAAAGCAGACTTTTTGTGTTTTTCTCTAAGTGCCGGTTCACACTACCGCGACTTGGGATCCGACTTGTGTCGCCCCAAGTCGTGCGACATGAGAAATTCAATTGAGGTGAATAGAGCCGTCTTAATGTACACTACTGAAGTCGCTCCAACTTCAGAAAAGGTTCCTGTACTACTTCAAGGTGACTTCTAGGCAACTTGTACCCATAGATTTCAATGGAAGTTGCCTCCAAAGTCGGATCTCTGTCTTAACTGAAGCAACTTTACAGGAAGAAAAAATTGTTTTCTCAGGCAAACCCCTCCCTCCCACAGAGCGACTTGAAGTCGTGGTGTAAGTCGCTCCAAGTCGCGCTGAAGTCGCCTCGCAAAGTTGCGCTGGAAGTCGTGTTGCCCCTGTGTGAATCGGCACTTAGGCTGGGTTCCCACGGCAGTGGCTCAGTCCGGTGCGTCTCCCAGCAGGAGTCCGGTGCATCTCCATTCCCGATTTCCGCAATATTTTGGGCTGCATTCAGGCCTGAAACGGACCAAAAGACACACAGGACATCTGTGCAATTCGCACCGGAGTCGCTGCCGAAATGTGTGAACGTGCTCCATAGAGAGCCGAGCACAATCTCCTGCTGTGCGAATTGGTTACCTGCATCCAATTTGCACTCGTGTGAACCCAGCTTCAGAGATTTTTAACAATAGAAATTGTGTTCTTCAAATAATGCAATCTTAGTTTCATCTGACCACTTTAAATGCACCTTGAAAATTCTGAGGCCATATGGGAAAAAGGTGTTATGGTCAGATGAGACTAAAATGTAATTATTTGGCCTCAACACCAAACGATAGGTCTGGCTGAAAACCAATACAGCTCACCATCCAAAGAACACCATTCCTTCAGTAAAGATTGGAGGTGGTTTCTCTGCAGCAAGGACTAGAGCACTTGTCAGGATAGAAGGAAGATGGATGGGGCAAAATACATTCAAATTCGTGAGAAAAATCTGCTGCCTTCTGCCAGAAAGTTGTCAATGGGAAGTAGGTTTACCTTCCAACGTGACAATGACCCAAAGCACAAAGCAAAATGACCACACAGCAGTTGAAGGAGAAAATGGTGAAAGTCCTTGCATGGCCTAGTCTGAGCCTGCAGTCCACAAGCAGTCACCAAATCTAAAGCGGTTGTAAACCCGCATATACATTTATTTTTTTACACCTGCAAGGCAAAAGCAATAATGAGCTAGTATGCACCGCATATTAGCTTATTCTGAAATACTTACCTCGGAACGAGGTGTAGGGAACTTACCTGGTCCACGCCGAGCCGAGCGTGTCTTCCGGGTATCGCCGCTCCAGCGCTGTGATTGGCTGTAGCGGCGATGACGTCACTCCCGCTCATACGCGCGGGAGATTTCATTCCGGCCGAGGATTTCAGCCGAAGATCCCCCCTGCACATGCGCCGCTGCAATCAGCGGCGCATTGCGAGGGGGAATATCTCCTAAACCGTACAGGTTTAGGAGATATTCTTTATACCTACAGGTAAGCCTTATTATAGGCTTACCTGTAGGCAAAAGTCAAAAATGTGGGTTTACAACCACTTAAACTGAACTTGAGCAGTTCTGCAAATATGTAGTGGGCAAATATTGCAAAGTCTAGATGTGCAAAGTTAGTAGAGACATATCCCAACAGAATAGAGGCTACAATTAAAAGTAAAAGGCGGTTCAACAAAATACTGACATTCGGGGGTGATCCTTTCTCCAACTCAGGGATTCTTTTTTTTAATCACATGTTGGGGTTATATTTCACTCCAAAAACCGGTTCACACTACCACGACCTGGGGGGCGACTTGTGTTCCCCCGAGTCGCGCGACATGTTAGTCAATGAGAGCCGTCTTAATGCACATTACTGAAGTCGCTCCGACTACAGGAAAGGTTCTTGTACTACTTCAAGGCGACTTGTACCCATTGATTTCAATGGAAGTCGCCTCTAAGTCGGATCCCCTGTCTTAACTGAAGCAACTTTACAGGAAGAGAAACTATTTTTCTCAGGCAAACCCCTCCCATCCACAGAGCTGATTACTGTTTGATTGGCCACTGGCAAAGTCGCCTATCCTGGAGGCGACTTGAAGTCGCCTTGTAAGTCGCGCTGAAGTCGCCTCACAAAGTCGCGCCCAGAGTTGTGTTGCCCCTGTGTGAACCGGCGCATCGAGGCCTATGGGTAGGGGTGCAACGGATCAAAAAACTCACGGTTCGGATCGTTCCTCGGATCAGGAGTCACGGATCGGATCATTTTTCGGATCGGGGAAAAAAAAAAAATCTCCCCCACTGTAATATCAACATCCCCCCCCCCCACCAACTATAGTACCCCCTCGGTGCAGACACCCCCCCCTTCTCTTAGTACAGAGACCCCCCCCTCCTCTCAGTACAGTGACCCCCCCTTCTCAGGACAGTGCCCCCCCCTTCTCAGGACAGTGACCCCCCCCCCCTTCTCAGGACAGTGACCCCCCCCCCTTCTCAGGACAGTGACCCCCCCCCCTTCTCAGGACAGTGACCCCCCCCCCCCCTTCTCAGGACAGTGACCCCCCCCAGCTAGTACCGACAGACGAGCGGCATGTGTCCCACGAGTGCGGGCTCCTCCTCTGTGGGTGTAAACAGAGGAGGGCCGCTGCCGGGTGTACCAAGATGGCCGCGGCTCCGGAGCTAGGCCGAAGCCGCGGTCTTTCCTAATGTTACGGCGGCGGCTCCGGAGCTAGGCCAAAGCCGCGGCCTTTCCTAGCGTTATGGTCGCGGCTCCGGAGGTAGGCCGAAGCCGCGGCCATAACATTAGTAAAGGCTGCGGCCTAGTTCCAGAGCCGCCGCCGTAACATTAGGAAAGGCCGCGGCTTCGGCCTAGCTCCGGAGCCGTGGCAATCCACGGATCACAGTGTGTTCCGATCCGAAGGGGGTGACCCGTTCGGATCACGGATCAACTGTGATCCGTTGCACCCCTACCTATGGGTAACTGACTTTGTTTTGTACCATTTTGTACTTTTAAGAATTTTAATAAATAAATAAGTTGTACTAGTAAAATGCAGCTGGATAAAACAAAAACCGTGTCTGTCTGATTTTAAAGGGGGGGCATGATTATTTTCTATACCCGCTATATATATATATATATATATATATATATATACACTGCTCAAAAAAAAATGTACGCTTTTAGAACACATCAATTCACAATGGGGAAAAATCTCATGCTGGATATCTATACTGATATGGACTGGGTAATGTATTAGGAATGAGAGGATGGCACATCATCTGATGGAAATGAAAACGATCAACCTAAAGAGGGCTGAATTCGAAAACACCCCAAAAATCTGCAAATTTTATTGCAGAAACTCAAAATGGTACTCAGTAGTTTGTATGCATGCCTGACAACATCAGGGCATGCTCCTAATGAGGTGACGGATGGTGTCCTGGGTTATTTCCTCCCAGATCTGGACCAGAGCATCACTGAGCTCCTGAACAAACTGAGGTGCAACCTGGCGGTGTCAGATGGACCGAAACATATTGTCCCAGAGGCGTTCTATTGGATTTGGGCCAAGCGAGCGTGGGGGCCATTCAATGGTATTATTTCCTTCATCCTTCCGGCACTGGCTGCATGCTCTCGCCACATGAGGCCGGGCATTGTTGTGCATCAGGAGGAACCTGGGACCCACTGCACCAGCGTGGGGTCTGACAATGGGTCCAAGGATTTAATCCGGATACCTAATGGCAGTCAGGGTGCCATTGTGTAACCTGTAGAGGTCTGTGCGTCGCTCCATGGATATGCCTCCCCAGACCATCACTGACCCACCACCAAACCGGTCATGCTGAACGATGTTACAAGCAGCATAAAGTTCTCGGCTTCTCCAGGCCCTTTCACGTCTGTCACATATGCTCAGGGTGAACCTGCTCTCATCTGTGAAAAGCATGGGGCACCAGTGGCAAACTTGCCAATTCTGGTGTTCAATGGCAAATTATGTATTTAATCACCTCTGCGGTTTTTATTTTTTTGCTAAACTAATAAAAAAAGACAGAAAATTTTGAAAAAAAATGTTTTTTCTTTGTTTTTGTTATAAAATGTTGTAAATAAGTATGTTTTCTCCTTCACTGATGGGTACTGATAAGGTGGCATTGATGGGTACTACCTTTGGGCACTGATATATTTCACTTATAGGCATCACTGATGTCACTGGCAGGCATTTTGCATTGGCACTGATTAGCAGCTGCCTGGGCACCGATTGGCAGCTCCCTGGTGGTCTAGCGTGGCATACCTGGGGGCCATCACTGGTGGTCCAGGGTGGGCATCCAAGGGGGGGGGGGGGGGGGCTGCACTGATAAACAATCAGCGCAGAACCCACCTGTCAGGAGAGCAGCCGATCGGCTCTCCTCTACTCGCGTCTGTCAGACGCAAGTGAGGAAAAGCAGATCAACAGCTATCATGTTTTCAATCGTGATCAGACGTAATTGGACACAGCTGATCACATGGTAAAGAGTCTCTGTCAGAGACTCTTTACCTAGATCGGAGTTGCAGTGTGTCAGACTATTATTATTGTTATTTATTGGATATTTATTATAGCAAAAAGTAAAAAATTTTGTTTGTTTTTTTCAAATTTGTCGCTCTATTTTTGTTTATAGCGCAAAAAATAAAAAACGCAGAGGTGATCAAATACCACCAAAATAAAGCTCTATTTGTGGGGAAAAAAGGACGCCAATTTTGTTTGGGAGCCACGTCGCACAACCGCGCAATTGTCATTGAAAGTTCACCTGGGCAGGAAGGGGGTATATGTGCCCAGTAAGCAAGTGGTTAACTTGAATGGGTGGCTCTTGGTGGGCAGTACCACCAGGTGGTACAATTCCTGCCATGGCATTGCAGCATGTGTATACCCCCAGTCTCAGCGGCAAAAGAGGGAGAGTGTTTATGGGGCGTTTTTTGAGCTGCAGGGTTTTACTGCCCCTCAAGCACAACAGTGTAGCCCCATTCAAGTGAATCGGCGGGCGGTGCTGCCCCCTGAGCACTAGGGGTATAATACCTGTGGCAGAGCACGTTTTCATACGTCTCCTCGCCATGTTGGGGGGGGGATTAAACGGCTCGTATTTCTGGATATGTTACCAGAACAGGAATGTGTGAATGCAGCCTTAGGGATGCAGGGTAGGCAGGTGTAGACTTATTGGGACTCATTTAACCCACTTTACATGGATACATGACTCTGACTACCCCCCTAGTACTCATGGGCTCCTTGACTGACTCCACTCACACATAAGAATAAACGGAGGGTGCAGTGAGCATGCGCAGGACAGAGGTCCAGAGAGGAACACTGAGGGGACACGGTGGTGGTCTCTGTATATATGTGCTTCCCGCGCTTCTCACATCTTACCGGTTACCGAGGATCTTCTCCTGTCTCAGCAGGATCTCCATCAGTTCCTCCACAGTTTTCCCGACAACATCCCCCACCGTCCCGGTCTTCCCGCCACCCCCGGGAGAAGTCATCGTTTTCCCCCCGCCGGGCAATGTACCGCCCGTATCCCTTCACCTACGGCTTGGGCGCCGCCATAACAACGCGTCACATTCAAAACCGGAAAACTTTATTCACAGCGACACACGGGCACCATACACTGCACCCACAAGAATTGCTTCACCGTACACAGAACGAGTCACGGCCCGCTCATGTGAATGACAGAACACTTCCGCTTATGAGGGAAAACCCACCGGCGTATGTAATAAATGCCCATGTTATCACTGCGCATGCGTGACGTGAATGCTGTCATCCTCCAGTGTGGCTCATGTGTCTGTTTTGTTTATATCTGAGGGACTGTGTAAAAATACATTCACTTTCTGGATTCCATTCTCCTCGGTTAGGACAGTGCTGGAGTCTGTTTATTGTGTATACATCCATATAATGGTGGCTGTATACAAATCAATAAATTATTCATTTATTTTCCAATAAATTTCTCTAGGTGTAACCAATCTATGGCTGACCATACAATTAGGTCTCGGTCATACAGGAATACTATAGTGCAGTGATGGTGAACCTTGGTACCCCAGATGTTTTGGAACTACATTTTCCATGATGCTCACGCACTGTGCAGTGTAGGTGAGCATCATGGGGAATGTAGTTCCAAAACATCTTGGGTGCCGATGTTCACCATCACTGATATAGTGTATGGCCGTGCGGGGACCATGTTGGCCTTCACACTGATGTACAGGCATGCCCGGACTGGCCACAGGGCACATGTCTTAAAGCGGTAGTAAAGTCTTCTTTTTCACTTTTACCTACAGGTAAGCCTATAATAAGGCTTACCTGTAAGTAAAAAGAATATCTCCTAAACCTGTACATTTTAGGAGATATTCCCTTTGCATGCGCTCTGAGTGCCCGGCTAAAGGTCCGGCAAACTCTGCCCGACTTTGCCGGATAAAAGTCTCCTGCGCGCAGGAGTGACGACATCGCGGCTCCAGCCACTCAGCGCCAGAGCCGCGATACCTGGAAGACACGCTGAGGGAAAATGTCAGCTCCCTCAGAGTGGACCGAGATCACCCGCCGACGCCTCGTTTTAAGGTAAGTATTTCATAATGAGCTAGTATACGATGTACACTAGCTCATTATGCCTTTTGCCTTACAGGTCTAAAAAATAAAAAAATCTACAGGTTTACAACTACTTTAACCACTTCCCGCCCGGCCTATGGCCGATTTACGTCCGGGAAGTGGTTTTGAAATCCTGACTGGACGTCCATGGACGTCCTGCAGGATTTCATGCCGTGCGCGCCCGTGGGGGCGCGGCAATCGGTGATGCGGGGTGTCAGTCTGACACCCTGCATCTCCGATCTCGGTAAAGAGCCTCCGGCGGAGACTCTTTACCACGTGATCAGCCGTGTCCAATCATGGCTGATCACGATGTAAACAGGAAGAGCGGTTTATGGCTCTTCCTCACTCGCGTCTGACAGACGCGAGTATAGGAGAGCCGATCGGCGGCTCTCCTGACAGGGGGGGTTCGCGCTGATTGTTTATCAGCGCAGCCCCCCCTCGGATCGCCACACTGGACCACCAGGGAAGCCCACCCTGGACCACCAGGGAAGGGCAAAAAAATAAAAAAGCCTTAAAAAAAAAAAGCATTAAAAAAAAAAAAGATGCCCATGGCAACATGGGAAAATCAGTGCTGCCCCACAGTGTCTATCAGTGCCACCCCACAGTGTCCATCAGTGCCACCCACAGTGCCCATCCATGCCCAGTGCCCACCTATCAGTGCCCATCTGTGCCACCCATAAGTATCCATCAGTGCCACCCATAAGTGCTGCCCATCTGTGCCGCCTATGTGTGCCCATCAGTGCCGCCTATGTGTGCCCATCAGTGCCGCCTATGTGTGCCCATCAGTGCCGCCTATGTGTGCCCATCAGTGCCGCCTATGAGTGCCCATCAGTGCCGCATACCAGCGCCACCAATCAGTGCCACCTCAGCTGTGCCCGTCAGTACTACCTCATCGATGTCCATCAGTGCCATCTCATCAGTGCCCGTAATTGAAAGAGAAAACTTACTTATTTACAAAAAAATTAACAGAAAAAAATAAAAACTTAATTTTTTTTCAAAATTTTCAGTCTTTTTTTAGTTGTTGCGCAAAAAAAAAAATCGCAGAGGTGATCAAATACCACCAAAAGAAAGCTCTATTTGTGGGGAAAAAAGGACGCCAATTTTGTTTGGGTACAGTGTAGCATGACCGCGCAATTACCATTCAAAGTGCGACAGTGCTGAAAGCTGAAAATTGGCTTGGGCGGGAAGGTGCGTAAGTGCCTGGTATGGAAGTGGTTAACAAGAGCTGCTAATGTAGCGACAGGACACCGGTACTGGTCCGTGGCCTGATGATATCCAGGAGGAAAACAGTAACCGTGGTCGCAGCTCACCTCCTGCTATGTCGCCCCACCAAAAATGTCATCCTATCAGCAGATCCGGAGGAGCTGGGTATCTGCACAGAAAGCGGGAGTCTCTTCATATTAACAGAGGGTAATCTAGAACCGGCAGCCCCTCCCCCCCGCCCTGCTGATAGGATGATGCTGCAGATTACCCTTCCTGCTCTATTGGGGTGCATCAGTTATCCTTGCTGGTGTTGATCCATCAGCTGCCCTTTGCAGTTGCAGACTCACTTTTCAGCCATTGTAGGATGACCATACCTCCCAACTTTTTCAAACAGGAATGAGGGACACCTATCAGCAAAATAATGCAGGCAAAGGACACAGCCCCTTGTCACGCCCCCTTAAAGGAGAATTGTACAAAAAAAACAAGATTGGTTTAACCCACAAGTGTTTTTTTTTACCACTACTATTCCTTTATATTGGCTCTTGGAATTTACAAATGCAGCAATTTAGAAATCAGATTAAAGGTTTAGTGCTGGAAAACACTTTTTGATATATAAAAAGTGCATTTTTTATCCAACTTTATAGATCAGAGGGACAAATGAGGAGGAAAGCGGGACAGAGGGACATTGCTCCAAATCAGGGACAGACCCTGAAGGTTAGAGACAGTTGGGAGCTCTAGGATGACCTATGGTGACCATGACCCTGCTCTCATTGAGTATGCGCTATATGTTAAATTCTAGTTACCTGAGCTGTAGTTTAGCTCAGAATAATTATACGAAATTGTTGGTTCTGTTTCAGTTCACCTGGGTTGCACAATTTTCCCCTTGACGGTGGGTGTCGCTGTTACCACAAGTCAAGGTTGGAAAGGCAGCAGGCTGGATGCATTGGGTATCTCTTTCCCAGAAGTAGCTCAGGGGGCATTCTGGGGAGGGGTACTTAAGGGACAGATGCCGTTTTGGCGGGGTTCGTCTTCTGATCCTGATCTGAGGGCCCTCCTGGCCTCAGGAATGTGTGAGCTGTTTCGTAGCGTCGGGGCCAGCTGGTCCGAGGCCTGGCAACTGAGAGTAGGCCCAGGAGTTTCTGTAGCAGCAGTACACTCGTGAATCTTCGGGCAGTCTCGGCGCCTCTCGCACTGACGTCCTGAGCGTACAGGATGTCAGCGCGACAGTTGCCGAGCCTGCCGATACCCGCTTTCCCTCGGCGCCTCTCGCACTGACGTCCTGAGCGTACAGGATGTCAGCGCGACAGTTGCCGAGCCTGCCCGAAGATTCACGAGTGTACTGCGCTCGGTATATGCCGGCGCAGTATTCAAACTCGTGGCGGGAAACGAGCGGGGAGGACGCCGCAGAAGGACGCCGGACCCGCCGAAGAGGACACCCGACCCGCCGAAGAGGACACCCGACCCGCCGAAGAGGACACCCGACCCGCCGAAGACACCCGAAGCCGCAGAAGGACGCCGGACCCGACGAGGCCGCCGATGGACCCCGCGCAAGACACCAAAACTGTAAGTACAAAAAAACAAAAAAACTTTTTTTCCACAGGATTGGGGGCCACTTTAGGGGTGCGCGGTATACGCGGGAGCGCGTTATACCGCGATAAATACGGTAGGTAACTTTATTGTCAGCAGAGAGCGGACTTCTGACAGCTCTCTGCTGAAAACAGGTCACAGGAGTGCAAAACCAATTGCACTCCTGTGACCTATAGGAGAAGCCCAGCCAAACAAGCTATGGTTGGACCTATCCTTTAACCACTTAAGACCCGGACCTTTAGGCAGGTAAAGGACCTGGCCAGTTTTTGCGATTCGGCATTGCGTCGCTTTAACTGACAATTGCGCGGACGTGCGACGTGGCTCCCAAACAAAATTGGGGTCCTTTTTTTCCCACAAATAGAGCTTTCTTTTGGTGGTATTTGATCACCTCTGCGGTTTTTATTTTTTTTGCGCTATAAACAAAAATAGAGGTATGGCCAAAGCTTTTTTGACCATACTTCTCTTCTGGGGCACAGACTTGGTTTTGCACACCTGTGAACCAGAAGCAGCCAACAGCAGTCTAAAGTCTGCTGTCAGCTGACTTCACAGAGCCACTCCAGGTTCTGGAAGGTTCCCGGTCATATTGTCGGGATCCACCCAGATGCTTGATTGGCAGCTGACTCAGCCTCTTAGCACACCACTGAGAGAGCCTGAGCCAGCCGCTTCTGTCCTCTCCCCAGCCTATCGCGCTCCAGTGAGCGCTGAAAGGGCAGCGCAGAGAGCAGTGATTGACAGTCACCACTCTCTGCTCAGAGCTGACTGAGAACTGAGCAATCAGTGGTCAAGTGATCGCTCAGTTCTCAGTCTTAAGCCTTGTACATACGTACGGGTTTCCCGTACTTTTTACTGCCGGGAAAGCCGAGAACCTGCTCGGTCAGTCTTTTCCCCTACACGCGGCCGGGTTTCCCAACAGGAAAACTGCCATGAGAGTTTTGGTCGGAAATCCCGGGCTTGTGTATGCTCCCCTGCAGGCTTTTCCCATAGGAAAACTGTCGGGTTAAAAATCGCTGGGAATCCCGGCAGGAAAAAGGGAAACATGTTCTAATTTTTCCCGCCGTGATTCCCGGTGGTTTTCCTGTCGGGTAAACTGCCATGGAGCATACACATGGCCAGTTTTCCTGGCCAAAAGCTGTCATGGCAGTTTTCCCGACAGGAAAATAGGCATGTGTACGAGGCTTTAGAGTCGGCAGGGGACAGCTGCAGCACCACATTGATGCTGAAGCATGAAGGTGAGTACGGATCTTCGTTTTTTTGGATTCCAATACTTCTTTAACCACTTCCCGACCTCCTCATGTACATATACGTCAGCAGAATGTCACGGACAGGCACATGTACGTACCTGTACGTCCTCTGCTAGACGTGGGTGGGGGGTCCGATCGGGACCCCCCCCCCCCCGGTACATGCGGAGGTCGGGTCCGCTCGGGGAGCGATCCGGGACGACGGCGCGGCTATTTGTTTTTAGCCGCTCCGGAGCTGAAGAACGGGGAGAGCCGTGTGTAAACACGGCTTCCCCGTGCTTCACTGTGGCGGCGCATCGATCGAGTGATCACTTTTATAGGGAAGACTCGATCGATGGTGTCAGTCCTACAGTCACACCCCCCTACACTAGTAAACACACACACAGTGATCCCTAAATGTTACAGCGCCCCCTGTGTTTAACTCCCAAACTGCAACTGTCATTTTCACAATAAAGAATGCAATTTAAATGCATTTTTTGCTGTGAAAATTACAATGGTCCCAAAAATGTATCAAAATTGTCCGAAGTGTCCGCCATAATGTCGCCGTCACGAAAAAAATCGCTGATCGCCGCCATTAGTAGTAAAAAAAAAAAAAAAATGCAAAAAAACTATCCCCTATTTTGTAAACGCTATAAATTTTGCGCAAACCAACCGATAAACGATTATTGCGATTTTTTTTACCAAAAATAGGTAGAAGAATACGTATCGGCCTAAACTGAGGAAAAAAAATGTATATATGTTTTTGGGGGATATTTATTACAGCAAAAAGTAAAAAATATTGAATTTTTTTCAAAATTGTCGCTCTATTTTTGTTTATAGCGCAAAAAATAAAAACCGCAGAGGTGATCAAATACCACCAAAAGAAAGCTCCATTTGTGGGCAAAAACGGACGCCAATTTTGTTTGGGAGCCACGTCGCACGACCGCGCAATTGTCTGTTAAAGCGACGCAGTCCCGAACTGTAAAAATCCCTTGGATCTTTAGGTAGCAATATGGTCCGGGGCTTAAGTGGTTAATTTTGGTTTTCATGCATTTCCTATTCCTAATCACAAGGGGGCAGAATTACTCTACCAAATCATATGAACAGACATGAAACAGCAGCTTTGAAGAAGGACATAGTCACACTGTATTCAACAGAGGAAATCCCCAGTTTTCTGTCCTTTCACTTTTTTTGTAGTTTCTCTTTCGCCTATTAAGAAAAAAGACCATATAGCGGTTTCTTAGGTTATCCTCCTCACAGTTAGGTTTGTTCTTTCCATTGGCTGGTCCTTTCCACGTTCAAAAACATATCCCTTACTGGCATACGTTATTTGACAGCCATTTGGCACTCTTGCACTTTGTATTTTGTGTACATTTTCTATGTCTGACATGTGTTTTCTTGTATGATATTTAACCTGTTATGAGATGTTGCTACTGTTTTCTTATGCACTTTGCTTTGTTGGATACTTGCATATGTCCCAACATTTTGAGATGGCAATGAGGTGCAACTACTAGCAAATGTGTGAAGGCATATGACACGCCCCCTGGCTGCCACACCCCGTGAAAGGATAATTAACCAAAAAAAGGTTAATTAAATCCACAGGGTATTTTTTTACCACAACTATTTCTTTATATTGGCTCTTTTTAAAATTAACAAATGCAGCCATTTAGAATTTGGATGAAAGGTTTAGCACTGGGAAATCAGACCAAAATGAGGGGGAAAGAGGGACATTGCTCCAAATCAGGGACAATTGAGAGATAGGTTACTTATATAAATAAAAAAATATTTTTTGAAATTTCTGTTTTTGTCGCAGAATTAAGGCAGAACTTTCCTTGGAATGTGGAAATTGATTTGTTTTGCTACTTAACAGTTTTATAAAATGGTTAAACATTTAATCAGTGGTGGCTGGTGTTTTTCATTGGGGGTGGGGGCGATGGCACCCACATAGATCCCCCCCCCCCCCCCCCAATCTAGATTCCAGGCAGGCAAGGCTCCTACGGACGGTGGGCGGGCATCTCCTCCTCCTCCTCTGCATCACAGCAACTTACGCCGTACGTCTCATCCCTCTTACTCCTAGGATCGCCTGTCCTTTTAGCCAATTGGGTGGCTGGTCTCAAAACCCACTTCCTGATTGGCTGGAAGGAGAATTAGTGTGAGAATAGCTAATATTCATTCGCTATTGTCACACAACTGGGTGGGCACGGAGCGTAGTGCTCTGTGCCCCGAGCCATTCCTTTTTTGAAGCCTATTAGAGCCTCTGGCTCTAATTATGTGCTTCAACCCCCCCCCCCCACACACACACACTGAAATCCATGCATCCAGAACCCTGCATGTAGATTAGGGGGCCAGAAGCACCCAAATGAATGGGCCGTCACTGCATTTAATATGCCTAAAGCTACACAAAAACAATGATGAAAGGTATACCGCTTAACCACTTGAGACCCGCGCTATTGACAAAAGATGTCAACAGCGCGGCTCTCAAGTGCCAAGTGGACGTCTTTAGACGTCCTTTTATGTGCATTACCCGCGCGCGCCTCTGGGGGGCGCGCAGCGGGTAAACACTGTCCCGGCGTATCGCTGAAGAGCCGATGCGTGTACCTGGCGGCCGCGATGTCCGCCGGGTACACGCGATCATCGGGAACACAGCAGGTGACAGCAGGGACGTGGAGCTCTGTGTGTAAACACAGAGCGCCACGTGCTGTCAGAGGAGACCGATCTGTGTCCCTTGTACATAGGGACACAGCATCGGTCACCTCCCCCAGTCACCCCCCTCCCCCCACACAGTTAGAACACACCCAGGATACACATTTAACCCCTTCCTCACCCCCTAGTGTTAACCCCTTCCCTGCCAGTCACATTTATACAGTAATTAGTGCATTTTTATAGCACTGATCGCTGTATAAATGTGAATGGTCCCAAATTTGTGTCAAAAGTGTCCGATACGTCTGCCGCAATATCGCAGTCCCAATAAAAATCGCAGATCGCCACCATTACGAGTAAAAAAAAAAAAAAAATCATAATTCTGTTCCCCATTTTGTAGGCGCTATAACTTTTGCGCAAACCAGTCGCTTATTGCGTTTTTTTTTTTTTTTTTTTTTTACAAAAATATGTCGAAAAATACGTATCGGTCTTAACTGAGAATTTTTTTTTTTTTTTTTTTTTTAAATTGGGAGATTTATTATAGCAACAAGTAAAAAATATATATATTTTTTTTAAATTGTCGCTCTTTTTTTGTTTATAGCGCAAAAAATAAAAACCGCAGAGGTGATCAAATACCACCAAAATAAAGCTCTATTTGTGGGGAAAAAAAGGACGTCAATTTTGTTTGGGAGCCACTTCACACGACCGCGCAAATGTCAGTTAAAGCGACGCAGTGCCGGAAGCTGAAATTTCGCCTGGGCAGGAAGGGGGTTTATGTGCCCAGTAAGCAAGTGGTTAAAGAAGACAACTCCCCTGCCGCTCTGCTGTTTCTGCACATAAGATAGGTGTTGGCCCTGCATGCATCAGAGACATGTAGAACAAGAAAATTAAGAGGGGCAAACACTGCTTACATCCCCTTTATTGATTCCAAATATAGAATCGACAGTCCATACTGCAAATGGTAGTAGAAAAACAGATATACAGTGCCTTGAAAAACTATTCATACCCCTTGAAATTTTCCACATTTTGTCATGTTACAACCAAAAACACAAATGTATTTTATTGGGATTTTATGTGATAGACCAACACAAAGTGGCAAATAATTGTTAAGTGGAAAGGAAATGATAAATGGTTTTCATTTTTTTTTTTTTTTATAAATATGTGAAAAGTGTGGCGTGCATTTGTATTCAGCCGCCTTTACTCTGATAGCCCTAACTAAAATCTAGTGGAACCAATTGCCTTCAGAAGTCACCTAATTAGTAAATAGAGTCTACCTGTGTGTAATTTAATCTCAGTATAAATACAGCTGTTCTGTGAAGCCCTCAGAGGTTTGTTAGAGAACCTTAGTGAACAAACAGTATCATGAAGGCGATTGTGAAAAGAAATTATAACATTCTATAAAGTTCCTATCCTGAAGAACAACCGGGAGTGATCTTCAACTTTTTAATCAGCTACATTTTTAACTCACCAGAATTCCAGTTTGCTA
The DNA here is from genome assembly GCF_905171775.1 of Rana temporaria. Taxonomy (NCBI): domain Eukaryota; kingdom Metazoa; phylum Chordata; class Amphibia; order Anura; family Ranidae; genus Rana; species Rana temporaria. The sequence goes on along the minus strand of NC_053491.1, from coordinate 73,239,132 downwards.
AATTATGGGAACAACAAATCCAGGAAACATCCTAAATCCCCTCATGGTAAGTGCCAAACTCTGAGGAGCTTTAAACTGGAACTCGGGATTCATCTAAAAATTAAAAGAATCATTTTGTGTAATACTGTTGCAAATTAACTGTAAGGCTCCTTCCACACGGGGACGAATACGCTTGCAGCAGTCCACCAGCTCAGCAGGAGGTCTCTCAGTTGATCTCCACTAAGCCGGCGGATGGCAGGTCCCTCTCTGCTCACTGAGCGGGGAGGGGCTTGTCGAGCGCCGCTGTCTCCTATGGAGAAATCGGACGAAAACGGACAGCATGTCTCACCCGATCCGATCTGCCATGGATGGATGGCGACGTATCGCCATCAGTCTGATTTTAGCAGATCAGATGTAAGCGGATATGTCACCGCTGACATCTGATGCTCCATAGACCTGTATGGAGCGGCCGTTCAGGTCCGCCGAAAAAACTGACAGGCGGACCTAAATGGTTCGACCATGTGAAAGGGGCCTAAAGGATTAATACCCATGCATCTATTGCCACTCTATGTGAGACAAAGTGTCCACCGATCACCAGCCTCCACTCACAAGCAATCCGCACTCATGGACGTAAATGCTGCCAGCTGACTGTGCAGCAATAAAGATTATGTGGATGGAAATTGTAGACAACAAGTTAGGATAGCCTTGATTCTACTTTATAAATCATCCAGAGGGCAATATTTATCAAACATCATAGGAAATAAATAAATGAGGAGTAATTCTTGACCATTCCTCCTTACAAAACTGTTTCAGTTCAGCAATATTCTTGGGATCTCTGGTGTGAATCACTTTCTTGAGGTCATGCCACAGCATCTCAATCAGGTTGAGGTCAGGACTCTGACTGGGCCACTCCAGAAGGCGTATTTTCTTCTGTTTAAGCCATTCTGTTGTTGATGTACTTCGATGCTTTGGGTCGTTGTCTTGTTGCAACACTCATCTTCTGTTGAGCTTCAGCTAGTGGACAGATGGCCTTAAGTTCATTTTTCCTTCGATGATAGCAATCCGTCCAGGCCCTGACGCAGCAAAGCAGCCCCAAACCATGATGCCCCCACCACCATACTTCACAGTTGGGATGAGGTTTTGATGTTGGTGTGCTGTGCCTCTTTTTCTTCACACATAGTGTTGTGTTTTTCTTCCAAACAACTCAACTTTGGTTTCATCTGTCCACAGAATATTTTGCCAGTACTGCTGTGGAACATCCAGGTGCTCTTGTCCAAATTGTAAACGTGCAGCAATGTTTTTTTTGGACAGTAGTGGTTACCTCTGTGGTATCCTCCCATGAAATACACTCTTGTTTAGTGTTTTACGTATCTTAGATTCACTAACAGGGATGTTAGCATATGCCAGAGACTTTTGTAAGTCTTTAGCTGACACTCTAGGATTCTTCTTCACCTCATTGAGCAGTCTGCACTGTGCTCTTGCAGTCATCTTTACAGGACGGCCACTCCTAGGGAGAGTAACAGCAGTGCTGAACTTTCTCCATTTATAGACAATTTGTCTTACCGTGGACTGATGAACAGCAAGGCTTTTGGAGATACTTTTATAGCCCTTTCCAGCTTTATGCAGGTCAACAATTCTTAATCGTGGGTCTTCTGAGAGCTCTTTTGTTCGAGGCATCATTCACATCAGGCAATGTTTCTTGTGAAAGCAAACCCAGAACTGATGTGTGTTTTTTATAGGGCAGGGCAGCTGTAACCAACACCTCCAATCTCATCTCATTGATTGGACTCCAGTTGGCTGACACTTCACTCCAATTAGCTCTTGGAGATGTCATTAGTCTAGGGGTTCACATATTTTTTCCACCTGCACTGTGAATGTTTACATGGTGTGTTCAATAAAAACATGGTAACATTTAATTCTTTGTGTGTTATTAGTTTAAGCAGACTGTGATTGTCTATTTTTGTGACTTAGATGAAGATCAGATCACATTTTATGACCAATTTGTGCAGAAATCCATATCATTCCAAAAGGGTTCACATACTTTTTATTGCAACTGTGTGTATATGTATATATATATATATATATATATATATATATATATATATACACACATACACACACACACACACACACACACACACACACACACACATAGGGCCAGATCCACAAAAACTGGTGTATATTTAGGCGGACATAGCGCATCTCATATGCGCTACGCCGCCGTAAATCAGAGTGGCTCGTAGGGTATCCACAAAGAACTTGCTCCCATATGTGGGCCGGCGTAACGTAAATCTGCGTAAGCCCGCCAAAGTAGGCTTGGAGTGGGCGTGTTGTATGTTAATCTAGTATGACCCCACGTAATTGACGCTTTTTATGAACGGCAAATAGTCAATGCTTTCGACGTGAACGTAACTTACGCAAAGCCCTATTCGCGAACGATTTACGCAAACGATGGAAAATTTGACGCTGTCCCGACGTCCATACTTAACATTGTGTACGCCTCATAGAGCCAGGGGTAACGTTACGCTGAAAAAAGCCTTAAGTAAACGACGTTAAAAAATTGCGCTTGGCGGACGTACGTTTGAGAATCGGTGTATCTAGCCAATTTGCATACTCTACGCAGAAATCAACGGAAGGGCCACCTAGCGGCCAGCGTAAATATGCACCTAAGATCCGACGGCGTACTAAGACGTACGCCGGTAGGATCTAGCCCACATTCAGGCGTATCTTGTTTTGTGGATACAAAACAAAGATACGACGGCGCATCGTAGAACTTACGCGGCATATTAATAGATACGCCGACATAACTCTTTGTGGATCTGGCCCATAAACTGTATATATATTGTGACAGGAAGTCAGGTAAATCTGGGGGTGTTGTCACAGACGGGAGATACATTTCTGCCTTGTTTAGAAAATTCACCAATTACTATCAGGTGTCGGCTGCAGAGGTAGCCAGAAAGGTTTAAGGACGTTGGATAGCTTCAGCTGTTCAGAATGAGGCAATTAAGGCCTCTATAAGTTGTCCAGAGGACTACTACTGAATGCTGCATCCTGAGGCTTGTTGAGTTAAGGAGAGCAGTGAGCTGAGGAAGACTTCTGAAGGTGAAGTGGTTGTTGATCTTTTTGCTGTGTGATAAAAAAAAATCAAAAAGACTGTTGTTTTCTGCTGGAAGACCAGCAGTGTCTGCCCAGCAGTAGGCTGTGCCAGACTCCATCGATAGGTTCCTGTGTTGTGAAGGTAGACGGCTCAAGTGGCTAGGGTTTATTTTATGTTTTGTTTTGTTTATGCTGTTTGGACGCTTGCACTTGTTTCCAGCAATATGGAAGAATAAACCATAATCCTTGTTTTTCAACCACCCTTGGCTGCCTCTCTGTATAGTTCAGTGTGTAGTGAACCCACTCAGGAGGTCACACCCCCTGCTACCGAGCTAACCCCTTACTATATATATATATATATATATATATATATATGATATACCAATAAGATAGTTAAAAAAAAATAATGATAAGATAGGCAAGTAAGTGTGTAGAGTTTTGCAGGTAAGTATGTTGGTAAGTATGCAAATTTGAACGATGAATTGTTCAATGGACATAAATGGTTCAGTTTCTAGGGATGGGCCGAACGGACCCCTGTTCGTTTCGGACCCGAACTTTCGAACACTGCAAAAGTTCGGACCCGAATAACGAACCCCATTAAAGTCAATGGGACACGAACGTCAAATATCAAATGTGCCCATTTTATAGGCTTAAATGCAAGTAATTGGGCATACAATGGTTATAGGGGTCCGGGTCCTACCCTGGGGGACATGTATCAATAAAAAAAAATTGGTGAAAAACGTAATTTTTAAATGAGCAGTGATTTTTAAAGTGAAAGCCTAAAAATGAAAAATCCCTTCCAATATAGTGCCTGCAAGCCCCCTTTATTTTGCTCAGCAACAATTGGGGAGACAGTATGTATGATGAGGCCACAATGTAGTGCACTGGGAACAGGATTAGAGATTTGTTGAATACATTCTGGTGTCACTTTGACTTTGGATAGAAGTAACGGGTGCGTTAAAATTGGTCTTTGGGTGTCGTGGTGCCTTCCCTACCGTAAGCCTATAGAGATAATCTTGATGTAAGCTCTAACGAGCAAGGCCCTCTGATCCCTCCTGTATTCATTTGTATTGTGACTGTACTGTCTCCCCTGATGTAAAGCGCTGCGCAAACTGTTGGCGCTATATAAATCCTGTATAATAATAATAATGTAAGCAAGAATTTGCCTTGCTGTAAAAAATTACAATGATATGCACCTGTCAGACAGTGCCAAGGGAAAATTTGTCTCTCCTTGTTGTCCTCCCAGACATTATTTGGAGGGAGGGGGCGGTGCTTATAAGCAAATGTAAAGGAGAAGTTGAAATCTGTAGATGCACTTTAATCAATGTAAAGAGGTGTTCGGTGCCCTTTAATTTGAGTACTCACACTATACAGACACACTCCACAGATGCAATATAATGCGCAAAAACATACAGTGACACGCAGTAACGCACGCAAAACGATATGGTGTAAAACTGGCAGTAATGCATACAGAACTATATGGCATAAAACTGGCAGTAACGCACGCAAAACTATATGGTGTTAAACTGTCAGTAACGCATACAGAAGTAAATGGCGTTAAACTGGCAGTAACACAATCAAATAAACGTGCTCAACCATCACTACACTGACGCTATCTGAACTGTCCCTACTCTAGCTATACGCTAATATCAAGATTACTGACACAGTCTCACTACACTACAGTGAAATTATCTGAGCTGTTCCTACTCTAGCTGCACACTATGCAAAGCTGAATGATGGTCCTCCTCACTACACTCACACTATCCCTAGACTGACACTAAACTAATATTCTACATTGACAATTGAAGCAAAATAGCACAGTATAGCACACTGACTAACTAACAGAGTCCTGTTCTATCTCTCTCAATGCCAAAATCACACTGAAAATGGCTGCCATTGCAAGAATACTTTTATACTGTGGGGCGGGAATGAGCCATGATTGGATAAAGTCACGATGACAGTGTCCAGTCATGACTCGGACCGTGCTCTGTGCCCTTATTGGCTGAAGCTTTCACTGCTTCAGCCAATCAGGGCTTGCAATGCACTGTTCAGCGCCACAGTGCATTGTGGTCGGTTTGGGGGGGCTGAACAAACAGTCGAACATCCCAGAAGTTCGGCTGTTTCCCAAACGACCAAACAGCGAAAGTTCAGCCCAAACTTATGCTTGGGGCAAACCATTCGCCTATCCCTATCCGTTTCTCGTTCGTTTTTTTTGCTTCTGGGTCACATATTCGTAGTACCCACAGTTCAATTTTTAACGGGCGAGAAACACATTAACTTTTCAATTTATTGTCCGTTCAGCAGAAGTTTTCCAAACTTTTCCGTTTTTTGTCTAGTGTGTGGGCACCATTACATTCCTTTAGAACATAGGGCAAGCATGAAAGAACACATGCCTTCATCTTAAAAACACATTTCATAAATACTGTATATCTGCTCAGTGCACATTAAGTAACAAGCATGTTGATGGTAATGCTCGCAGTTCATTCTCCCAGGAGCCGCTGACAGAAGTGTTAAGTAAGCTAGTTATATATGTTGTTAGCACTCATTCAAGTGGATGGCAGCTAATGCTGGGTCACCGTTGTTTTCGCATTGCTGTTTGGGGAATCACATAATCTGGCTTAAGGCTGAAGAACTAAGAGGCAGTTTGCCAGTTTTATGGATGCTGTAAAATGTAATTTTCTATCTTGGGAATACTGTGAGCGCCACGAGTTAGAATACCCCTAAGCGTGCTTCACATGCACAGAAGACAAGCTTCATAGCACAATCAATGGTCCTTTCTAGATGACTACCTCCCATGTGGTGCAACACACTTCACCAATAACTACACCCCAGAGAGAAGCTGCAGGAGGAACAAACACCGCTTTTAACTTTACTTCCCCGCTTGTGTGTATGTATAAAGTGTCGCTCTTATCATTTACATTTTCCATGTAGAACTGTAAAAATATCAAGATTTGTATAAATTCCCATAAAACAGGACCGTGTTTAGAGAAGATCAGGATAACGGGGCACTTTTTACAATTTGGCACTGCGTCACTTTAACTGACAATTGCGTAGTCATGCAATGCTACACCCAAACTAAATTAACGTCCTTTTTCCCCCACAAATAGAGCTTTCTTTTGGTGGCATTTCATCACTTCTGCATCTTTTATTTTTTGTGCTATAAACAAAAAAAGACTGACATTTTGAAAAAAAAATGTAATAAAAATTTAACTTTTTGCTATAATAAATACCCCAAAAAATGTTTTTAAAAAACAAATTTCTTCATCAGTTTAGGCCAATATATATTCTTCTACATAATGTTGGTAAAAAGAATTGCAATAAGCGTATATTGATTGGTTTGCGCAAAACTTATAGCGTCTACAAACTATGGGAAAGATTTATGGCATTTTTATTATTATTTTTATGTTACTAGTAAAGGCTGTGATCTGCGATTTTTAGTGGTACTGTTACATTGCAGCAGACAAATCGGACACCTTTGACACTTTTTGGGACCATTGACATTTATACAGCGATCAGTGCTATAAAATTGCACTGATTACTGTGTAAATGTCACTGGCAGGGAAGGGTTTAACACTAGGGGGCGATCAAGGGGTTAACTGGGGGAGGAGACATATCGCTGTTTATACTTAGTAGGAACACACAATCTGTCTCTTCTCCCCTGACAGAACAGGGATTTGTGCGTTTACACACAAAAATCCCCATTCTGGCTCTCGTGCCAGCGATCGTGCCCGCCAGCTATGTGTATTAAGTTCCCCCACCGAGCAGCACCCTCTGGCGGCTCTTAAAGAGCATCATAAGAACATTTTATGCTAGAAAACACACATGGCTTAAAGTGGAGTTCCACCCATGGTGGAACATCCACTTTAAGTACTCCTCACCCCCTTACATGCCGCATTTGGCATGTAATTTTTTTGGGGGGAGGGTGGAGTGGGTACCTAATTTAGAGAGGAACTTCCTGTCCCACTTCTTTATTCCATCTTCAGGCCGCCTAGGTGACTCCTACTCTCCCCCTAGGCGGCCCCTCCCTCTAGGCAATCTTCTGGAACATGTCACAGGTCCCAGAAGATTGCCTGTCCACTCAGAGAGCGCAGCGAGACTTGCACATTGCACAGTGTGCATGCAGCCGTGAAGCCACAAGCTGTCATGGCTGGGTGCCCACAGTTCCAATGACGGCCCCGCGGAGAGGAGCGAGGCTTCAGGTGCCCGCATCTCTGGACCGTGGGACAGGTGAGTGGCTGTTTATTAAAAGTCAGTAGCTATACTTTTGTAGCTGCTGACTTTTAATAAACTTAAAAAATCCTGGAACTCCGCTTTAAGGTAGAACTGTAGGCTAAATATAGAGGGTGAGTCTCCCTAACTGGGATACAGACAGCAATAAAAACACTATAGGTGCTCTAATCCATCTCTACTCTGTTCAAAACTAAAAAAAATAAGTTTTGTCTTTAGACATACTTTAACATCCAGGTTCCTCAATACTTTTGTCACTCAAAGTGATTGTAAATGATCACCTTGTAAAACAACCCATTCAGTTTTAAAATAGAAATGAAGGGCAAAAGATTTTTTAATATATACATAAAATACATTATAAATACTTTCTTTCCCCCTTTTTTATAAGTGATCACATTCCCTCTGTTCTCAGCTGCATAAGAGCTGGGGGAGGAGGAGCAGCAGCACACCGAGCTACTCAGTAGCTGGCTGTGCAGCGGGGGCATGTCTGGACAAGTCTGATCATTGGAGGAGAGCACACCAAGTGTTCCCAGCATAGCTAGAGAACTGAGCACAGTGTGCTCTCCTGCTTAGTGTGGTCAGTAGTTAAGTAGGAAAGCAGAGGGACTGGCAGGAACACCAGGGATTTCACACAAAGGTAGTAATACAAAGAGAACTGGATACGTTTTCATGCATAAAAAACTACAAAATATATTTTAATTTACATTAAAAAACATACAAACACTTCCACATATATTATATCAAAATAAAAGGTACAAGTTCACCAATGTACATTCTAGATGCCAAGGTAGTGGGTAAGATATTTAGCAGAAGCTGTAATCTCTATGCATTTTGCAGAACAGCATCCACTTCATCAGGAGAAGCAGAAGTTGGCTTATATGTACATCTGTGGAAAGACCAAGTCATATAAAATAAAATACACAAAGAATATCAAATAGGTATCAATTGTTCATAGAGGAAGTCCACTGAGATATACAGGGTTTCCTCACATGATGGTGAAATACAGTGAGAATCAAGACAATGTAATAAAAGCCACAAAAAATACCTTGGCATCTAGAATGTACATTGGTGAAATTGTACCTTTATTTTGATATAATATACTGTATGTGGAAATGTTTGTATGTTTTGCATGTAAATTGAAATACATTTTGTAATTTTTTTATGCATTTATTGTACTTTTTTAACTTTGCACCACTCTGTAAAGTCCCATGGGCAAGGTGTCTACCTTCTTTGTTCTGCTGTATATTGGGAACAAAGTGCTGCCTTGGTCTGAGCATACACGGTCTCTTTCTTTCATACTTGTTCATACAAGTACATGGTACAGCAGGCACATATTAGGAATATGAAGTGCTGGGTAACACACGCTTTAAGTTCTTCCAATACAGAGCTTAGGGGTGAATTTATAAAAAAGCACAGCTATTCATCCCGTGAAATTGCATGTGCGTTCGTTCATTCTGTGTGGTCAGGGGCAAAAATGAATGTTATTAGGCTATTTTCTCTCCAGGACAATGTTATTCATTCCTACAGAATAGAGTGTATAAGAAAAAAAAACTGCATTATGGCCACTAGATGGAGCTGAAGACCAAAGGAATTATGTTATCCGCACATGATACAATGTTACTCCTCAAAGGAAACAGGCTGGTTGATTAACCCCTTATGACAGAAATATGCATAGAAGTGGCAGCAGGGTAGGTGTCAGCAGGGCCGCTGATAAGCCAGTACAACTGGCCCTGTTGTAGGGGGCCCGGATGGCAACCCCCTTTAAAAAAAAAAAATGACAACTCCCCCTTTTTTTATTTATTTTTTTATAAAAAAAATATATATTTTTTTTAATATATTTTTATTTTAATTTTTATTAAAGGGCCATTTTTTTTTTTTTAGAGGTCCGGGGGTCCCCAGGGGTCCGAAGGCCCCCAGGGCCCCGGATGGCAACCCCCCTTTTTTTATTTTTTTTTTATAAAAAAATATATATTTTTTCTAATATATATATTTTTTTATTTTTTATTAAAGGGACAATTTTTTTTTCTTAGGGGTACGGGGGTCCCCAGGGGCCCGGAGATCCCCAGGGCCTGGGATGAAAACACCCCTTTTTTTATAAAAAAATAAATACATTTTTATATATTTTTTTATTTCATATATATATATGTATATATATATATATATATATATGTTATTATTATTATTAAAGGACCCAGAGGTCCCCAGGGCCCCAGATGGCAATCCCCCTTTTTTTTATAAATTCTTTTTTTTTTCATATTTTATTTCATTTTTTTTTCTTTTTATTCCATACACATATATATATATATATATATTAAAGGGCTCATGTGGCAAACCCCCTTTTTTGTTTTTATTAAATGGTCCAGAGGTCCCCAGGGCCCTGAATGGCAACCCCACCCTTTTTTTTTTTAAATGTTTATTTATTTATTTTATATATTTTTATTTTTTTATTTTTATTAATAATTTGTAAAGGGCCCCCCTCCGCTTCTCAATTCGCGGCAGCCCCCTCCTCCCGCTTCTCAATTTCAATTTCAGACGGCAGCCCCTCCCCGCCCCGGGTCTCTGCTCCAGGTGCCTACCAATGCCGCCAATCCCGTAACGTGCTGCAGAGACCGTTTCAAGGCGGGGCCAGGGGTGGAGCTAAAAGAGGGACCAGGGGCGGGACCAGGGGTGGAGCTTAAGGGGGCCCCGTCAGGTAGGCTGTACGGGGCCCCATGATTTCTATCAGCGGCCCTGGGTGTCAGGAGCGTGTTAATACTCCTGTTCCATGGCAGCTGCTGGTCTCATTCCAAAATCCTGGTTTTGGCTGGGCTGCCCTCTCCCTGTCTGACTGTCCACCTGCAGAGCGATTGATGTAGACATAGCCTGTGTATAAGACCTGGGGTCAACTCAGTACCAGTAGGCCTGCTTGCCTTTTGGGGAAAAGGCCTTCTATAGGTGAAGAACACTGAACCAGCTATGGTGCCTGACCACCAATGTTAGGGGTAGGCATGATGACAGTAAGTGGACCTTATTGCTAAGCAGGCTGTGTAGTGCTCATCAAAAGTGCCTTGCAATGCCACACTGGACCCTCCTCTCTGCACCTGGCCACAGCAAGCATTTCAGCAACTTATAGCGATGTTACTGGTAATTAAAATCTCCTTTGTGTCAGAAAGGAGGCAAGCGCCCCCCATCTCGATCCACCCCCTCCTATCCCTCATCTTTTACCTTATTTAAGGTTATACCCCTCCTCCCCCTTCCCAACTCACCCCCTCTTCTCTCCCCCTTTCCTCCTGTCACCCCTACCCTGCATACCCATACCCACCTACACGCAACCATCTGATATAATAAAAGATAGCCAGCTGGACTGACAACCTTGGAACCACCCCCAGTTGCAAATAACATACGCCCTATGGCAATCGCCACCCTGCAAACCCTACCACCTCACCACCTTATCGAAATTTACCTATTCAACCCTCCTGTTTCAAGAAGTCAGCTCAATACATAGGCCCGGATTCACAAAGCACTTACGCCAACGTATCTCAAGATACGCCGACGTAAGTACAAATGTGCGCCGTCGTATCTATGCACCGACCCACATACTAAGAAACTCCTAAAAATAAGCGTCCTACGACTGACATAACTTGCCTACGCCGTCGTATCGTGGACGCATATTTACGCTGGGCGCATTTGCCGCTCCCATTGATTTTCTCTGCACATATGCAAATGAGAGAGATACACCGATTCACGAACGTACTTGCGCCCGGCGCATAATATACGCGGTTTGCGCAAGTCGTACGTCTGGAGTAAAGTTATTCCCCATATAGGAGGCGCAGCCCATGCTAAGGTATGGACCAGGGAACACAGCCGTCGTATTTTACGTCGTTTATGCAGTACGTGAAAAGGGCTAGGCGTAGGTTACGTTCACGTCGTAGGCAGTGATTCAACATATTTTAGGCAGTTGTTTTGACGTGATTCTGCGCATGCGCCGTTCATTTTAAGTACTTCTATGGTGCTTGGCCCATCATTTGCATGGGGTCACGCCTCATTAGCATGGCTCACGCCCACTTCCACCTACGCTGGCTTATGCCGAGGAAACCCAGCGTATCTTTAAGAGCGAGTGGGAGCAAGTGCTTTGTGAATCCAGTGCTTGCCTCTGTGCGCTGCGTCGGCATAGCGTATATTAGATAGGCTACGGCGGCATAAATATGCGCCGATGTATGTGAATCCTGATCATAGTGTATATCACCATGATTTTGACTCCTCTATAGATTCAGGCCACGTCAGCCTCTGTGATACAAAACTCATACTCACCTTATAATATATGCAACTTTCGAGTATATACAATATACCACTGTTTTGTTCTAGACATTTGGTTAAAATGTTTGACCATTGTTTTGGTCATGGGACGCAACTATATCTTAAGACCACTGGGCCCATGTAATTTTTTATTTCTATGTACTAATTCTTGTATTTCTGAATGATCCCAATAAAATATTATGGAAAGTAAAATCTCTTTTGTTTTCAGTAGAACAAACCTTTTGTAAATAAGAATAAAGGGTATGGATTGAGCATGAGGGAGAATTGGGAGCATGGCAAGGTTGACTCTGAAGTTCCGCATTAAAGTTTAACCACTTGCCACCCGCCAATGACATATTGACGTCGGCAAAGTGGATGTAGAATCCTGACTGGACGTCATATGACGTCCTCAGGATTCTGAGCCGATGCTCAGGGGGCGCGCATCGCGGAGATCGTTATTGCAGGGTGTCAGTCTGACACCCCGCAACACCGATCAAGGTAAAGAGTCTCTCACGGAGACTCTTTACCACATGATCAGCCGTGTCCAATGTAAATAGGAAAAGCCGGTAATCGGCTTTTCCTCACTCGCGTCTGTCAGACGCGAGTAGAGGAGAGCCGATCGGCTGCTCCTGTGACAGGGGAGGTTTGTGCTGATCGATCATCAGCACAGCCCCCCTGAGGATGCCCACTGGACCACCAGGGATGCCCACTGGACCACCAGGGATGGCCATATAGACCACCAGGGATAAAAAAATAAATAAAAAAAGGATGCCACCCTAGACCACCAGGGATGAGGAGAACACAAAAAATGGATGCCAATCAGTGCCGCAATGGATGCCAATCAGTGCCCACAATGGGCATCACTGATTGGCAGGCATTGTTTGGCACTGATAGGCATCCATTAGCACAACACATACAATAGTGCCCATCTATGCCCATCCATGCCACCTATCAGTGCCCATCCATACCACCTATCAGTGCCCATCCATGCCGCCTATCCGTGCCCGTGAGTGCATCCTATCCGTGCCCAGCCGTGTCGCCTATCTGTGCCACCTATCCGTGCCCATCCGTGCCGCCTATCCAAGCCCATCCATGCCGCCTATCCGTGCCGCCTATCAGTGCCCATACGTGCCGCCCATAAGTGCCGCATATTAGTGCCCATCAATGCCACCATATCAGTGCCACCTCATCGGTGCCCATCAGTGCCACCTTATCAGTGCCCGTCAGTGCAGTACCATCAGTGCCGGAGAAAACGTACTTATTTACAATGTTGTATAACAGAAACAAAAAAAACTTTTTTTTTCTAAATTTTCGGTCATTTTTTTGCAGAAAATAAATATCCCAGAGGTGATCAAATACCACCAAAAGAAAGCTCTATTTGTGGGTACGAAATAATAAAAATTTTGTTTGGGTACAGTGTAGCATGACCGCGCAATTGTCATTCAAAGTGCAACAGCGCTGAAAGCTAAAAATTGGTCTGGGCGGGAAGGTGTATAAGTGCCCTGTATGGAAGTGGTTAATACATATAAAGTAAGTCAGCATAGCTGGGAGGAAGGCTTCATTCAAAACTACACATCTTGTAGAGCAAGGCTGGTGTTCCAATTTTAATTTAATAATATGATTTTAATATAGAATGAAATCTGTTTCTATACATCTACCAAGTTCTTTTACATACTGTAAGCAACTTGTATTTTATGTTCGTTTTTTCTTAGAAACTTACAAAATCATTTTGTTATATGTATGTAGCACTAACCCCCAAAGGAGCTGCTGAATATTTCGGGCGGCATGTTACCTCTATATACTCGCTATACAGGGTAATAAAAGAGAGTCTGAAGAATTCCAATGTCCACAAGATACACTTCTTTTTCTAAGGTTTATTTGCAGAACTCAGTAGAAGAGGTTGGAGGGGTGGAAGGGTATATAGGTAGATAGGTTCAGGTGTATACTCTCAAATAGGAAACACTCCTGCTTCCAGTAAACAGTTCTCATCGCCACTCTAGCCAGAGTGGGTATTGCTCACCCGGATAGGTCCCTCTAACTGGCCTAGCAGCCAGGATGACACATGGAATAAAGTACAGTCTCTGCCACAGACCTTCCTTTATGAGGAGACACTTTTGGTCCAGAATCCCCTGCCACAGGATTCAGCACCCGGATCTCTCCAGATTAACTTTAGTAGAACTTAGATCTGACAGGGGATCATTATCAAGACTCTCATAGCTAGATTCAGGTAGAGTTAAGTTTAAGTGTATTCTCAAACAGAGATACACTTAAACCTATCTAAGATAGGACGGCGCAAGCCGTCGTATCTTAGGGTGCAATATTTAGGCTGGCCGCTAGGTGGCGCTTCCATTGTGGTCGGCGTAGAATATGTAAATCACTAGATACGCCTATTCACGAATGTACGTCCGGCCGACGCAGTACAGATACGCCGTTTCCGTAAGAGATAGGCTGCCTAAAGATAGGCATCCCCCTAGGTGGCGTAGCCAATGTTAAAGTATGGCCGCCGTTCCCGCTTCGAAATTCGAAAAATTTACGTTGTTTGCGTAAGTCGTCCGTGAATAGGGATTTACGTCATTTACGTCCACGTCAAAATCAATAGGACCGTGCGGCGTACAATGCACACTGGGAAATGTAGGCGGACGGCGCATGCACCGTTCCAAAAAAAGTCATATTAACAGCATATTAACATAAAACACGCCCCCTCAGCCTATTTTGAATTAGGCGCGCTTGCGCCCGCCGCATTTACGCTACGCCACCTTAAGTTAGCAGGCAAGTACTTTGAGAATACAGTACTTGCCTCTCTGACTTAAGGCGGCGTAGCGTAAATACGCTACGCCGCCTTAAAGTTGCGGCGCTCTCTGTGAATCTACCTATCAGTGTATAGTGCATTCTTCGATGAATTCTCCAGGCCTTCTCCCAAGATACCAGCCTCTTGCATGGTCCTCTCCAGGATAGGTCCTCCCCTGGTTTCCTTCATCAAGTGGCTTCCTCCCACAGGACAGACAGCACAGGATCACCTTTAAAGGGCAGGCCCCAGTCTGACTACTGAGCCTAGCAGCGAAGCCGCAACCCCGGACCAACGTTGTCCCAGAGCCAGGATTCAGGACACGCACCCCAGGCCAGGCAGGCCACGAGACGTGTGGGACGACAGACCGGCCTCTCCCCAATGGCGTCTGTCCCTTAAGTACCCCTCCCCAGCATACACAGCGGGACGACCACTCCCACTGATTGGCTGCCGAGGGGGACACCCAATACACCCTGACTCTGCTGCTGCCACCCTCGGCCAGGATGGCAATAACACCCCCAGGAGAACAATGGTGGTTACTCCCAGCACAGCCATGGCCGGAACAGAGTCTAAATTGCCCATAATTACACATGTCTGAGTCAAACAACTTAGACCCCCTCTAAATTTACAGCAGTGCCTGTTCAACAGGAGCAGGCCGCTACATGTACATGAACTTACAATTTATCATACAACCACCTGGTTGTTTTTAAGAATATAAACAGACATCCTCTGTAACTACATATATTTAAGGTATAGATTTTCAGAATGGTACGTTTCATTCACCAGAGGCCTTTTGAGGAATTTTAGGCAGCACCGCACACATAAAGCCACATAAAAACACACAATATAAAAGTTATATATATGCAACACTATAAAAGTCATAACTTTTTCTTCTAAAACTTTACATCATAAACATATGAAAGTGTCATGTTATAGAAATTAAAGGATATTCTTTAAATAATAAGCATAATAAGGTTTATTTACAAGAAGTATACAAGGGTTTGCAGTCAAGGCCAGTTAGACATTTTCTTCCTTGTTCTGGCCATGGGTTGTAATGTATGGGAGTAGCAGACTCAGAAGCAAGTCAAATACAGCAATCTTTAACAGAAAAAAAATGGCTTATATTTAAGATATGTTCGAGATGCATCTGAAATGCATTTAACTTGGAATATAAACAATGCATAACAAAAGCAACCATAAAAGTGAGCACTGCTCCATACAATCAAGTGCAACATTCATACTACACATTTCAAATCTTTCAAAAATGTTGGACACATTTGTGAAAAGCAAATTAAAGTAACTCATGTGTGCCAACAATTAAAGCGTATTTAAATGCAAACAGTGTGACAACCACAGCTCCTTCCATAGATACAATGGAGAAATGAGAGTGGCCGTGAAGGGACAGAGAGTGAGTTATTTACAGGATTAACAGTTGAAAATAAAAAAGGAAAAATTCTTAATGCCGCTGGGCAAATAAAAAGGGACAGTCCAATGCCGTATCATGGGGGGAGCACCACCTGCCAGGGGATTGGAGGACCAGGTATGTAAAACTGTTTCGCCTCTCCCCTAAACGAAACAAGCTATTGACCGTTCCAGTGCGGGCACAGCCCCACTGCATGAGATCATTTCTAATTTCCCAGTTTGTTGGGCTTTAAAGGATATCTATAGTCACAGCATACACAATTTTATAGCATCAGCGTTGCAAATCATAGTTATTTTTGACAATCCAATAATCACACCCTTAACAACATAATGGACGACGAAACATGTAGGGTGGAGAGGCAGTGGGTGATGTCATCATACCAGACGCAGCGGCCATTTCGTTGGTTTGAAATTTTCCTATTCTAATGCAGATTTCTGTGTTTTTAAATGCAAGTGCACTATTTTACTTAAAGCAAATGTTCATTTTCAACACATTTACTGTACTGCACTATGAGATACCTCTGCCTTTATTTTTGGCTACTACCCATTGGGAGCTCTGATGGTCATCAGGGTAGGAACAACCACTGAATTTGTTTGCTCAAGGGAGAAGGTGAGAGATGTTCCATTTCTGAAGGACATGTTTGGCTGCGCTTCTTTACTGCAAGGTCAGATTTAATTGGAAAGAGGCTGTCCATGTGGTTTGAGGATGAAGGTTCCTAGGTCACACATCTTTTTAAGCACCATTTAATGCAAGGACTTTATGGACTTACTCGATATATTTTAATTGTTTGCATTTCTTTCTTCACCTTTTGGCAGATTTTTAATATTAGGGCTGCACTGTCTTTTATATAATCCAATATGTTTGATTGCAAAATCTCCTTTTTATGCTGTGAGTGCTGCCTGTCTGTTGGCCTTCTCTTTCTACAACTTTCTGGATTTACTGAATGCTTTGCAGCTTCTTCTCTGCCGTTTACTTTCAATTTCTAAAGGACTACATATCCCATGGTACCTTTCTGCCTGCAAGCCATGATTTCTGTACTGACTCTGCCTCTGGAAACTACTCCTCCTAGCACCTCTGTAGATCAGAAGGAAAGCTAAACTTGAACTGTGACACAGCAATGCCTACTCCCAATGCACAGTGAATACATGTCACAGAATTCAAAGAAATAAATGTGTGGGAGTTTTCACAGAATAAGTTTGCAAACTTCAAGGCCCCTTAGATTTACAGATGTTAGAAATAATTGAAATACGATGTGGAAATAAATATATATGATTTTAGATTTTACCATAGATACACTTTAAGAAAGAAAAATAAATAGGCCACCTTATATAAGCGCTAGTAAGCTGCAATATATACATTTTTGGTTTTTAAGTTTAGATACATGATACAGTTTAGATAGGTGTCAAACATAATGTAAACTTATATAAAAATAATAATAGTTGGACTGGGCAATGATCGGAACGATGATTTACTATGCTTCAGTAATGAATAGACACAGGAGTGATTGGTACCACTCGCTCACTTAGTATATTCAGGAAAGGAAGGGCAAGTAAATTATATATTTACTGGCACCTTCCCCCACTCTCTATCTTGAAACATCCCCCTGTGTGGTCACAGCAGCTGCCCACAGGAGAGGAGGGAAGCTGGCAGCACTGCAGGGAAAGGGGCACAGAAGGGGCCCCGGACAGCAAATGGAAGGGGAGCATGTGCTAGAACCAATCCCCCTGCAGTGCAGCCAGAGGGGGAAAGAAAAGGAAAAGCGGGAAGCACTGCAAGGGGAGGCAGAAGAGGATCATTGTCAGCAATAAGACAGTTCTGCCATACCTCCTGCTCAACAGGTGCCCATACGCCCTTTTGACCTTCTGAGGCCTGAGCCCAGTACACGAGAGCTGGCTCTACTACCTTAGCAGCCTGGCCACACACATCATGATTTAGTCTTTTTTGGGAAAAATGCTCAGAACCAAAGACAATCTTCTCTTCACTCAAACTGAATATCCACTATTCACTGCAAGTCAGATGCCTTGCAGTCTATTAAGGCATCGGTAAGTAGAACCAGTTCATCTCACACCATCTACAATTTATCAGCAATGATGGATGAAACATTTCTAAAATAAGTCGTGGAATGTTGGTCCCCCAAGATCTGTGATTACTATCTTTTACATTACATACAGGGAAAACCATGCATAAGAGTTGTAAGCCATAGGTACTGTGAAACAATCAGCAAAAGTATGGGCACCTCATGGATGCTTTATACTAGGCAGATAACAAAAAAACATCTGCCACATCAGTTACAATTGAATAGTGTGACTTGAGACCATGTGTTGTGCCGACATTCCAATATATACTCAAAATAGAAGAGAACGTGGGTATGTGAAATTTTGACGGCACCACAAATGACTGCAATCAGAATATCTTAAAGCGGAGTTCCACCCAAAAGTTGAACTTCCGCTTAAACCACTCCTCGCCCCCTTACATGCCACATCTGGCATGTAATTTCTTTGGGGGGGGTGGGGGCTTCATTAGGAGTGGGACTTCCTGTCCCACTTCCTCCTTCCGCCCAGGGACCGCTTAGGCGACTCGTCATATCGCCTTAGGCGGCCCCTCCTTGTAGGCGATCGGCTGGGACACGTGACAGGTCCCAGGCGATCTCCTGTCCACTCCTAGAGCGCAGCGCGGCTCATGCATGCGCAGTGAGTGCCCGGCTGTGAAGCTGAAAACTGTCACGGCCGGGTGCCCACAGTCTGAATGGAGGCACCGGCTGAGGGAGGGAGAGGAGCAAGGTGGCCGCGTCGCTGGACAGTGGAGCAGGTAAGTGTCTGTTTATTAAAAGCCAGCAGCTACACTTTTTGTAGCTGCTGACTTTTAATAAACATAAAAAAGGCTGGAACTCCGCTTTAAATGTCCTCATTACTGTTGTCCAATAGATTTCCCCTGTGGAAGAGCAAGACTCAAAACATGTTGGAAACTTGGGCTTATGTTATGTTTACTGATATATGGACAAACAGGTTTTCACATCTACTTATGTCTGGGCTAATGCAGTGATCTGGATGAGAAGTACATTATATTTTTAGCCTAATTTCTATGGGATGTTTTTATGCTGTTAATAATAAAGTTATGTAAATTGTATCCATTCTATTGTGTGTAATATTTGGTGCTGTCAAAATTCTGCACACCCGCTTTCTCTTCTATTTTGCACATCAGAAGTTCGTGATTTCACCAAACAATATACTTGTAACATCATTGATGCATTACTATTTAATTAGTAGACAGCTTTAATGACAATAAATACAAAACTGTTCAAAGTTAACTGAATCTCAGGCAGTGCACATAGAACAGAACAAGTTTTTGCACTTATGAAACTTGTGTTTACAGCAGCCTTTCTCAACCCGGGTCCTGTAGATTCTCCCGAGGATGCTAGGGGCTCCTTGAGTAATTGATGGTGAATTGATCTCCTACTTCTCAACCAGTGATCACCAATGCAAGACGGTACTACACTGGCCACCAATTTTGTGGGGGCACCACAAAATTGTATTGTCTGTTTTCCTTTCCAAATATTATTATTCATTTGATTTCCAGATTATTGTTGTACAGAGCATTGATGGAGGATGTAAAAATGATCTGCCCTCACCGTCAAATGTGCTAAATATGCAGTAAATGTTATTCTTATATTTATAAATGTTACCATTTATTTATAAATCTAATGTGCCACAAACTTTAGGTAAAATTATTTTTAGCAGGGGTTCTCTGAGACAAGAACAGATGAATAGATTGAGAAAAGCTGCTTTAGGACATTTGGCGGTGTATATAAATTTAGTGGGCAAAGCTTATTACAGCTACAGGCTGGTTTGACATTTTGCCTAAACTGAGCTTGGATTCTAAGTAGAAAATTCGAATTCCCTGTTGGGGCTTTTGTAGATGGGAAAATGCAGCTTATGTTCGGGTACATTCAGTTTTCATTTGAGATCAATTTATCAAGTTCCAGAGATCCTTCTAAGCTCCATCAGACATGTTGCTGAAAGAGAATGACCTCCCTCCGACTTTCACTTTCACTCAACCTTCATCTGACCTTCTTTTGACCTGCTTGTGACCTACTTCTAAGCTATATTAAAGATGCTTCATTGACCCTTCTGCATTCCCATTGACATGTGTGGGAAAACGTATTTCTGATGCAAACAAATGAACAAAAAATAATTAGTAGAGATGTTGCAAAAATATATTTTTTTCCATTACTTTAAGTATAATACAGAGCAATGTTTACAATGCTGATTGTAGAAAACACAGATGAAGCACCCATAATACGGTGTGTTTCCAATAGTCCAATGATAGACAGTTTGTTTCCAATAGTCAAGGTCCTTCCTTCCAAGCTGTAAATTACATGATTAACACCATAAGACTAGCACTGACTGTGCAGATTATTGTGTATGGTGGCTTTGCACAAGGCCCTGTTGCCTGGTCATTAGTAGACATGGACCAGTATCTTGCCCAACCAATGATTCTTGTTTACAATTGGTGTTTGTATTCCACACAATCAACATTTTAAATAATGACCTTTCTGTGAAGGATGTCCAATCACCTATAAAAAAACATATTGGTCATTGGAAGCATCCCCAAGTACGTGGCTTCTATATTGAAACCCCCCTATTACCCTACTCACTGGGTAGGAGCAGCACTACGTTCATCTTTGCAGGCCTGCAAGAATGTGTTTTTTGTATGACATCCTCTTTTAAAATTCTTAATGCATTTTAACAGATGTAACTGAAATATTTATGTCTGTTTCTATTCCTACATCTTCAGTGCAAACTTACTTCTTAATGAAGGGAAAGGAAGAGTATTGGTGAGCCTCTATTTGACCAAGTTGGACTCGTGAAACCTTGTTTGGCAGAATAAAATTGCATAAAGTACAATAATACATTTTGTTCATGGTTACAATACAATGAAGTGCATTTTATTTACAATGAATGAATTCCTGAACTGTTGGCAGAGATTTAGGTTATAGACATGCAATGGAGTGCAGCAAAAACAAGGTGTGAATGTCAACAAGGTATAGCTGAAGCTAGGGTTGCCTTTTAACCAGCATGTTGTTATCAGCTTGGTTGGTAAAAATGAGACCAGAGGACAATACTATTAAGATAGTGACATAAAAAAGAAGGCTACACAGCTGGTAGCCCTTGCTAAAGCAGCAGGTACATAATGCTGGGCAGTCTTTAACACCTTTTTGGCTTATTTCTTGTGAGCTTGGCACCAGATACAAAAATGACAGCAATTAGTAAGTACATTGCCAGGCCAAATAATAAGCTTTACATAGCAAAATGGTAAATATAATTTTGTGATGCAACACTATTACTAATCACTGCTAGGTGTGCACAGGGTTGATGCAGGGTTTTCCTTGGCTCTAAATCCTGTCATAGCAGGGAAGAGCCTGTGTTCAATCAAAACCCATGTTCAGACTGAACCCTGGAGGATGCTGTCAGTGCCAGCCCAATCAGCTGAGGCTGGGGCATTCCCCGTCCTGCAGCTGCACTTAAAGAGACAGGAAAGCTCATAACATCATTGACCTAGTATGACCACTTGGCCATACTGTATTAGTTTAATGCCATTAACTTAATCATTTATCGACTACGACCCCATGACCATGTTTACGGAATACCCTGGCTGCAGCTGATTGGGCTGCCACGAACAGCTTCCTGCCAGGTTCGGACCAAACCCAAGCTCTTCCCTATATCACAAGTGGTGGGCAGCTAATATGAAAAAGCTGATTCATCATGAATAATGGCCAGTCAGATACAGAATTTACACCATCATTTTCACCCAGTAGACTCCCACCCCACTGAATGGTACAGAGCTGATGGAAACATTTCCATGTGATAGCGCTGTTCTAGCCTAGCAGTGTAAAGTGGTTTGTGCAACAGAAATATACTGCACTGCATTTAATATTTTGCTATGCAGGTTTAATTATTTCAGCATGGCATGTGATCGAAAACTGCATTTATCCTTTAAATTTAAAGCATCTTCTTCCCTGACATATCTGCACCGGCCATACACTTGTAAGCTCTTTAGTCTTTTAAAATCAACTCTTTGGATCTCTCATCATAGCAGTCTTTGAATGTATAAGTTGAGTAATTAGCAGAAGCAAAGTTGTGTTTCCTCTTCGGATATCTTCAATTTAGGACACCTTGTTCCTCATACTCAGTTGCAAGACCCTCATGTAAGGGGTGCATGCCCTTTGATAAGGTGCTTTTCCATCAACTTCAATGCCATTTTCTCTGCAACCATTAATCCTATTAAAAACAAATAGACTGTCAGACCCCTATTACTAAACATTGATTACCCACAAACCTTGGTGGATCTTCCTCTTACATAGTTCATCGGACTTAGATTTTCTAGGCCATAATTGGTCCGTCTTGTGCATTCCTGTATTTTACAAAGCCATATCAGGTTTCCTTTGCTGAACAAAAATAAAATAAATAGATATAAACAAACCTCTAGGTGCTTGAAGGTCAAAATGGACTTAGACCTTACGTAGCTCTAATTTTATTTTAATGTTTTTACTACTAGAAGTACATGAGTATAAATGTAAGTTTTATCTTAGCTTATTTAAATTAATAAACAACTTATAATGTAAATTGTTAAAATGTTAACTCTTAAAATCACTATAAACAATGATCAATATACAGTGCCTTGAAAAAGTATTCATACCCTTGAAATTTCCCACATATTGTCATGTTACACCAAAAAAAGTAAATGTATTTTATTTGGATTTTTAATGTGATACTTGAGACTGGGACAGAGATTCACATTCCATCAGGACAATGAACCTAAACATACAGACAGAGCTACAATTGAATGGTTTAGATCAAAGTATATTCATGTGTTAGAATGGCCCAGTCAAAGTCCAGACCTGAATCCAAATGAGAATTTGTGGCAAGACTTGAAAATTGCTGTTCACAGACACTCTCCATCCAGTCTGACAGAGCTTGAGCTATTTTGCAAAGAAGAATGAGCAAAAATGTCACTCTCTAGATGTGCAAAGCTGGTAGAGACATCCCCAAAAAGACTTGCAGCTGTAATTGCAGCGAAAGGTGGTTCTACAACGTATTGACTCCGGGGGGCTGAATACAAAGGCACACCACACTTTCACATATTTATTTGTAAAAAAAATTAAAAAACATTTATCATTTTACTTCCACTTCAGAATTGTGTGCCACTTTGTGTTGGTCTATCACATAAAATCCCAATAACATATATTTTATTTATATTTTATATATTCATGTGGGGGAACACCTAAAGTCACTGCAATACCTCTGCTGTAATAGAGCACCAATCACCGTGGATTTAAATACAGAACTTTTTCTCACATATAAGTAATATGAATGTATAGACTTGGATAGAGTCTGAAAATCATCCCGTTGGACATTACTTTATTTATATTTTAGGTACAACCTTGGTTGTGGACTGAGACTTCCTTTTCTGCACCTTTTTTTGCACTTTTACATATATTGTTTTTTGCACTTTTATATTTACTGCTTTTTTCTTTATTAGTTTATGCGCACGGCCATTTTGGATTATATTTATGCATAGTATGTTACATGTACAGAATAATACGGCACTTAAGGAGTTACTGTGTGTATAACACAGATTACATAACCTATATGATCTATTAGTGATTATTTAGTATACACATTTACAGTTTTCATATACTGTTCACATTTTGGGGATGATACTGGCATACGATTAGTCATTCCTGGTCCTAACCAAATTTTTAGCCCACTTTGGCCCTGGAGGTCACTCTCCAGGTATAGGCAGCGCCAATACCCCCATCCCAATTCTTTCATATTTATGTTTTTGGTTGTAACATGACAAAATGTGGAACATTTCCAGGGGTACGAAAACTTTTTCAAGGCACTGTAAAAATACCAAGTCTACATGTAAACATTAGATAC
The DNA here is from genome assembly GCF_905171775.1 of Rana temporaria. Lineage (NCBI taxonomy): Eukaryota > Metazoa > Chordata > Amphibia > Anura > Ranidae > Rana > Rana temporaria. Next base: position 73,215,407 of record NC_053491.1, on the reverse strand, counting down.
TGTATGAACTACTTATTTTTTCATTAACCCCCTGTAAAGTGTATGCACAAATTCAGGACTTGTAGATCCCTCTACTCACTCCACCTACATATATGCATTGTAGCAGAGCCCGGCCTCCAGATCATGCTAGCATCTGTTCATTGTCTGCCACCAGCTGACTACCTCCCCTGAATACTGTATTATGAGGATCACCACCCCTTTAGAAGAACATGCAGCAAAGCACTAAAAGAAGAGCGTTATCGTACTTGGAAGCTGAAAAAAAAGATAAAGTTTAAGTTAACCTGCAAAGGTGCACCCCGGAACAGAAAAGGGTTTATAGCTAAAAATGCAATGAAAAAATGAAGTTACATGCAACTATGAACTCTAGAAGCAGCCATGCTAGCCTTTTTTGTAGAAATTATGAAAAGTCAGAGAAAATGTTCATACACATCCTCTAATATTTAAACCAAGTACAATGAAAAAATAAAAATATAAGCATAGATCACTTTACATAAAATTAGAGGAAAATATAATTATATTCTTCAAAGCAAACCAGTCACAAAATGGTAAATTCAATAAAAAATGCATAAGCGGAGGTAACCTCAACCTAAAACAAATCAGTAGATCTAGGGCATGCGTCTCCACACTTTCTACACAAAGGACTAAGTTACTTTCCTAACTTTGGGGGGCAGGACTGTTGGGAAATGACTACTGGGAGTAGGAAATGCCTTGGCTTGGTGGTTAGTGGAAATAAAAAAAAGACATAATGGCTGTGGTTGGTAGAAGGAGGAATAGTGCTCCATCTCTGGTTGTAGTGGGAGGAATTGTCCCCCATTGTTGGTGTCAGTTGGAGGAATTGTCCCCCAATGTTGGTGTCAGTTGGAGGAATGGTGCCCCATTGTTGGTGTCAGTTGGAGGAATGGTGCCCCATCGTTGGTGTCAGTTGGAGGAATGGTGCCCCATTGTTGGTGTCAGTTGGAGGAATGGTGACCCATTGTTGGTGTAAGTTAGAGGAATGGCGCCCCATTGTTAACCTGGGTATACATGCAAAGTTATTTTTTTTTTTTTGTTCAACCAGCAGATTAAGAGAAAAAAAACTCACAGATCACTGCATCCACACAAGTGATGCGAATGCAAGGTTCTCCGCTGCTGCGCTATTGTATTCTGACAGTAGGGATCTGCGCCCATCAGAATTGAAAGAAGCTTGTTAGACATGCCTCTGTTGAAATTTCGGCTGGTTCCTGCTGAACTGGTTGAATTTCAATATGTGAATACCCAGCTTTAGAATTAGTGGAAGTAATACTGCCCCCATGTCCAAAGTCACATGACAAATCCCACAAATGTGAATGGAGCTAGACTACTGCGTCCATGGGGTAACAATGCTTCTGTGTGATTTCACTGCAGAACAAACAGTGTTGTCATCCTAATAAAGGAATTGGAAAAATAACGGATCTCAGACAGGATCAACAGATAACTAAACTGTTACTGGGCTATGTAGAAAAAGAAAAACTGCTGTTGGAATGCTAGTAAAAGACTGCAGCACACGTGTTGCTTTTTTATTTCCCCCATAATTCTACTCTAAAGGACGTGACTTTTACTTTGTTACTACAGCTCTCTTCACGGAGTTTAAAGCCTGACTCACACCTATGCAGGTTGCAGTGTGCATATTCCAGGTGCATTTTGCGTTTTTCAATAAACATTTTTGATCCATTCAAGCCTATGGAACCAAAAACCAGAAAAAAGTCCCTGGCCCTTTTCATAAAAAAAAAATGCACAGATGTGAACTACATCCATAGGAAACCATGTTAAAAAACAGACTGTAGTGTGTTTCTGCAAAACTAAAAGCGCACCAAAAATGCATAGGTGTGAACCAGACCTTAGTGAATATGCATGATACCTAGTATACTAGAACGCACTGAATAAGTATATGATGAATTACACTGAAGTACCACTAGTGAAGTTTTCTTTTGTCCTCTTACAAGTATACAATTTTTATCCTTTTTTGTACTGACTTTACAATTTTTAGGTAACCTGTACAACTATAGCTTTATTTAAAAAAAAACTGTATGGCTAATAAATATAAATGAGAGTTATTATTTTAAAAAAAACTTTGAATAATATATTATATATATATATATATATATATATATATATATATACACACACACACACACACACACACACACACACACACATACACACACACACTGTATATACATAAGGACAGTGGTTGAGCTTTACCACTCATTCTCACAGGGAATGTACTAAAAGCAAATAGACTGTGCACTTTGCAAGTGCAGTTGCTCCATAACTTAGTAAATGAGTGGAAGCTCTGCTGATCTCCATCATCCATTCATGTACAAACAAAAATTCATATTTTTTTTATATTTCCTTGTATGTGATTGGGTAGTCTGTGCAAAGTGAAGCTTTATCTTGTTTATTAAAGCGGGAGTTCACCCGAATTTTTTTTTTTTAACATTAGATTGGGCCTAATTACGGGAAGCAGAATCGGGTGTTTTGTTTAAAATCAATGCAGTACTTACCGTTTTAGAGATAGATGTTCTCCGCCGCTTCCGGGTATGATCTTCGGGACTGGGCGTTCCTATTTGATTGACAGCCTTCCGACGGTCGCATACAGTGCGTCACGAGTTGCCGAACGTCGGTGCGGCTCTATACGGCGCCTGCACACCGACGTTCGGCTATATTCGGAAACTGGTGACGCGCTGTATGTGACGGTCGGAAGGCTGTCAATCAAATAGGAACGCCCAGTATCGCAGCCCATACCCGGAAGCCACGGAGAACAGCTATCTCTAAAACGGTAAGTACTGCATTGATTTTAAACAAAACACCCGATTCTGCTTCCCGTAAATTAGGCCCAATCTAATGTTAAAAATTGATTTTTTGGGTGAACCTCCACTTTAAGCATAGAGCACAGTCTATTTGCCTTTAGTAAATCAACCCCAGAGTGTCATCTGACTCACTAAGTGGTCAATATCTTATCTCAACAGGCAAGCGGAAGAAACCAAGTAACTGTACTGCATCACTGAGTGCAGCCCCTAGTGGCTGTTCTGTTTATTCAGCGCAATAACAAAAATATGGAAGAACAAGTTTGTAATTATATTTAAAAAAATCTAATAAAAAATGAAGGTAAAAACCTAACAATTAAAAATGTAAAATGTGTGCTTACTGAAAACAAATTATACTCCGCTGTTAAGCCAAATATATACGTTTTTGCATCTGAAAACTATAGACACCTTTTTTATTTATAAAAATAAACTTACTCTGAATTGCTTGTACTTGCTGGTGTGTTCATGGATACACTACATGGGAAGAATAATTAACAATCAGAATCATGTTTTTCTTTTTTTAAATGTGTTATTAATTTTTCAAAATAGCCATACGATAAAAACACAATGGACCACCTAATCCCATACTCTATCCAATGCTAAGCAGTGCCAATAGGAAACAATAGATTGTTCTGTATTTTATGGTCACTGTGGGATTCCTTAATACAACGAAGATGCATTTTGGACTGGTACAGATTTGCATGGTTTTATTTCTGCCAGACATTAAAGTTAGGTAAAAGAAAAAAAGAGTGTAAAAAAAAAAGCCAAGGCCATGGCATGTAAAATATTCAGCTAGCCATCCAGGTATGGATATTTGTACATACAGCTTGGACCAATGTAACTATGTGTATATCGCACCTGGGTGATGCCCCTGGAATCTGGAAACCAATGAATTAAACACAGGTACTCCAGTGATCTCCATTTGCTTTCATGTCCTGCGCCGAGCAACTGCCTGACTGCATTCTGAACACAGGGGGTCAGTTGCTCGGCACAGGCGCCATGCACTTTCTCAATGAATGTAAAGTGTTCAGTGATTGGTGGAGGTGGAAAGACAAGACAGGGATGTCACATTCTGAAGGTAACACTGCTATTATCTTATATATAAAAATGTATAAACTTACTCTGCAGTGATTGGCGCTGTAGGAGTTTTTGGTATGCTCACAGGTACACTAAAGAGGATAAAAGTATTAATGATTGGCTTTAAATGAAACATTTACAAATACAGAACATTGCTGTAATTGGATTTAGTTGTTTAAAAATAGCTCTGATATACCAAATGATGTTGGGTGTGTTTGAAATGCAGTATGAACGCAGTACAAACGCAAATGCACAAAAAAAAAAGAATGTATTTCAAAAGAGCCTAGTTTATGTCATTGCAGTGCTTTTAAAAAAGTAGGGCATGCTGCATTTTGAACAGAAGGCACTGCATGCACACGTAAATGCACTGCAAATGCACGCACATGTATACACACGCAATGCAAAAACTTTTTAAGATTTTTGTTTTTTTTCAAGACACTGCAAACCTATGTATGCATAAAAACGTATTGCGAATGCATGTAATCACACATGAAAAAAACGCACATCGAAAATGTGAGGATTGTGGTGTAACCAAGCTTATTTACATCAGATGCAGGTGAGGCTATTTTTAAACATAGTAAACGAGCATATACAAGAAAAATTAATGTATTTCATCTTTTGCTGCTCGGGGATTTCAATCTCTGGGCCAATTCCTCACAGGATCCCGTGGCCGATGCTTGCATTGACCACCTGGAAGGATTTGGGCTACAGCAACTAGTACGCGGGCCCACGCATGCTTCAGGTCACACACTTGACCTAATTTTCAGACAAGATCTGGAAATAAGTATTTTGGAAAATGAACCATTGCCATGGACAGATCACCATGCAATCAAATTCATAATTTCCAAAACTCCCCCATTTATGATAACACCTAAGCCGGTGACAACACACTGGACTAGATCTCAGAAGAAGCTCCACTCGGAACTCTTCAAGCATACCTTAGGAAATAAAATAAAAACAATACAACCACTCCTAACTGCCTCTGAAACACTAGAGGCCATAAATACAGCCCTACTACAGTCAGCTGACTTAGTAGCACCAAAACGCAAAGCCCACATTCGGAAAAATAAATCCAGCTGGTTCAACAACCAGCTGGCAGTGCTGAAGCAAGAGCGCAGAAGGGCGGAAGCCGCCTGGAAAAGAAGCGCTACAGAGATGAACCTCATCATCTACAAGGAAATAACAAGAAAATACCATAAAGAAATTTTCAAGGCCAAGAAATATTTTTCTAAGGCTATTGACAGCGCCCAAAACTGCCCCCGCGAACTCTTCAAGCTGGTCACTCAGACCATGAATCCAGGGTGCCTTGAAGCCCCCAATTCAGACACCCAGGAATTCTGCAATGAATTGTCGCATTTCTTCATCAATAAAATTGAGAAAATCCGGGAAAGCATCCATCAAAACAATACCCCCTTCAACCCCCCCCTCGATCCCTTACATAGCACCCAAAGAAATGCTCTACAACCAGCAAAGTTCACTCTGAACCCCATCTCCATCGATGTCACAAAAAATGTCATCGGTGCTCTGCGAAACAGCACAGCACCCAATGATACCATCCCTACTAAACTGCTGAAGGAATGTGCCGACATCCTGGCGCCATCCATCACGCAGCTTATAAATAAGTCATTTAAGGAAGGCATAGTGCCCTCCCAGCTGAAAGAGGGCACAATCCAGCCCATCTTGAAGAAACCTACCCTGGACCCCAAGGACCCAACTCATCGCCGTCCCATAACAGCCCTCAACGCTCTCTCCAAGGTAATGGAGAAAGTAGTGGTACAACAGCTGCAACAGCATCTGGATACCTACAATCTACTTGACCCATTTCAATCAGGTTTCCGTCCCGGACACGGGACGGAGACAGCATTGCTCAAAATATGGGACGACGCCCTTGAAGCCGCAGACGAAGGAGAATCTTGTCTCCTGGTTCTGTTAGACCTTAGCGCAGCCTTCGACACGGTAGACCACAAACTGTTACTGACTCGGCTGGCCGAGGTAGCCAGAGTCGCAGAAGATGACTTACCTTGGTTTTCCTCCTTTTTAGAAAACCGTTCACAAACAGTAAAATTGGGACCTTTCACTTCTGAAAAGCGCACGGTGTCATGTGGAGTCCCTCAAGGATCTCCCCTGTCACCGGTGCTTTTCAATATCTATCTTCGCCCTCTTTTTGAAATCATTAGTAACGAAAAACTACTATATCACTCATATGCAGACGATACGCAATTGTATTTTCGCATCTGCAACAAAAATGATCATCATGCCAGTTTAGAGAAATGTCTCTCTTCAATAGAAAACTGGATGACAAAGAGTTATCTCAAACTCAATAGTTCTAAAACAGAACTTCTTCTGTTTCACGCCAGTCGGAAGAATCAACTAGCAACAACCTGGATACCGCCGCCCATTCTGGGCAAATCCATCACCCCTAGCTCCAAAGTCAAAAGTCTCGGTGTCATCTTCGACACCTACATGACAATGGACGCACAAATAGGGTCAGTAGTCAGCGGATCTCACCATCTGCTGCGCCTACTACGCAGACTGATTCCATTTATTCCTAAAGAAGACGTAGCAGTCGTGGTGGGAACAATTGTGAACTCCAGACTGGACTATGCAAATGCCCTGTACCTCGGACTCCCAAAGTACCAAATCTCTCGTCTGCAAGTCGTCCAGAATACGGCTGCCAGACTTGTGACTGGGAAAAAACCATGGGAATCAATCTCACCTTCGCTGAGAACCCTTCACTGGTTGCCAGTAAAGGACAGGATCGCTTTTAAAGCACTCTGTCTGACACCTAAGTGCATCCATGGGAAGGCTCCGCAATATCTATGCGAAAAGATAAAAGGCCACAACGCCAATTGCGTATTGCGATCCACCGACCAAAATCTGGTCCAGATACCCAAAGCCAGATACAAATCCAAGGGAGAAAGAAGGTTTGCGGTACAAGGTCCTAGACTATGGAACGCTTTGCCAACCAGCATTCGGTTGGAGGAAAACCACCTGACCTTCAGAAGACAGGTCAAAACTCTGCTTTTCTGATGCTCTGGAAAGACAGCAACAACTAGTGCCCAGAGGCGATTCAGTTCGCATGTGCCGCGCTATATAAGTTTTCATTCATTCATTCATTCAATGAGCCTAGTTTACACTATTGTGGTGCATATATGTGTGTTTTTACAAAAGTACAGAATTCTGCATTTTTTTAAACAAGTTTTTCTTTAAAAATACCTGTAAACACGATAAAAACACACTGCATTTGTCCATGCAGAAGTGAACACTGAATGTAGGGATTATGGTGTAAACGAGCCCTAAAAGCTTACAGGGCTATGAATTTCAGTTTGACAGCTCTGTTCTTGTCCTCCAGATTTTATGAATTATCCCCTGTATCAAAGAACTAGTTATAACTAAGAGCACTTCAGCAGGGTAGTGGTACCATATTTTATTGTACCTGGGCTGACCAATATATGACAATCTAGAAGTTTGACTAAAGTCTAGTACACGCAGTTGAATGTTGGGCGGCATCAGCCAGTTCAATAGAAACCGGACGACATTCGGTCCGTGTGCTGGGCAGCCAGCCCAACAGAAGCCTGTCGAAGGGACATGACCAAAAAAGGTCTTCTGATTAGGGTGCATTTAACCATTTCTTCGGCCGCTAGCGGGGTTAAAAGTGCCCGCCAGCGACCGAATAGCGCTGCTAAAACGACGATAAATCGTCACTAATGCTAGCGGCGCTTTACCGATACACGGCACGCAGCTCAATGTGAAAGGGCTCTTAGTGTAGTTGCAAGGTTTTCTCTATGCGTAAATGGCCTACACCTATAGCAAGGGCATTACCCAACTTTATTCACAGCTGCACAGTTTGTTTTTATATACAGACACAAACACTTGCATAGGTTATTTTCTGGTAAAGGTGAACTAACTATTTAAGTTTGGACTCACAGTGGTGCAGAACTGCAAAGAAGCATCTAGTGGGCATTTTGTTGTGAAGTTGTGGTTCACCCACGCTTCATGTGTTCTGGAACCATGTACCAAATCGGTGGCCATAGCCCATCCATAGGCCAAACACCACGGTTTGGGTGACTGAACCATCCCTTGACCGGTATCATATGCAATTACCTTCTTGGCTCAATGCACTAAATCAGCTGAATTGTTTAGAAGGCTCAAGGCTCAGAACGGTCTACCAAGTGTCTCCTTTTCCAATTGAATATTCAAATATTCACTGTTTACTTGTTGCCTTTCTCAAGTATCTCCAAACATTTTAAACATTTGATGATACATATCCTGATTGCCGCTAGGAGACTCATCTCTGTACATTGGAGATCCCATAATGCCCCTTCTCAGGTGCAGCTCCTAGACTCCATAGCGAAAAGACAGATTGAACAGCTAACAACCAAAATAAAGGATACTATGGGCCAGATTCACAAAGGGGATACGACGGCGTATCTCCTGATACGCCGTCGTATCTCTGTTTCTATCTATGCGACTGATTCATAGAATCAGTTACGCATAGATATGCATAGATAATTGTTTTACACTGACGGATCTTAGGATGCAGTACCGCGGCCGCCGCTGGGGGGAGTTTGCGTCGTAAACCAGCGTCGGGTATGCAAATTAGGAGTTACGGCGATCCACGATGGATTTTCACATTCGCTACGTCACCGCTAGTCTAGTTTCCCGTCGCAAATTTAGTTGTCGTTTTGGGTGCCCTAACTTTAGTCAGCAATCGTATTGCTGTCCAAAGTATGGCCGTCGTTCCCGCGTCGAAATTTAAAATTTAACGTCGTTTGCGTAAAACACGTCCGGGAATACAGAAGTACGCTACGCGCGTCGCCGTTTGAAAAAATGACATCACGGCGCGCAAAGCACGACGGGAATTGCGAAACTGAGCATGCGCAGTAGGTCCGGCGCGGGAGCGTGCCTAATTTAAATGGCACACGCCCATTTGAATTGGCCCGCATTGGCGTAGTTTTCATCGCAAGTGCTTTGTGAATCAGGCAGACTTGCGGCGGTGTAACGTATATATACGATACGTTACGCCGCCACGATTCTACGTGAATCTGGCCCTTAGAAACTATTAGACATGGGATGTAACATCTTCTTGACATTTTCCTCTCTTTGCTCAGCTGATGAATGTCAATCTTTTTTATATGCATTACCCCTGTAGGACTTCAAATTTGCATTCTGTTCCTTCCCAGAGGGTTTGGACATGATACCCAGACTTAACCATTGTTTTTAAATAATTCTTTCTATTGTTTTTCATGACTTTCTTAGGATGACAAATGAGATCTATCTATCTATCTATCTATCTATCTATCTATCTATCTATCTATCTATCTATCTATCTATATATATATATATATATATGATATATAGTGTATGCGTCTTCGCCTTCGTTTTATTGTCATACTACACTGACATTTTTTATATATATATTATTATATATTCAGTGTGCTACCATATTTGTATCATATCCTTCTAATGTTACTCTCTTTAAAAAAAAAAGAATAAAAATGGAATTAGGAATAAAGCAAAAATGTTAAAATATTCGGTCCAAAGGATCATGGGTTGTGAGATCCAACAAACAGACATAGAAGTTATAAAACCTTTTAAGTATAGTATTATGCACAAAGTCTATTTTACATGTATATGTTGTTTAGTAATATAGTTTTTTCAGGGCGTTTGCAAATGTTCACGCCTCTTCCTGCGTTCTACACAAATGCATCACTGGCAATACTAAATTTAAATAAAACAATGGCTATTTTAAACCTATTTACATAGGCAGATGAGAGGTTTGTAATAACCAACACATATCATTGTGTAGAAAGGAATGCAATCCAAAAGGAAACACGCTTTGGTAGATTTCAAAAGCTGGTAAGTCCAGTTTGTTTCAAAATTTGAGGCTTTATGTCAGCATGATATACACGGGAATAGTCCACATGTTTTTCAGGTTAAGCATGTATGTCAATACGGGCTACCGGCAGTCATGACTACTAGAACAATTATTGTGACTGTCCATGTGACAACAAAACAAGATAAAAACACATCGATGGATGGATTTTTACTGCCAAGCAAGAATTTCCGGTATGCTTCTGGTAAATAAGCACTAGATGGTATGTAGTTCAAGTATTACTTAAAGGGCAATGCCACTTTTGTGGGGAAAAAATAACAAAGTTACCAAAAAATAATATAGTGTATTCAATTGCGACACAAGTCATTATAGGACATGGCACTTTTTTATATATGTTGTATCCACAGTTACCACTCTGTGCCATGATACAACACAATAACTTTATTGACAAGTCATATTGTAATTGAATGCTATTAAAAATATCTTTCCTTTTCAATCTGCAGCCACTGTAATTTTCTGAAAATGCAATGCAATATGGTTACCTGGAGGTGTTCTGTACACAGAATGTGTACAGAACGCCCCCAGAAACATCAATTTCTGCTTGTGTGATTGGCTCATGGAGTTTCCCAGAAGTCTGCACTAAGATACAAATCAGATTTCAGGCATCCCGCAACAAAAATGACATTTTTGGTGAGATACTCCCAATAGGAACACGTCTTAAGGGATGGAGGCCCAACAGCTTCCTCATTAGTACCCTGCAGCTGCTGCATTGATAATTATGAAACCACTCCCATTAGACTCACTTGGCACAGGGGCACAGAGCAACAAACAGTGATTTCTTCAGAATAACAAAAATTTAGGAATCTGCAGCAAATGTTGTTAAAATCCTTGCAATGTACATAGATCACCCTTAGTGGATTATTTTTTCTCAACAAAAGTGCAGTTAAGCTTTAAAGATTTTTTTATGGAATCTGAATTAATCTGCAACCATGCAACAGTAAAGCCTCGTACACACGACCGGTTTTCTCTGCAAAAACCAGCAAGATAACTGCTTCTTGTCGAGATTACCGTTCGTGTGTACAAGGCTTTCAGGTTTCTCTTCAGGAAATCTGGCCAGAATCTTGACGAGAAAAAAAAAAAAAAAGAGTACCTGCTCTCTTTTTTCTCGTCGAGATTCTTGTCGGCCTGTTTCCCGACGAGAAACCTGAGGTTGTGGATACTTGCCTGTCCCCGTGGAAACCCGCGCATGCTCGAAATGACTTTGACGCATGCACAGTAGCTTCCACGGCATAGGTAGGGTGAAGCAAGATGGCTGCGACAGCATCGAATATGACGAGTGCATGCTCGTTGTACGCGATGACGTCACTGCGTTCTTTCCTTTCAAGAGAACCGCGGTTCTTTTGAAATGAAAGTCTGTACACTCGGGCGGCAAGAGTTTCTTGCCAAGAATCTCGTCAGGAAAAACGTCAGGTTTTTCCTCATGAGATTCTCGGTCGTGTGTACGAGGCTTAAGAGCCCCAAGGGGAAAAAAACATGCAATAAACACTTGAAGTGTATCTAAAGCCAAAACATGTATTAGTTCTGGAAAGTGGCGAGTGCTCGGGATCCCTTTTAGGCGTTTATTGCTGTCTTTGTATCGTCCAGGGAAAGTTAGGGTAGTGTTCCTCAGGGAGCTATGAAAGAGTTCAAATAAATGAATGAATGGTCATCTTTGCTGCCAAAGACAAATCCTGACTTTTAGCCCCTGTGACAATGGACCCCAGGACATAGTGGTGGAGATTAACGAAAACTGGTGCACAGTAACCAATCAGCGTCTAACTTAAGCTTATTTAATTAAAGGGGTTGTAAAGGTTTATTTTATTTATTTTTTAAAATAACAAACATGTCATACTTCCCTCCACTGTGCAGCTTGTTTTGCACAGAGTGGCCCAGATCCTCGTCTTCTGAGGGTCCCTCAGCAGCTGTCTCAGCTTCTTCCCCGCAAGAGCTAAACCCCCTTCGGGAAGCGCTTTCCCAAGGGGGTTAGCTTGCAGGCGCACTCCCGTGATACAGTCAACGGCCAGAGCTGCCGACTGTATCACTCGGCCCGCCACGTCGCGTCATTGGATTTGATTGACAGCAGCGGGAGCCAATGGCTGTGCTGCTATCAATCATCCAATGAAGAGCCGAGAAGCCAGCGCATTCACGACGGGGGGCTGGGGGGCGGGAAGCATCAGATGTTTTTTCAACTTAATGCATAGGATGCATTAAGGTGAAAAATAGCGAAGCTTTACAACCCCTTTAAGCTTTGACAATAAAACATAGAAGCAGATTGGTTACTATGCACAGCTGCATTACTGTATTTTCTGTGTGCACCAGTTTTAGTAAATCTCCCCCACTATGTCCTGGGTTCCATTGTCACAGGGGCTACATTTCTTTGTTTTTGGCAGTACAGATTACCATTCATACAGTATCTCACAAAAGTGAGTACATCCCCCACATTTATATTTTTTGTCCTGTGGTCTGATGAGACCAAGATACACTTATTTGGTTCAGATGGTGTCAAGCGTGTGCAACCAGGTGAGAAGTACAAAGACAAGCGAGTCTTGCCTGTAGTCTAGCATGGTGGTGGGAGTGTCATGGTCTGGGGCTGCATGAGTGCTGCCGGCACCAGGGAGCTACAGTTCATTGAGAAAACCATGAATGCCAACATGTACTGTGACATACTGAAGCAGAGCATGATCCCCTCCCTTCGGAGACTGAGCTGCAGGGCAGTATTCCAAGATGATAACGACCCCAAACACATCTCCAAGATGACCACTGCCTTGTTAAAGAAGCTTAGGGTAAAGATGGTTGACTGAACAATCATGTCTCCAGATCTAAGCCCTATTGAGCATCTGTGGGGCATCATCAGAGGAAAGGTGGAATAGCGCAAAGTCCCTAACATCCACCAGCTCTGTGATGTTGTCATGGAGCAGTGGAAGAGGACTCCAGTGGCAATCTGTGAAGCTCTGGTGAACTCCATGCCCAAGAGGGTTAAGGCAGTGCTGGAAAATAATGGTGCCCACACAAAATATTGTCCAAATTGGGCCCAAAATTTCATTTTCACTTAAGGGTGTACTCACTTTTGTTGCCAGCGGTTTAGACATTAATGGCTGTATGTTGAGTTATTTTGAGGGGATAGCAAATTTACACTGTTATACAAGCTGTACACTCACTACTTTACATTGTAGCAAAATGTCATTTCTTCAGTGTTGTCACATGAAAACATATAATAAAATATTTATAAAAATGTGAGGGGTGTACTCACTTTTGTGAGATACTGTACATTCAGTTAAACCCTTTCAGAGCTCTCAAAGGAACACTACCTCACATACTCAGATCACAAGGTTGCTCAGGTTCTGAAATAACGCTACAATTGGATTTGGGATAACACACTGAGCACATGCCCAACAACTTGGGCTTCAACCTTCATTGTTTCCTGCTGTTTTCCACCAGCAGGATCTGCCTTAAAGGGACAGGACAAGCTGAACATAGATGGATCAAAATTCAGTCGGTCCTTGCTGAACCATGTGTGGCTGCTCCTGCTTGAATGAAAGCCGATCTAATGAACATTGTCCAATGAGCTTGTTAGAAAAATGTTCTAAGTCAGCAACTGCTGCTGGTCAGTGTATTCCATGGGTCTTCAAACTATGGCCCTTCAGTTGTCCAGGAACTACAATTCCCATCATGCCTAGTCATGTCTGTGAATGTCAAAGTTTTACAATGCCTCATGGGATGTGTAGTTCCGCAACAGCTGGGGGGCTGTAGTTTGAGGATCCCTGGTGTATTCTGACAGCAGTGAGAATACAATGTCTCAGTGGGAATTTATTTATCCACCTTAATTGTGTGGATGGAAGAATCCGTTCATCTTTTATTTTTGTTCAGCCCACTGGCTGAATGAACAGAAAACAATCCACCCATGGCCAGTCCTAATCCCACTGTGATTGTCCTAGTTACCAAGCAACCTGGGATACCTCTTACCTTGCATAATGGACTCGTCAATAATGGCCACCCCTTTGGTTTTGATCTCTACAATATCGATTTCTTGACCAATTTTCTCTACCACTACCGAAAATAAATTATTGTTTACCTCGGTTGGAGATCACAGGATGTCTCTGCATCTTTGGTCTCCGGTGTTTCCTTTGGCTGATTTGCCATTAAATACTCCATCTTGTCTTGTAATTCATTATTCTAAAAAAGACCGTAAAATTGCATCAGAACAGTTTTAAGCCTGCATTCACGGTTTTATTTTATCAAACATGCCTTGGTGCATATAATATATATTTTTTTCTTTTGTTCGAAACTGCACTAGTGTTGTGTGATTAATACTAAATGTACAGGTTAAAATTAAAAATCTGAAAACTAGACAATGCTTTATAACATGAGTCACTATAAATACATCTTTATCAGCAGTATATACTAAAACAGCCCCAATAAAAGACTTCCGTCGCTACACTTCAAGAAAGGGAGGTGTATAGTTATTCAGTCAAACAAAGGCAGCACTGTACACCAGCTTATACTTGTCACGCATTACAACACTGCTGCTAATTTGAGAGAATAGTCCCAAAACTGTAGTAGTAATGACCAGAAAAACACCATGAAGCCTAACCTTATCCAAAGCAAATAGACCATAATAAAGCCTATTTATGTGACACACTAAGAAGCTACAAATGACTGCTATTGGTCTGCAAGTGAAGTCATCTTCAAATAGGCCAGAGGTTCTTCATTGTGGCCAGTTTACCACTGAGTCATTTATAAACAAAACAGGAAAAACTGATTTTACGTCATACCTCTCCTTCCAAAAGTGCTATCCTTTCCAGCAGCTGTTGAATAAGCAAGTCTTTGTAGTGGACCTTTTTCCTTAGAAGCTCAATCTGCATTAAATAGAAAATCAGTTTTCAGTATCAATTCTGTATTTTACTTTATACATTGCCTTATCAGAGCATATAACCAGCTCCATTGGCCTGTAAAGCCTACTACACTCTATTCGTTTTTGTTTTTTTCATTCAACCCAGCAGGGCTGAACAAAAAAAACGGACAGCTCTGGAGGAGCCGCTGTACTAACAATCCGATATTAATACAGCGATCTCCCCTGCTGTGTTATTGTGTTCTGACAGGGGGATGCTCGCTCTCAGCCATTGGCTAAGAGCACTGATCAGGAGCCAAATCGACATGCCTTTTTTGGTCATGCCCCATCGACAGAAGTCCAACCGGCTGCAGTACACACATTAAACTGGCCAGTGCCGCCCCACATTCTTCCAGAGTGTACTAGACTTAAGTATAAGGCCCCGTACACACGACCGAGTTTCTCGGCAGAATTCAGCCAGAAACTCGATCGGAGCCGTATTCTGCCGAGAAACCCCGGCCGTGTGTACACTTTCGACCGAGGAAAGCGACGAGGATCTCGTCGGGCCAAATAGAGAACATGTTCTCTATTTCCTCGTTAGTCAACGGGGAAACTTGGCTCGCCGAGATCCTCGGCAGCTTCACAAGGAACTCGACAAGCAAAACAATGTGTTTTGCCCATCGAGTTTCTCGGACGTGTGTACGGGGCCTTAGGGTTGAGTCAGGTATTTATACTATTTTATGTAAAACATTTAATATATTGTTGTTGTTTTTTGTTTTTTTTTCATATGTTGGTTGAACTGAATAGTGTCTTTTTTTCAACCAGATTAACTATGTAACTAATGAACTCGTATATTAAATAGGGTCAGCTTTCAATGTGCAAGTTATAGTCTTACTAAACTATAAAATAAAATAAATCCTACATGTTTAAATATAATTACAAATGTACCTTCTGGCTCTGTCATCCTTCCATTTCAACTCTCAAATGCAAGCTTTTTTTCTGCTATTCTCAGACTTCCTGCTCCAGGGTGGTTAAGTATGTTCTCCATGCTCCCCTTGCACCCTAGTGTATGTGAACCTACACAATGTGCCCAGACATAACAGGCACTGCTTGCTCTACAATAGTACCAGTGAGGTGCCTTAGCGGAGGATTGGGAGCATGCACAGCCATGGCAGCTGGTGCTAAATATTTTAGGGGGGTGGAAAACAACCCACCTCCCCGATGGGTTGGACAGGGAGGCGACGATCCACGCCTTACCTTCCAATGACGAGACGGTGCTGGATCCCAGAAGTGGCTGTTGTTGCCCCTCCGCCCGCTGCTCCTCGCTCCAGCTGGTGACAGGTCACCGAATCTGAGGGAACATGGGGCCCTCGCTTCTCCTCCCGGCCATACAGGAAGTGGGTCTTAGGACTCCTTGGCCAATAGGGACTCAGGACCTGCTTTCTGATTGGCCAGGAGGAGAAGCAGGAAAACATTAGCGAATATGAATTTGCTAATGTCACACAACTGGATGGGCTCAGTACCCTGCGCCCCCAGCCCACCTTATTTTAAGCCAATTAGAGCTTCAGGCTTTAATCATTTAATCAAAATACACAACATTAAAATCCACATGTCCTGCGCCCTGCATGGAGATTAGGGGCTGGACGCATGGATTAGGGGTCTGCGCCCCTAATGGAGCATCCGCCACTGGTGCACAACCAAAAAAATAAGCTTGAAAACATCACTTTTTTTGAAAATCAAAAACAAAGCTGTGATATAGGCAGCAGACAGAAATGCCACACTATAGAGGGATATGCCTTGTTTGTATTTAATGTCTGAGGTTCATAACCACTTTAAGGAAGAGCGAATAGCAACTTTCTAGCTGATTTATGAACAAGAGTTTTAGAAACCGTTACTTCCAATCCTTTATAAAGCAACTTTTTAGGTATCCATGATGTTAAAGCAGAACTTTGACTTAAAAAAAAAAAAAAAAAAAAAAAACATGTTTTGCCATCATGGTTAATTGTTTGCCTGAAGAGACTCAAAATGGCTTTTCTGACAAAATATATTTCTTTTACTTTTGTAACACTGCCTGATGCACATTAGGCACTGTAGTGTACAATTACGGGAGATGCAAAATAGTGAGTGCCAGGATGTTGGGATTCTGGCTTATTGGAGCAGGAGTCAGGTGCTGTCTTAGGATGAGGGTTCCCAGAACATGGTGTTGCAGTGCAGGGCAAAGCCAGAGGTACATTTGTCATAATATTGCTAGTATTTGGTGCATGCTTTTTTGGTGATGGTGGTGGGGGGGGGGGGCAGTTCTGTACCACGGTTCCATGCCATGTGGCTTTGTAGACAAAAGAAGAGAAATATCATTTAAATGAGCTCTTCTATTAAAAGATTAGCGAACCTCACCTCTTCAATCATATGCTTTACTTTCTTCTGTTGGCAGTGAACCATGTCATCTAGGTGCTTGATTCTCTCTCGTAAACTTGTTGCAGCCTCTTCTAAATTCTGTGTCCTGGAAGAACAAAGCCAGGAATTTTATTTTACAGTACACCCTACGTCACCCAGCGCGTGCTCCGATCAACCAACCAAAACCTTCTCCAAATCCCCAAATCTCACTACAAATCTAAGGGAGAACGTAGATTCTCAGTCCAAGGACCACGGCTCTGGAATGCTCTACCCACGACCATCCGCTTGGAAGAAAACCATCGGGTTTTTAGGAAAAAACTGAAGACCCATCTCTTCTGAAAGACCTGTACAACTTTGGATGCCAAGCGCCTTGAGGCGATTAAGTTCGCATTTGTTGCGCTATATAAAAGTTTCTCACTCACTTACTCACTTACAACTAAAGATCAGATACAGGGACTCTGCAATTATGATGATATGTATCAAGCTGTGATAACCCACACAGAAACATTTTGCAGGTACAATTTATAATAATGCAAATCTGCTATGCAGCACAGGGGTCCCCAGTTTGAATCCGAAAATCCAAAAATAAGAAAGAAAAATCCAAAAATTTGAAAGAACGAAAATCCCCAAATTCTAAATACTAACTAACTAATAATAACAACTATTAAATTATAGATATTCTAATTTGTCTACGTAAATTAGTTAAAAAACTAATTTGGAACTAAATGAATGGCACATGTCTAGTATGCAGGTAGGTTACCAGGCTCCTGTCTAAATTGCCCTCAGTATGTGTGTACATGCATGTGAGATAGGGACTTCAGACTTTTACGCTTTTTGAGTGCAAGGACTGATGTAAATATACAACATGTATATTGTTGGCACCATCTAAAATAACTGTAGTAAACAACATCAATAATACTTTAGTGATCAAACCATTTTTGGAAACTTTATAAGAAGCAGAAAATGTCCACAGTACTAACACTAGCAAAAAAAAAAAAAAATTGAAAAAGAAAAAAAAATCTAATAAACCTGAAAATAGTAATAAAATGCCCATGGTAAGTGACATAGCAGACACATTTTCCATAAAGTACACTGCACCACTGGAAAAACAAAAAATAAATCAGTAAATATTTGTGCAAACTGCCATTTCTAAAGGTGAATGAGGCTGCTGCAGTCTTTAAAATGTGCTAAACATACACATTGATAAACCATATAAGTGTATAAGGAGACAATGCTGCTAATGAATAACTGTGAATACAAATCAGTAAGCTCAAAATACATAGACACCAACATAGAACATAAAAATTAAGTGTAAACCAAATAAAAGTCCAATATAAAAGTCAAATAAAATAAAACAAATAAAATACCTGGGACTTATTGGTTATATTGACCTTTTCTAGAAAGCTAAATGTAAATTTCCATTAGGTTTTATATTCAAGTCTGGACTTCTCATCTACTGCATCCTATACTTTTAATATTAGCCTCTGACGCAACCCATCACGTAATGGGGAAAAAAACAGGCAGATGAGACAGGCCCAGGATGCAATTTACATTGTAGGGAGCCCCAGAATAAGGGGATCAAATAGACATGCCAGATTTAGGTATAGTCACCGGCAGGTGCCCGCTATGTCATACCACTAGCACTTTATTACCTTTTCCTGACTGCATATTCCCTTTAAGTCGCAAACATCAGCTCTGCCACTATTTTCAAGTATAAGTTGATCACTAATAAATCGTACACACGATCGGTCAATCCAATGAGAACGGTCTGATGGATTCTTCCATCAGTTAAACGATTAAGCTGACTGATGGTCAGTCGTGCCTACACACCATCAGTTAAAAAAACGATCGTGTCAGAACGCGGTGACGTAAAACACAACAACGTGCTGAAAAAAAAGAAGTTCAATGCTTCCAAGTATGTGTCAACTTGATTCTGAGCATGTGTGGATTTTTAACAAGTTTTAAAACAAGTTTCACATTTTTTAACCGATGGATAAATAACCGATGGGACCTACACACGATCGGTTTGGTCTGATGAAAACGGTCCATCAGACCGTTCTCATCGGATTGACCGATCATGTGTCCGCGGCATAAAAGTTATAAGATCAAGTTTTAACATCTGTGGCATGAAATTCATTAGTAAATGAACTGAAGTGCTCCCTGGACCAAGCTAGATCTATGTTTAGACAGTAGAAATAAGTAAAATATGGGAAGGCTAAATGAATTACTTTTTCCATCAATCGCTGATCAACAATCTCTGACACGTATATATATATTTATGTACCTTGCTCTCTCTGATGCGGTTATCTCCATTTTAGCATCAAGCCTCTGTATTCGCTCTTCATGGCTTGTTAATTGCACTTGTAGATGTTCCCTTTCCTGTGAATTTGTACATTTTATCATATTTAAAAAAACTATGTTTCTGTATAATATGATATCACTTAAATTAATGTACAGTATGGAAAGTAAATGCAAATCCAATAAAAAGTATGGATGACTAGGAAAGAATCATTCTGGTACCTGCTGCATTCTGTGGACTAAGCTGTCAAGTTCCGCAATCTTTGCATCGCGTTCTTCTATCTTGGATTCTGCTACTTGGACCTTCTCACTGGCGTCTTCAACAGCCTTTATGTACTGTTTTGCCTGAGCCTTTGAATAAATGTGAACATCTTTTTATTGAATGAGACCTCAGACCTTTTTCCAGACTCAAGAATCGGATATATAGAGATTGAGTGCAAAGAACCTAAAAATGGGGTGAGAGCTGATCTGAGGTCTGATATTATGCATTTAGAGGCACCCCAACTGTATTTCCAGGTGACATAAGCTAGTCATTCACCATACCCACTCTATTTTGCAGATTCTTAATTGATTTTTTTTTTTTGCTATATTATAATGTGTAATAATTATTTATTTATGTTTTAGTAATTCATATATAAATGATTAAAATATATAATGCTTATAATATATTATAAAGTAAATATGTTATTATATTGTTGTAATCATATTTAAAATGAATAATAATTATAACCATATATATATACACACACACACACACACACACACATATATATAGCACCCTGCTCCCAATGAGTGGGTGCTATATATTCAAATTATAGTTATCTGGGCAGTAGTTGGCTCAGAAGGATTGTGTCTAAATTGAGGCTCTGTCTTAGTTCAGCTGGTTGCATGATTTTCCTCCTGACGATGGGTGTCGCTGTCACTGTTGGTCAGGATTGAAAAGATAGCAGGCTGGATGTTTGGGTGCCTTTTTCCCAGAAGCAACCCAAGGGGCGTGGTGAACCTGCTGTGCATTCTGGGAGAGGGTACTTAATGGGCAGACACCATTTTGTGGAGTTCGTCTTCTGATCCTCGCTTGAGGGCCCTCCTGGCCTCAGGAATGTGTTGGCAATTTCCGCCTCGGGGCCACGTTGGCCTGAGGCCTCGCAACTGAGATGTAGACCCAGGAGTTACTGGGGCCTACTGATCCAGGAATAATCCTGTGTCGCTTTTCCTGATGGAAGGGACCGAGCAATTGAGGACTCAATTGGAGGATGTATCCAGATCGAAGTTACCACACAGTGCTGCCGGAGCGCCTGAGAGATCTTGGCACTGAGAGCTGTGTTCTTTACTTCAGAAACTAACCCAGTGAGGGGTTGACCTAGTCTGTGGCAGACACTTGTCGTTTGATCGAGCTTCACACCGGCTGCTAGGACAGTGAGAGTGGGCCTATCTGGTGGTTGCCGAGTCCAGCGTTGAGACGGCTGTCCCTCTGGACCTAGGAGAATATCCGTGATCTGTAAGCAAGATACCCGAGTCCTCCCCATCCCTCTATGCATCTGTTGGAAAGTTTGTTTAATTAAACCCTTGAAAGAGACTTTGTGTTGGTGCAGACATTTCTTCTGGATAACTCTTCAAGGAGAACCCCTGACGAACGCAAGGAACAGTAAGGTAACGGCAGGCCCAAATCTAGACCAGCAGCTCCTTCAGGGGTAGTGCTACATACATATACATACATACATACATACATACATACATACATACACACACACACATATATATATACATACATATACACACACACACAGTACAGACCAAAAGTTTGGACACACCTTCTCATTCAAAGAGTTTTCTTTATTTTCATGACTATGACTCACACTGAAGGCATCAAAACTATGAATTAACACATGTGGAATTATACATAACAAAAAAGTGTAAAACAACTAAAAATATATTTCATATTCTAGGTTCTTCAAAGTAGCCACCTTTTGCTTTGATTACTGCTTGGTCCACTCTTGGCATTCTCTTGATGAGCTTCAAGAGGTAGTCACCTGGTGCAGCACCCCATCACTCTCCTTCTTGGTCAAATAGCCCTTACACAGCCTGGAGGTGTGTTTGGGGTCATTGTCTTGTTGAAAAATAAATGATGGTCCAACTAAACGCAAACCGGATGGAATAGCATGCCGCTGCAAGATGCTGTCGTAGCCATGCTGGTTCAGTATGCCTTCAATTTTGAATAAATCCCCAACAGTGTCACCAGGAAAGCACCATCACACCTCCTCCTCCATGCTTCACGGTGGGAACCAGGCATGTAGAGTTCATCCGTTCACCTTTTCTGCATCGCACAGACACGGGGGTTGGAACCAAAGATCTCAAGTTTGGACTCATCAGACAAAGCACAGATTTCCAATGGTCTAATGTCCATTCCTTGTGTTCTTTAGCCCAAACAAGTCTCTTCTGGTTGTTGCCTTTCTTTAGCAGTGGTTTCCTAGCAGATATTCTACTATGAAGGCCTGATTCACACAGTCTCCTCTTACCAGTTCTAGAGATGTGTCTGCTGCAAAAGGTGGCTACTTTGAAGAACCTAGAATATGAAATTTATTTTCAGTTGTTTCACACTTTTTTGTTCTGTATAATTCCACATGTGTTCATTCATAGTTTTGATGCCTTCAGTGTGAATCTACAATTTTCATAGTCATGAAAATAAAGAAAACTCTTTGAATGAGAAGGTGTGTCCAAACTTTTGGTCTGCACTGTATATATATATATATATATATATATATATATATATATATATATATATATATATTAGGGCTGTTACTGATTAAAATTTTCGTGTTCGATTAATGTTTTTTTTTTAATCGACTAATTTCGATTAATTATAACGCACATACATTTTTCGGATCACCGCCATATATAGTCCCCACTGTAATATCCACAGACGTCTCCCCACTGTAATATCCACAATCACCCCCGCTGTAATATCCACAGACATCTCCCCACTGTAATCCACAGACATCTCCCCACTGTAATATCCACAGACATCTCCCCACTGTAATATCCACAGACATCTTCCCCACTGTAATATCCACAGACATCTCCCCGCTGTCATATCCACAGACATCTCCCCACTGTAATATCCACAGACATCTCCCCACTGTAATATCCACAATCACCCCCACTGTAATATCCACAGACATCTCCCCACTGTAATTCACAGACATCTCCTCACTGTAATATCCACAGACATCTCCCTCACTGTAATATCCACAGACATCTCCTCACTGTAATATGGTCCACATCTCCCCCACTGTATAGGAAGATTAGTGCTTGCTTAGTCTTACCAGAGAAGCCGGCCGAACACGAGCAGTTGAGGCCGGGTGATGACGTCACCTAGAACAAGATGGCCGCCGCCCCGGGAGCTATGCTGAAGCCGAGGCCTTTCCTATGGCCGAGACAGCAGCGGAACTCCACGGATCATGTGTTTTGTGCCGATCCGCATATGGTGACCCGTTCGGATCACGGATCATTTACGATCCGTTGCACCACTAGTAGTGACCAAAAAATTCTGGATCCATCAAAAAAATGTATGATTAATCGAGGAACTAATCTTTAATTTCCACAGCCCTAATAAATTATATATATATATATATATATATATATATATATATATATATATATATATATATAGTCTCTCTCCCTATATTATATATCTCTATATATCTAGATCTTTCCATCTCTCTCTCTCTCTCTCTCTCTCTCTCTCTCTCCAGATCTGTCTTTGTATATTATAATTTTATAAATGTATTATATTTATTCATTAATTGCTTTTCTAGTAAAAATTGTAATAGTTTTGCCTCCTATTCATGCTCCTTGTATATAATTAATTATTAAAAAATAATTGTGTGGTCACTACATCCCAAAAGACACCAATTATGTTGGAGTGCATACTTCCAGAGAATATCAATATGGTGACCATTATAAGGAAAGAATGTTCTGCACCTATTCTTATGTATTTTTCTTCTATAGCAATACAGAGCTAAAATCACCATCTTACAACCCCTCACCACAATTAAAAAAAAAATCTGTGTACCCATTATATACACATATAATAACAGACAGTCCGCAGCTGCAGAGATCAGCAAATGTCTCACTGTCTGCGATTAGCGCTGTGCAGTACAGATTTCCTGGCGGGCTCTGCACGTGCGGGTTGCGAGCACACCTGAGCTCATCCTAAATCAAAAATCTTCTCTCAAAGAAAGATCAGCAAGTGAAAAAAGTCCATCCAAAATAAAAAAATAAAGTGCATTAAGGTGTGATAAAATAGTATTCCACTTCTACCGGCTTTGAAATCATACACCACATGTCCACTACCACAGTGTTTGTGCAGATTGTATTGCCATTCATTCTCATGACTGGCAAATAAACGAAAAAGGGGGAAAAAATAGAATATTATTTTAAGGTATTATGGAGTAATGGGTGATAACAGACTACAATCAGGGCCAGTGTCCGGCTATGTGGCTTGGTGTATCCTGAGAAAATAAGTGAACATGTTTACCAATTTATACTATAAATAATGTAGGGAAAGGGAAGGGGTAGTCATAGGAAATTTCCAGAGAGCAATATCATGTGGCATAGTAGAAATCATGGAACAAAAGGATTGCAGTATTTATCATATTGAATGTTTATATCAATGACGTATTTGTACCTGGTGGGAGAAAATGATCTATCCATGGTTTCCATACAGATTCAAATTTGGGGATTTTGTCCAAATAAATTGCTTCAGTCTTTGTGTGTACCATGGCTTGTGCCACTCTTTTTGTATACAAAGGGAGTTAGTTTTCCATGCTTTCGCTATGGATTGTTTAGTCGCTGTTGTAACAAACAGTAGTAGTCTAAATTGGCGAAGGGTCAAAAGTTGGGGTTTGTAGTTTAATAGTGCTACAGCTGGATCAGGCAGTAAAGTTATGTTAAATATTGTTGAAAGAAATTTGAATACTTTCTTCCAGAATAAGTTGGCTATGGGAGAGTCCCACCAAATGTGTGTATGTGTGCCTGGTGCTGTACATCCTCTAAAGCAGTTGTATGTTGACCCCTTTTCTTTCCCAATAACGCTTATATGTTGATATAAGAAACTTGGTGTGCCAATCACAGATCTCATATGGATAACCACATGTAGAGGAAATAGAAAATATGTGTCCAATGGTGTAAAACCTTAAGGTACTCACTTTTATTTTAAAATAATTGCACTTACATTTACAATAAAACAAGCAAGCCCATATTAAAATCACTGCCAGGCGTCACAGTTCAGCGGTCTCACCATTACTTATGGATCAAAGCAGCCACCATAACTTCCTGACTCAATGACCTAATGTCACATCCGGTAGACGCCCTAAGGGGTGTGGCCATGTGGCAACATCAGGACATTGAGTCAGGAAGATATAGCCGCCGATGCATTTCCCCTACATGTGGTTATCCATATGGGTGCGCTACTGTGGCGTATTATTTGATTATTCCTTGAAATATTTCACCTTGTTTTGCATATGCATATCTGATACCGGAGTGAATTCACACTAGAACAGACAGCTGCCGAAACGATTTACCTCTCCGGCGGATGTCTGTTCCGACTGCAGTAGGGGGCAGTATGGTACGGGATTCCGTGCATCACACAGCTCCCTTTCTTTCTTTTTTTTCTTGTACAAACTTTATTTGAAGTATAAAAAAGTACATTTCATGGATGTTGTTGCTGTACAGCGCCATGCAGTTCTGTATAGTGCTTGGCGATAAAATCAACTGAAAATGCAATTTAGCCATTGCTGTTTAAGAACTTACAATAAGAACTTCTTTATCTGCATTATATTTAAGTTCCTCTTCTTGGAGCTTTTGTTCATACTGACTGTACACTTTTCTTGTCATCTCTCTTAAGACGTTAGCATTGGCTTCATGAGAGGATTCTATCTGTTGAAATAATAAAAAATAAATAAGAAAACTTTAAACTTGTGGGGATAATGACAAACTTTTTGTTTGAGATATTTAAAGTGACATTAAACCCCAAAACAAAAAATGTATATTCCGCAGCTTACTAGTCCTTTAACCACTTAAGCCCCGGACCATTATGCAGGTTAAGGACCTTGCCCTTTTTTGCGATTCCGTACTGCGTCGCTTTAACTGACAATTGCGCGGTCGTGCAACGTGGCTCCCAAACAAAATTGGCGTCCTTTTTTTCCCACAAATAGAGCTTTCTTTTGGGGGTATTTGATCACCTCTGCGTTTATTTTTTTTTTGCGCTATAAACAAAAATAGAGCCACAATTTGGAAAAAAAAACAATATTTTTTACTTTTTGCTATAATAAATATCCCCCAAAAATATATAAATTTATTTTTTTTTCCCTCAGTTTAGGCCAATACATATTCTTCTACTTATTTTTGGTAAAGTGTTTATTGATTGGTTTGCCAAAAAGTTATAGCGTTTTCAAAATAGGGGATAGTTTTATGGCATTTTTATTAATATAGTTTTTTTTACTAGTAATGGTGGCGATCAGCTTTTTTTCATGACTGCGACATTATGGCGGACACATCGGACACTTTTGACACATTTTTGGGACCACTGTTATTTTCACAGCGAAAAGTGCTATAAAATGCACTGATTACTTTGAAAATTACATTGGCAGTGAAGGGGTAAACCACTAGGAGGCGCTAATGGGTTAAGTGTGCCCTAAGGGAGTGATTCTTACTGTAGGGTGGCGTGGCTGTAGGCGTGACGTCACTGATCGTTGTTCCCTATATCAGGGAACAGACGATCAATGTCACTGCCACACAGAAGAACGGGGAAGGTGTGTTTACACACACCTCTCCCCGTTCTTCAGCTGCTGGGACCGATCGCGGGACACCGGTGGTGATCGTGTCCATGGGTCCCGCGGTCACGGCACTTCAGACCGGGTCACGCGACCCACGGCTGTGCTCTTAAAGGCAACGTACAGGTACATGCCTGTGCCCAGCCGTGCCATTCTGCCGACGTATATGTGCAGGAGGCAGTCCTTAAGTGGTTAATGTGGTGGCTGCATTTGTTTTTAGGCCTCTTTTCCATTATTTTCACCTGGTATTTCAGCCAGTAGAGCACTGTCTAAAGGTGTCTCCACTCCACTGGAGAACAACGGAGACACCAGTGGACAGGAGCAATGTAAATCTAGGGAGAGTGTAATGTTAAACTAGCAGATTTAGATGAACTTGGCTAGCAAGTTAAAGCTGAACTCCAACACTTTATAAGCAGGTACAGCTACAGTTTCTTCTTACCCTTTTTTAACCCTTTTGGGATAAAGGTTTTATATAAATGAATGAAAATTGACCATTGTAAGCACCACCCTGTCAGTGTTAAATGGTTTGTCTCAACATCGGACAGTGTGGTCTGTTAAAGAAAGAAAATTACCAGACTTACTGGCCAGATCAACAGGTGGAAAAAATAAATAAAAAAATAGCATTAGTTTATTTTTTTTTCACCTGGTGATTTTGCCAGCTACTACATCTTCGGGCAGCAGGGTTGCCAAGTGGTTCGCAATTTTGCCTATCAGCACTAGGGTTGCCGGTTCAAATCCCAACCACAACACTACCTGCCTGGATTGAACATGTTCTCCCTGTAATGCCACGTACACACGATCGGAATTTCGAAATCGAAATTCTGACCGTGTGTATGCCCCATCACATATGAATTCCATCAGAGTTTGCATGTAAAATGAACGTGTTCTCTTTTCCTCCGATGGAATTCCTTCGGAATTCTGATGTGAGTTTGGTCGGACTAAAGCCTGATCGTGTGTATGGGGCATAAGTGTGTAGTTTTCCTCTCACATTCCAAAGAAATGCTGGTAGGTTAATGCAGGATATAATAGAAGTCTATGGCAAAGTGCAGCTAGCCTGCAGAAAGCCACAGGTGCTCTGCGGTGCGGGTAAACAGCAGCACATACCGTATTTATCGGCGTATAACACGCACAGGCGTATAACACGCACCCCAACTTTCAGAGGTAAGTTTCAGGAAAATACTTTCCACAGCCCCCTGCGTATAACACGCAGGCACTGTTTAGCCTCTATTTTCAGGGTAAAAAAGTGAGTGTTATACGCCAATAAATACAGTAAGTGTAAAAGCAGCCTTAGGCTCTTTTCACACAATTGGTCTGATTAGGTCAGCCAGCACGTTTTTCAGGCAGACCCAAATCGGACCCTCCATTCACCTGCTGCAGATGTAAACGAACCTGTGTCTGTTTACACCCACCTACCTCCAATCCAATCTGCTTAAAAAAAAAATGGAAGGGGATCCGTCCCTTTCCATCTGGGTGGATTGGATCAGAGGGCCCATAGAGAATCGCTCTGCTCATTGTGGCCCATGTCAGGTTACCAAGTCGCTTAAGTGGCCCTTGCTCTTCAAAAGGTTGGGCACCTCTGGTGTAAATCTATAGAAGTGGCTGTAATAAATAATACATCTAGAAATTGTAAGCTGCAATTATTTTGGTTTATGGTTTAATTCCACTGTAAGATTCTTTATAATTTTTGTCTTTTCTAAAAGTCTTATTATGGGGGAGATTTACTAAAACTAGAGAGTGCAAAATCTGGTGCAGCTCTGCCTAGAAACCAATCAGCTTCCAGGTTTTATTGTCAAAGCTTAATTGAACAAGTTGAATTTAGAAGCCGATTGTCCACCATGCACAGCTGTACCAGATTCTTTGTTCACCACGTTTAGTAAATCTCCCCCTATGTGTAGATCATTCCTTCAATGATACAGCATTGTTGACTTAGGGCTCAACTGAGGCAGCCCTGATTCTGAGACGCTAATATTAAACAGTGAGCTAAACTGAGTAGGATAATTTTCAAGGAATAACACCGTGGCGGCTGGTGCTAAACTTTTTGGGGGTGGCAAACAAATCCACCCCAGGTCCGCACTCACTGATCCATGGTCCCCCCGCACTCATCGCTCCATGGCACGGTCTCCGCACTCACCGCTCCATGGCACGGTCCTCGCCATACTCACTCCTCCATGGCACAGTCCCCCACACTTACCCCTCCATGGCACGGTCCCCCAAACTCACCCCTCCACGGCACAGTCCCCCACGGCACGTTAGTTTTAAGGGTTTCTTTGTGGTAAAATGGTCGAGAAAGGGCTGGTCTACATAGTACGACTGTGGTTTACTGTATGCATTTACCTTGATTTTTAATTGCTGATTTTCTGCTTGTGCAGCGTCCAGCAGCTTCTGTTTTTCCTTTAATTTATCTAAGGACACGTCATAGGAATGTTTTAGGCTTTTCACTTCATCTCTAATGCTGCAGTTTTCCAGGGTCATATCCACCACTTGTTTCTGAAACAGACACAAAACCATGCTGAATATTACAGTAAGGATTTGAATTTATGGAACCAGAAGTGTTTCTTTTGGAATTATTCCTACATTCCTTTGTCTGTCTATTGAAGTTCAAATCTATGTTATACTCAATTTTAACATAGTTTATAAAGTGTGAAAGTGGGAGTGGAGTGCATGGAAATATACAATAAATCTTATACGTTGGCACTTAAAGGTCTGCTGTACTTTTATTTTAACTATTTTTAAATTCACCCTCGCCCAGCTAAATTGAGATTTCCTCCATCCACCCCCTCATCTGTTTACATATGTTTTTTGCGGAGCCATGTCCTTGCCCAAGGTTTCCAACAAGTTGGGTGAAAATTTCCTCTGCTGCCTCTGGCCATGTCTATACACTGCATCCCCTATGACTTCAATAGATTCATATACCCAACCTAGAAACCCTCTGTATACAGCCCTAAAGTCAACGGGAACACTAGTGCTGCAGAGATTTATGTCCAACAGGCTGGAAACCCTGGAGGAGTCTGCAAATAAGCAAACAGTTTAGGGGAAATTTAGCTTAGGTGGGAGCGTAGCTTTGGCGATAGTAAAAATTATATTACTCTACTGCAAGCACCCACTGTAATCCTCTTTTCGGCATTATGACTAGTGGATAGAGCACCCACACAACAAAATACTTATTCCCCTCTTGTCATGGAAAATGGGAAGAGTGGCATTTACAAAATAGAGGTTTTCTAATACACATTAACAATGGTCCAAAGCACTTTGGCTACCCAAACATACTTTTATGGGAAGCAAACTAGGATTAAACTGAAACATCTAAAAGATGATTTTAATAATTACTTGAAATCTATGAAAACGATTTTACTTCTACAAAAGATATCTGGAGCTGTGGAAAATAAGTTGGCCTTACAAGAATAGCCACCTATAAGGATTTTTTCACTCCACCATGATGTGCAGCGACTTTCTTTTTTACTTATTTATTTTTATTGAAATTTCTATAACAATGGAATACAAAAATAGACAAGAGGAGAGGGGAAAAAGACAAAAGGAAACCCATTTGCCATCTAATGTATTCCTTGTGCAAAGAGTTTCAGCAATACACATATTTACATACACCAAACAATATCTTTGCAATTCATGTACAAATACTGTATTAGTGTTATTACGTCTATTCATAGCCCCAAACAAGCGGAGATAGTTCATAACGTTAACCATGACAAAAGCACTAACTAATGGGAGAATCCAATATGAAAAAAAAGGAGCACCCACATATATCAAATGCCCTAGCTCAAAAGGCAAACATTTTGATGCAAAATTAAATGGTATAACCACTTTACCACATGCGTGTGAAAGCATAAAACTCTCCTAAACAAGATTTAGGAAATAATGAGTTTCTGCAAGAAGAGAAGAAAAAAACACATACAACATTAGGAGGTAGATGGTCCAACACCATCCTCATACAGACTCTCTAAAACAAACACCGTGACCATATATATTGAAAAGTGGAAAGGAGGACATCTGCCCATGTTGAAAAAGCAATGGTTTCCAAAGCTGAATGTTTGCAAAGAGTGAAGAAAGTCTAAAAGAGTTAAGTGATCCACAGTTCAGCAATGGCTTTGACGTAAACTGTAGTCATAACATATGACACCAATGTTTAAGGCCCCGCTCACACCTGAGCGATTTTCTGCTTGAAGCTTGTAGCTCTAAAACGTTCAACAAGCCAAATTCCATTCAGTCCAATGGACCCTGTTCACATATGAGCACTCTGTCGCCTATAGCAAATTTCATGTCACTCAAAAGAGTACATGAGCTTCTTTTTGTCAGATTACAAAAAGTCGCATTGACTTCAATAGAAATACCTGACTTGAGCGTTTTACAAGCTTTTTCTGCTCAAATAGCAGCTCTTCACCCCTAATTTCCTCTCCCTCTTATCCCCTAGTGCTTTATATTGGCTAAATAAAAGCATGAAGCTCTAAAACGCTTGTAATACTATTGTGAAAATGCTTTAAAAATGCTTGTAAAAAGCTGAAGAATGCTTTAAAAAAAATGCCCCCAAAACGCCAGTAAATCGCTACAACCAGGTGTGAATGGAGCCTAACTGTCATTTTTGCAAATAGAACTGATGATTAGTGCGAATTTTTTCATTTAAAGTGATCTGCTTTTGTGACTCTAATACCTGCATATCCAAGGAGGAAGCATTTAAAGAGCTATTAATGGAATCAAAACGGTCTATGGCAGATGCTTGAGTCTGGGAATGGTGCTCCAACAACTCTTGTTTTGCTGTTGAAACCTGAAATTAAAGAAAATAATCTAGAAGAAAAACTATATACATGCAATGATTTGTACTGCTTTACAAAAACTAGAACAAAGAAAACTTGAGCAACAGGGTAAACTAAAGATTTGACAGCCCCTAAACATGCACATTCAACATGTTGGTGGCTCCTATTATTGGTCTTCTAACAAGTTCCCAACAGGTAAAATGTAGTATTTGTGAGATTAAGTGGTTTTTGCTCACCGATCTATAAAAGGGAATATTTTTATCTCCTTACCATAATACCCAAATTTTATGAACTCTTATAGCACTAAGCCAAAATCCCACTGATTTTTACCTGGTGTTCTTAAAGTTGATGTTTTTATATTATATTTACACATTTTTGCTTTTCTGCTCTTTAAAACATCTTACATAATACAGTGTAAATGTTCTAGTTGACCCTTTTTTTTATATATATAATTTGTATTTGTTTACAAGTGACAATAAATTACAATAAATTAGAATTATAAGAACAGGTTTCAAAATATAAAATCAAAGTATACAAGAAAGCTTCTTGTGTAAATAAAGGTTAGTTAGATATACTATAAGTCATGTCCTATAATAATAGATTGTATAACAAATAAATGTGTCATAATAGAGTATTCACATTAAAAATAAAATAATGTAAAATACACAGAGTAAAAAATGTTAATTACAAATATAGGATCAATAATCAGGTAGACGTATAAATGCTAAATGTTAAAAAAGAAAAGGGGGTAAAAATAGAAGAATATTTTAAGGTATTATGGAGTAATGGGTGATAACAGAGTACAATCAGGGCCAAGGTTCGGCTATGTGGCTTGGTGTATCCTGAGAAAATAAGTGAACATGTTTTCTACACCGATTTATACTATAAATAATGTAGGGAAAGGGAAGGGGTAGTCATAGGAAGGGGGGGGGAGAAAACATTTCCAGAGAGCAATATCATGTGGCATAGTAGAAATCATGGAACAAAAGGATTGCAGTATTTATCATATTAAATGTTTATATCAATGACGTATTTGTACCTGGTGGGAGAAAATTATCTATCCATGGTTTCCATACTGATTCAAATTTGGGGATTTTGTCCAAATAAATTGCTTCAGTCTTTGTGTGTACCATGGCTTGTGCCACTCTTTGTTTGACTGTTTGAATACAAAGGGAGTTCATTTTCCATGCTTTCGCTATGGATTGTTTAGCCGCTGTTGTAACAAACAGTAGTAGTCTAAATTGGCGAAGGGTCAAAAGTTGGGGTTTGTAGTTTAATAGTGCTACAGCTGGATCAGGCAGTAAAGTTATGTTAAATATTGTTGAAAGAATTTTGAATACTTTCTTCCAGAATGAGTTGGTTATGGGACAGTCCCACCAAATGTGTGTATGTGTGCCTGGTGCTGTACATCCTCTAAAGCAGTTGGCAGGGTATGTTGACCCATTTTCTTTCCCAATACACATGAAAAAAACAAATACTTACTTTCATTTCTTGTGTGAGACGTTTCATTTTCTCTTTCATATCATCATATTCTCCAAACATCTTCTCTCTGATTTTTTCCAGGGTTACTCTCACCTGTAACAAAATCGTAATGCTTAGTTGTTGGTAATGCTGGTAATTCCGACAAGAAAAGTTCGATGCTTTTGGTTGGAAATTCTGTGTGTAGGCCCCATCTGACTTTTTCTGTCTGAATTTCCGACAGCAAAAATTTGAGAGCTGGCTCTCAAATTTTTCGACGGGAAAAGTTCTTGTCGCAAATTCTAATCGTCTGTATGCAATTCTAACCCACAAAAAAACACACATGCTCTGAATCAATTTGACGCATGCTCAGAGTCATTGAACCTAATTTTTCTCAGCTTGTTGTAGTGTTGTAAGTCACTGCATTCTTCACAGTCGGAATTTTGTGTTGCCGTGTGTATGCAACACAAGTTTGAGTTTCAGTTGGAAATGAATCCATGGCTTTCTTGTCGAAATTTCCGATCGTGTGTACACGGCATTAAAGATGCTAACAGGTATGAAGACCAGACATTCAGAGATGCTTTCAGTATCCTTTAGTTTGCCCAAATGCAAGGCTGTCCCGATTAAACAAAGCTCCCACAATTTGGTTTTCTGCTAAACTCAACGCTGCACATATTCCTATTGACCTATTGCCAAGTTGGATCACATTACTAAAGAAGTACTGAAGCTTTGCCCAATTAGAACAGTCCAGCAAATCAGAGGACACCAAAAGCTGCAAATTGACAACAGTCCCTAACAATGTGCACTTGCTTTCCTTTAAAGGTTAGTGTTCATGGGCCTTTGAGAATAGTTAGACCCCTTTTACACTGAAAAATAGCGCCTGTAAAGTGCCTGAAAAATGCCTCCCATCTCCCGTAAAGCACTCGGGCTTTCACACTGGGGCAGTACGCTTGCAGAATGTAAAAAAAAAAAATCCTGCAAGCAGCGTCTTTGGGGTGTTTTGGGAGTGGTGTATACACTGTACCTAAACCGCCCCTGCCACTGAAATCAATGGGCAGCACTGCCAAAGCGCCTGCAAAGCGTTTTAGCAACGGCACTTTTCGGTAGGGGTGTCGAATTTAATCGCTGCATCGCGATTCGGGTGTCCTCGATGCGGCACCGATGAATGTGATCTTAATAATCGATGCTTAGCTCCGCCCCCTACCGGGAGAGCGCTCCGTGCAGCCTATACCCAATTTCTTACTGTTTCCTACTGCCGCGCTCATGTGACTTCCCGGCCCGCCTCTCTCCTCTTTGCTCTGAGCTCTCACGTCCCTCCAGCACCGCCCACTGACTGTAGCCATCGAGCTCAGAAGAGAGGCGGGAGAGGCTGAAGCCAGGAGAGATGTGAGACGTGAGAGATGATAGGAGAGAGAGAACGTCCACATCAAACATATCAGGGGGCAGAGCCGAGTGTTTTGAACTATCAATCTGCTGGCTTCGTCCTGTATCCCGGGACAAGCCAAGAACAAAGCTGCATTTCAGCTACCTCCTCTCTCAGCTTTATGGCCATGTTCGGGCAGCATGACATAAAAAGAAGAAAGAAAATATTGCTCGGTGTATTGGTAGAAGCAAGAGCTCCAGGAAACAGGAAGAATCCGAACACCGTACCGAACCGATGTCATTGCTGTTTCTTTCGTTTTATCTATGTACGTTTCTACATCTATTTGATTTAATTTCCTTAACATACTTCACGATCAAGTGTCTTTTTTGATTTTCACTGGGGCTCACATTGAGGAGAGATCCAACAAGGCCACCTACACCCGTGGAGATAGACATTTACTGGGAACTAAAGTGGAAACACCATCTCTGGACCTAACCATACCCATACAGGTCTGCATATACCTGCCTGAAGGTAAGCGCTCTGTGAGCACAGCCCTTAGAAGAAATAAGCAAGAAGATTGTGAAATATTCTGAGGCCCCGTACACACGACCGAGTTTCTCGGCAGAATTCAGACAGAAACTCGGTTCAGAGCTGAATTCTGCCGAGAAACCCGGCCGTGTGTACACTTTCGGCCGAGGAAGCCGACGAGGACCTCGGCGAGGAAATAGAGAACATGTTCTCTATTTCCTCGTTGTTCAATGGCAAAAGTCGGCCCGCCGAGTTCCTCGGCGGCTTCCACACTGAACTCGACGAGGAACTCGATGTGTTTGGCACGTCGAGTTCCTCGGTCGTGTGTACGGGGCCTAACACTTGGATCACACAAGGACTGTTATCACCAAATTTTTTTGACATTTTTTTGTCACTTTGACTATTATTCATTTTCATTTTTTATTTACTTTTTGTTTACTTGTGTTTGCACTTTGGGATTACTAGCATTTACTGCATTCATTGTTACCCACCATACACCTTGTTCCACACATTAGTTTTATTATCTCTAGCATTCCTATTTGTTTTTATGCGCTGATCACCTCTTTAATACATTCACTAGTCAATGGGGCTACACAACTAATATAGACATGATTTACTAAAGGAAAACAGGCTATTCAATTTGCAAGCCAAATATGCAGCCTGTTTTAGCCAGAGCTTAAAGGGGTTGTAAAGGTTCATCTTTTATTTTCTAAATTGGTTCCTTTAACCACTTAAGCCCCGGACCAATATGCTGCTAAATGCCCAAAGGCGTTTTTACAATTCGTCACCGCGTCGCTTTAACAGACAATTGCGCGCTCGTGCGACATGGCTCCCAAACAAAATTGGCATCCTTTTTTCCCCACAAATAGAGCTTTCTTTTGGTGGTATTTGATCACCTCTGCGGTTTTTATTTTTTGCGCTATAAACAAAAATAGAGCGACAATTTTGAAAAAAATTCAATATTTTTTACTTTTTGCTGTAATAAATATCCCCCAAAAACATATATACATTTTTTTTTCCTCAGTTTAGGCCGATACGTATTCTTCTACCTATTTTTGGTAAAAAAATCGCAATAAGCGTTTATCGATTGGTTTGCGCAAAATTTATAGCGTTTACAAAATAGGGAATATTTTTATTGCATTTTTATTATTTTTTTTTTTTTTTACTACTAATGGCGGCGATCATCGATTTTTTTCGTGACTGCGACATTATGGCGGACACTTCGGACAATTTTGATACATTTTTGGGACCATTGTCATTTTCACAGGAAAAAATGCATTTAAATTGCATTCTTTATTGTGAAAATGACAGTTGCAGTTTGGGAGTTAACCACAGGGGGCGCTGAACGTGTTAGGCTTCACCTAGTGTGTGTTTACAACAGTAGGGGGGTGTGGCTGTAGGTGTGACGTCATCCATTGTGTCTCCCCTATAAAGGGGATGACACGATCGATGCGCCGCCACAGTGAAGTACGGGGAAGCCGTGTTTACATACGGCTCTCCCCGTTCTTCAGCTTCGGGGAGCGATCGCGGTGGAGCGGCTATAAACGAATAGCCGCGCCGTCGTCCCAGATCGATCCCCGAGGGAATCCGCCCGCCGCACGACCCCCCACCCGCTAGAAGGCAAGGACGTATATATACGCCCTTCTGCCTGTCCGTGCCATTTTGCGGACGTAAATAGTCGTGCGGCGGGCGTTAAGTGGTTAAGCTAGTGAACCAACAGGTTCACTTACTTTTTCCTTTGATTTCCCTTCTAAATGTTTTTTTTCTTTGTTTGAATTTCTGACTTCCTACTTCCTATTTCTCCTCAGTAAGCTTTCCACCATCATCCGAGCGGTGGAAAGTCATTTAGAACAGCTTACTTAGGAGGAACAGGAAGTGAGAAATTCAGACAAAGAAAAAAAATGTTTAGAAGGGAAATCGAAGGAAAAGGTAAGTGAACCAACAATGCACTAGCTTAAAGTAACCTATTTAGAAAATAAAAAACGAACCTTTACAACCCTTTAATGAATGTGGTTCAATTTCACTTTGCAAAATAAATAAATAAAAAAACAGCATTTTCATCTGCAATTGATTGGATAATGGTAATCAGCAGAGTTTTACTTCATTCTCTAAGTTTTGGGCATAATTGCTCTGCAAAGTGTAAAATGAGAAGTGCATTTGACTTTAGTAAATTTCCTCCAAAGCCTACGAAGTTCCCTGCCTCCATCCTCAGTTTCCTGTCACAGTATAGCAGATTAAATACTTACATATCCTAATTATACCATGGCTCTGGGACCGTAGTGGCACTGGTTACAGGACTATATTCAAAGGGAAGGATCGCTCTTCAGGCAGACATTGAATTGCTGGTTCGGGCTGAACATCGGTAGCCTAAGCCCGTTTAGCGGAGATTAGGTGACCAGTGCCTCAGCATTTAATCACCTTAAGGATAAATATTTAACCATTTATAAATATACTGGTGTGGGGAGGAAAGGATGGAAGCTATTAAACTGCAGGGTTGTTTTACTTAAAGCGGAGGTGCACCCAAAAGTGGAACTTCTGCTTTAAGACTTCTGACCCCCTGACATGCCACATTTGGTATGTCATTTTTTTGGGGGGGAGCGGGTAGCTAGTTTTGACAGGTACCCAGCTCCCTTTTCTGCTCATAGTTACGCAGTGCTGAGCGGAAGTTCTTCCCTCCCTCTCTGCAATATTCTGAGACACGTCACAGGTCCCAGAAGATTGCCCGGCCATTCAGAACGTGCAGAGCGAATTGCACATGCTTACTGCGCAGCCGGCTGTGAAGTCACATGCTGTCACAGCTGGGTGCCCACACTTGCAATGCTGATGCCACGGAGAAGAGAAAGAGAGAAGCAAGGCTTTGAGCGGATGCATCGCTGGACCGTGGGACGGGTGAGGGTCTGTTTATTAAAAGTCAGCAGCTACACTTTTTGTAGCTGTTGACTTTTAATAAAACACAGAAATTGGTGGAAACTTTGCTTTAAGGCGAAAATACAGTTCCCTTTGCAGCCCCACCCTGCAAGGGAATTTCCCCCAGAGCTTAGTAAATGGGGTGAAGCTCTGCTGACTTTCATCATTCCATGGCAACCCAGGATTGTATAGCTGAAACTAGTGACAGCTATGCAGTATAGAAGGCTACTATAATATTTCCCCCAAAAACAAGACTTACCTTGAAAATAAGACCTAGTTAAAGTGGCTGTAAAATCCTGTAATCCGCTCTGTTGAAGGATTATATATTGTGCAAAATACCTTCTTTATAGCACCACTGGGCGCCCATGTGATCTCGGCCCCTCCCTCTGCAGTGCTTAGAGCAGGGAAGAGAGCTCCGGCAGGTCACGTGAGCATCCAACGGCTCTGTAAAGGAGGTTTTTTGCACAATAATGTTACAAAAACACGTACATTTTTTAATACTGAAATAGAGCGAATTACAAGATTCCTTAATGCTAAATGCTTACCGACTCCTGAGCTGACAGGCAGAGAGGGAGGGGGGGAGAGAAGAAAGGGGACGCAGAAACTGGCAAATGAGAGCACAGTGTTCAATCCAATGACAAAATAGGAAGCTACAGCATTTTATATACAATATGTAAATAGCGATTATTGTACAGAAATAAATAAGACATCCACTGAAAAGAAGCCCCAATGTGTCTTTTCCAGCCAAAATGAATATAAGACTTGGTATTATTTTCGGGAAAACACGGTACATGTCATAGCTCATAGATATCCCAATAACATGTGAAATGCAGGATGGCAAATGTATTTGAACATTGTAAGCTTCTAGCGTATAGTACTGACCAAACCTTTGAAAACTTGGCGTAAAGCACAAAATGCTGACAAAAATGTTAACATACATCTTTAATGTAGTTCATTTCTTCCTTCAGCTGATGGGATGACCATTCATAAACAACCACCTCATTCTGTTGATTGTTTTCAGACCTTTGCACGACTCCATAAACTACACCATGAGAAGGCGTTCCTGAAGATGGAGTGTTTCTAGGCACAGTATAAAGGTGCTGAAAAGTAAAAAAATAAATTAAAAAAAATAATCACAGTATACTTTATATATACACATCTCTTTACTATTCTTTGCTTCCTGAACATTTTTCTTAGTTCTTGTATGATATATTTTCCCTAATACTGTGGAATTTATATGCCTTTTATTCCATCTATCGAGAAATACCAATATCTAAATTATTGCAATTTCTTGTTGTTTATGTCTTTTGTCAACACTAGGGGCCAGATTCACATAGCGCAGCGGATCTATAGATTCGCTCTTTCTACTTGAATTAAGATCCACTCCCGCAAGTTTAGGAGGCAAGTGGCTAATTCACAAACCACTTACCTCCAAA
This sequence comes from Rana temporaria, assembly GCF_905171775.1. Lineage (NCBI taxonomy): Eukaryota > Metazoa > Chordata > Amphibia > Anura > Ranidae > Rana > Rana temporaria. Next base: position 73,176,819 of record NC_053491.1, on the reverse strand, counting down.
CTTGCGACGGCGGATCCTAAATCCCCCGGCGGAATTCAAATTCCGCGGCTAGGGGAGTGTACTATTTAAATCAGGCGCGTTCCCGCGCCGATTTAAATGCGCATGCGCCGTCCGGGGAATTTCCCGGCGTGCATTGCTCCCACTGACGTCGCTAGGACGTCAGTGGTTGCGACGCTTACGTAAACGACGTCCATCCGTATTCTAGAACGACTTACGCAAACGACGTTAAAAAATTTAAATTCGACGCAGGAACGTCGGCTATACTTAACATTGGTTGCGCCTGATGAAAGCAGGGGTAAGTATACGACGGGTACGCCGCTACGGAAACGTCGTAAGAAGACTGCGTCGGGTCCGCGTACGTTCGTGAATTTGCGTATCTCGCTGATTTACATATTATTTATCGTAAATCAGCGGGAACGCCCCCGGCGCCATTTATAAAACGAAAAAAAGATCCGACAATGTAACACAGTTACACCTGTCAGATCTAAGCCCTATCTATGCGTATCTGATTCTATGAATCAGGCGCATAGATAGGACCAGTTTACGTCAGAGATACGATGGTGTATCTGTAGATACACCGTCGTATCTCTTTGTGAATCTGGCCCTAGGTGTTGGCCTCATGCACTCCAAAGTGGACGACAATGCATAGATGTATGTATTCAGGTAGAGGTCCCCTTCATGGTTTGCTCCTCTTACCGAAGGAGTATTTATGTGGATGCCACTATACAAGGTGGAAAGGAGCTGGAGCTTTAAGGCTGGAAATGGTGACCTGCAAGAACAGATGGAGTGCTGAGGTTTTTATTTTGCTCTCCCCTTTGGGTAATGAGACGTTGACACGTTGCTGAAATATACCCGAAAGGAATATAGAGAAAGAGGGACAGTGTGGATCCTAGTACTACAATGCTCCTGAATGCCAACTCAACTAGTGGATGCTGATCTGATGAGGGCCAGGATTTGGAAACTTCTGAACCACTTATGTGGACTGTACTGTTTTGCTATTGAATGCAAGTAAAGAATTTTCATTGCAACCAAGAGTACAGTGATAAGTTCAGTCATTACCTGGGAAGTGGAAAGAGAGTTATGAGTTTACTGGTGCAAACCAGGTTGACGCTGGAGTGAGCGATGTATGAAAAGTCCCCTGCTGACAGTGAGAGAAAACCTGCTCATGCAGCATGCATCAGGTGGCCTTGGCCTCGTGTCTCATGGGCCCCAGGTTGAAGCTAGAATTCTGAAGCTTCTATCTGGACCAAGTGTCAAACATAGACCTCCGAGTGTGAGTACTGCAGGTGGGAAGGGTTAAAGGTGAAGTGATCTGGAGGATGGGGAGGGGACCTACATCCATGCATATACAATATGTGCTTTAGGCTGAACCCCTTGTGACACCCTTCAACCCTGCTTGTACAGGACAAGCCCAGCTGTGCGTGATGGCCACGTGGAAATAAGCTGGGTCCCCCTTGAGTTGTATACAGACCTGAAAATGGGTCCAGTAGCATCTAGATACAAGAACCCCAGCAGGGGTTCCTGGTGAATAGCTGTGGGAGACAGCCCCATTAAAAGCATCACCCTGATCACTGATCAGCCCTGGAGAAAGACTGCCTGCATTCAGGGCCAATCATTCACATGTGATCACTGCATGAGAGATTACATAAAAGTGGCCGCAATTAGTTGTGGGAGCCGGCAGTCTCCCATTGCTTTCAATGGGGTTGTCTCTCACAGCTAATCGTGGAAAACCCTGCTGGGATTCTCGCATCTGACTGGAGGCAGGATTGTAGGCACGCGCCGGGAAATCTGAAAATTCTTCCTTGCAGTGGGGCTGTGCCCACACCCCACGTTTTAACTGTTAGTTCAGTCTTGGAGGGAGAATAAGTACTTTTAATTACCCAATTCTCCACTGGTAGATGGTACTCCCCCATGCTTTGGTAGTGGACTGTACCTTTGGCGTCCTGACACCCAATGCAGGACTATGAAGGATTATAAAGACTATGGTCTTGATGACATCAGGACCTTAGACCACCAGAGTATAGGGGAGAAGATGCTGCTGGGATTGTTCTAGCAACATGGAGGAGCAAAGGATTGGGTAAGCAATTCTTCTTTTCTCTGCCCTCCTATATAAAGAAGAATTTTCAAGTTTCCTGGAGTTGGTCTTTATGAAACTTTATATTGCATGCTGTCTTTACTATGATGGGACCCTAGGGTCACTACAGGGTTAGGGGCAGGTTCCCAAGCCTTACAGATTGTATTTTATTTATTTTGTTTCTATCTTCTGTACAGTTCAAAACTTTTCTGACAAATACATTTGATTTATAAAGGAAGGAGGCATAGCTGCAGCCAGAAGTATGCAATTATTCCTCCGGAAGTATAAAGCCGCCTTTACTTTGGTTTGTTTAGTACTTTGTAAAGTAAAAAAAAAAACTCTGCATATAAAGCAGATTGCCTTCTGCCACCATCAGCACATATTAGCAGAAGCTTTTGCTAAAATACTTACAACACACAATTAACAAAGCTTGTACAAAGGGGCTCATCGCTCAGGTGTGTCTAGGACAACATGATATTTACAGACCAGATCATAATCTACTACATCAATATACCACATTTGTCATCTTACAAGGGTTGGTGGTTCTGATGGGGTCCTTTCAGATGTATAGCCATTTCTTTTTTTCCTTCTTTCTGCTGTATTTTTAATATCAACCTTAAAAAAAAAAAAAAAAAAAAGAGAAAACGTATTATATAATGCACTATTACATTTCATTGAAACAGTGCTGACAATGAAGACACATAACTGGTCACTATGAATTACTGTATTTTTAGGCAGTTACAGAAAATAACACATTGCATCCTCTAGTAACCAACAAAACAACCACTAAATGAGTAACGCAGATGGATATTACATATGAGGAACAATGGATACAGAGGGATTGGGGCCTGGCCATGACAGATGGAGGAATAATCAAATACATATACTAGTACATTATGTTCTGTCCACCTTGTCAGCCCAGTTCCTCACAAGACATGGGTGTGTGAAGGTCTAGGTCCTAGACTGAAGGGGGCTTGACGATCCGGCTCATCTTTTGTCTGGCATCCTGCAGAACATTGACAATAATAGACATGCACACCATTCTATTCTTTACAACGTACGGTTTCTAGAACACAAAATACTGTATGCAATATTGCATGACGATTAGAAATACAGCTGACAACATAAATACAGCTCAAGCAAGCCGACATAAGAAATAAAATACAGCTGATGTCAAAATTAGATTGGTATCTGTGTCTAGTCTTTAAAGGAACACTAAAGGTACAATTTTTTTAAAAATAACATACATGTTATACTTACCTCCACTGTGCAGATCGTTTTGCACAGAGTGACCCGGAGCCGTGTCTTCTGGGGTCCCTCGGTGGCTGTCTCGGCTCCTCCTCGCAAAAGCTTTCCACATTCATGTGAGCTCCCTCGCATGGTGGAAAGCTTTTGCGAGCGCGCTCCCGTGATACAGCAGCGGCCATAGCTGCCGACTGTATCACTCGGCGCCGCGTCATCCGCTGTGATTGACAGCAGTGCCAGCCAATGGCTGCGCTACTATCAATCCGCCCAGCCTAGCCAATCAACGGCCAGGCTGGGAACCGAGCAAGATGACAAGCACGCGCCCGGGACTTTCGAACGGTCAGGTAAGTAAAACGGGGGCTCGGGGGGGGCGGTGCTGTCAGATGTTTTTTTACCTTAATGCATAGGATGCATTAAGGTAAAAAAACTTTTACCTTTACAACCCCTTTAAAGATGAATTCCAGGTATGGATACTTTTATAAAATTACATTGGCCCACCTTGGACCAATGTAACAATATATATATATATATATATATATATATATATATATATATATATATATATATATATATATATATATATATATATACATATACATATACATATACATACATACATACATATACACACACGCACACACACACACACACATATACACACACATACCATACCTGTGGGATCCCTGTGAAAGATGGAAATTGCTGTAGTGGGCACCTTGACTTGACCCCAGCAGGTAACCCCCTCGGCATAAGCAGGATTCAGAGTGCCTCTTCTCAGCAAGGTGAAGAGGCATGCGAGTGATGTCACAGTTTCTACCTCATCCAATCAGAGAATGCTTTGCATTCAGTGAGAAAATTAAATACATTCTCTGAATACAAGTGGCCTCCTGTGCTCAAAATGCACCAGGGCAGCCGCTTAGCATGAGGCCTGAAAGCAAATGGAGATCACTGCAGTAGATGTGCCTACTACAATGATTTTCAGCTTCCATGAGGACCCCCACAGGTAGGGTATATGCATAGTTACATTGGTCCAAGTAAGACCAGTATATCCATGCCTGGAATTCATCTTTAACCACTTGCAATATACTACATTGTGTTTAACGGCAAAACCTTCAAAGAGAGGCTCGGGTTTTAGGAAAATAAAAGTGTATACTCACCTAGGTGAATGCAGCATCAATCCAATGTTACAACTGTACCCTGTGCCACTTTTAAGACTAAGAACTGAGCGAACAAACACTGCTGTCTTCATTGCCCCTGAGTTCAGGGCTGTGGAGAGGTGAGAGTGGCTGGCTCAGGCTCTCAGCGGCTCAGTGAGAGGCCGAGCCAGCTGCAAGTCCAGGCATCTGGGTGGATCCTGACTGTAAAGTTGGCGGTCTTTCCTGAGCCTGGACCAGCTGAGTGAAGAGCCCACAGTCAGCTGAAAACAGGTCACAAAAGTGCAGAACAAACTGCATTCCTGTGACCTACAGGAGAACTATAGCCAAAGTAGCTTTGGGCATACTTCTCCTTTAATCCCGTATTGTCAACAAATGCATTTTTTTCTGTCTGCCAATTCTGTCACTCAGTAAAGTATATGCATTTTCACTTCTACTATCTGATTACACAAACATATACATGGCTATTAAAATAGAATTTGCATTGTTTTTGCGCACAAGTGTGTCCAACATATTTTCCTAAATGTAAAAGTCGGTGCACAGAAGCATCAGCATCTGCAAGTACAGACTTGCATTGATATGGCTGCTGTACACCCCACCTGCAGCTCCCCAGGCATGAGAAAATACTTTGCATTGTACACTAGACATATGTTATGCATAAAAACATTAGTGTGCATGTAGCCCTAAAAGGGAGAACAGAATTACTCGTATTATGGCAGGTTAAACAGCTACATATACAGTATGTACTATTTTCCCCCAGAGTGTGACATTTAGTTACCTACAATGAAACACAGATAATAATGACAACTCTAAACTATTCTTTGGATTGTTGGTATTTGTACGATATGTGAACAATTGTAACAGATTACAATGAATAAAAAAAATGTCAAGTTTGGATGTGTTGTGTACGTCCTTCTAGAAGCGTTACACAACAACAAAAGAATCTATTTACGAACCACAATACACTAAAAGATAAAAAGCTTATTCACACTGGATGTGTTGTCAACTATTGTGCTACATTTTCAAGGGAACGCAAAATGCATGGACAAGAGAAAAGCCATTGTTTTCAACAGGACCTACAGTATTTTGCAAAAGTGAGTACACCCCTCAAATTTTTGTTAATATTTTATTATATCTTTACAAAATATATAATAAAATCTTTTGTAACACTGAAGAAATTACATTTTGCTACAATGTAAAGTAGTGAGTGTACAGCTTGTATAACAGTAAATTTGCTGTCCCCTCAAAATAACTTAACACATAGATATTAATGTCTAAACCGCTGGCAACAAAAGTGAGTACACCCCTAAGTGAAAATGTCCAAATTGGGCCAAAAGTGTCAATATTTTGTGTGGCCACCATTATTTTCCAGCACTGCCTTAACCCTCTTGGGCATGGAGTTCACCAGAGCATCACAGGTTGCCACTGGAGTCCTCTTCCACTCCTCAATGACAACATCACGGAGCTGGTGGATGTTGGAGACCTTGCGCTCCTCCATCTTCTGTTTGAGGATTCCCCACAGATGCTCAATAGGGTTTAGGTCTGGAGACATGCATGGCCAGTCCATCACCTTTACCCTCAGCTTCTTTAGCAAGTTTGTGGTCGTCTTGGAGGTGTCTTTGGGGTTGTTATGTTGGAATACTGCCCTGCGGACCAGTCTCTGAAGGGAGGGGGATCATGCTCTGCTTCAGTATGGTCACAGTACATGTTGGCATTCATGGTTTCCTCAATGAACTGTAGCTCCTTAGTGCCGGCAGCACTCATGTAGCCCCAGACAAAGACACTCCCACCACCATGTATGACTGTAGACAAGACACACATGTCTTTGTACTCCTCACCTGGTTGCCGCCACACACGCATGACACCATCTGAACCATATAAGTTTATCTTGGTCTCATCAGACCACACAGGACATGGTTCCAGTAATCCTTGTCCTTAGTCTGCTCGTCTTCAGCAAACAGTTTGCATGCTTTCTTTTGCATCATCTTTAGAAGAAGATTCCTTCTGGGATGACAGCTATGCAGACCAATTTGATACAGTATGTGGCGTATAGGCTGAGCACTGACAGGCTGACCCCCCACCCCTTCAACCTCTGCAGCAAGGCTGGCAGCACTCATATGTCTATTTCCCAAAGACAACCTCTGGATAGGACGCTGAGCACGTGCACTCATCTTCTTTGGTTGACCATGGCGAGGCCTGTTCTAAGTGGAACCTGTCCTTTTAAACCGCTGAATGGTCTTGACCACCATGCTGCAGCTCAGTTTCAGGGTCTTGGCAATGTTCTTATAGCCTAGGCCATCTTTATGTAGAGCAACAATAATTTTTTCAGATCCTAAGAGAGTTCTTTACCATGAGGTGCAATGTTGAACTTACAGTTACCAGTATGAGAGAGAGAGCTATAATACCAAATTTAAACACACCTGCTTACCATTCACACCTGAGACCTTGTAAGTGGGGGAGGGGGGGGGGCTGGGCCGAGTCCCACGCAGCATCAAGACTCAGGAGTGCACATGCACGGGTGCCCCCAGAGAAAGCTGCTTTCCCAGGGGGTTCCCAACAAATAGGAGGGGCCTGGAGCCCCGGTGGGGGACCCCAGAAGAAGAGAATCAGGGCTGCTCTGTGCAAAACCTTTGCACAGAGAAGGCAAGTATAGGCATGCTTGTTATTTTTATAAAAAAAAACTGAAGCTTTATAACCACTTTAACTGTGTGCTTAGCGGTTTGCCTGGAGTTTAGCTATAATATGAGTTGTGTATAGCAATGTTGGAAGACTATTTCTGCTTTTGAATAAATGATCATTTGATTAACAAACAGTCTGTAAATGTCGCTATTTATCCAATGTCTACAGACACCTTAATGTGAAACATACAGGCCACGTATATATAGATGTCATATGGAAACCCCACTGTAATTCTTCTTGCTAGCTGACAATAGTCACTTTAGAAATGCAAATGAATGAAACCTATTTTGTATATTATAATTGTGTGGTAGCATATATGTCACCTGTCCTGACATGATTATCAGTTCGTCATCTTCAGGAAGTCATGTAATGAATGTAATATAAGCACTGAGTGAACCAGATGACCTGCGTTATAAGAAGACACCTTGGAAAATAGGACAATTTACAGCTATGGCTAATTCCAAGACTCATTCTTTCTCATTCCTAGGTTTAGGCTTGTATAGTAGTACCTTATTTACTTGTTCGCCTAAACACCCTAATACTTAAAGCGGCATTAAACTCAAAACCAAAAATGTAATATTTTGTAGCTTACTGATCATTTAATGTGGTGGCTGCATTGGTTTTATTTTTTTTCCGGCTCCCCCCCCCCCCCTTTGTTTTCACTTAGTGATCTGGACAGTAACACACCTCCTATATTAGAGTGCCCCCCCACTCTGGATAAGCGAGCACAGGGGGCACTTTGGACAGCAGCATTGCCAGTGTGGAGGGAGGGGCTTGTTCAATGTATTATTAGCTTTAAAATGATTGTAAGAGCTCTTTCACACGGGCTGGTCCACCTGCCAGTTTTTTAGGCGGACCTGAACGGGCGCTCCTTGCTCCTCTATGGAGCCACGGATGTCAGCGGTGACATGCCTGCTGACATCGGACCCGCTCCGCCAAAGTGTGACGGAGGAAAACCCTATTTTCCATCCGTCTGGCGGATCGGGTGACAACGGACTCTACGGTCCATCTTCATCCGATCCCCCATAGGGGAGAGCGACGCTTTGACAGGTCGGTCCCTGCACAGTGTGCAGAGACAGACCTGTCATCTGCCGGCTTAGTGGGGAACGACGGAGTGATCCTCGCTGAGCCCGAAAACGGTCCGCCCTGTGTGAAAGAGCCCTAAAGGGTTTTTTTTTGTTTGTTTGTTTCTTAAAAAACAAATGTTATTCTTACTTCCTCTGTGCAAGGGTTTTGCACAGAGCGGCCCTGGTCCTCTTTTTCTGGGGTCCCCCGGCGGCGCTCCTGGCTCCTCCTCTTCTCGAGTGCTCCCTCGGAGAGCTGTATTTCCTTCCATTCCTTGTGCGGGCGCACTCCCGAGTCCTGCTGCTGCATCCATTGACACAGACAGCAGGACTTGGCCTAGCTCCCCGGCTCCCATGTCACTGGATTTTATTGACAGCAGCGGGAGTCTATGGCTACTGCTGCTATCAATCTATCCAATGACGACCCGAGACAGCGCCTGTCTTATCCCTGTAACTTATACAACTGCAAGAGAGGTTGTTCTTTTAAAAAACAACAGACCTAATAGCTGGATCATGAAAAAAGAAGAAAAACAATAAGCGACCCGTAAATCAAACAAGTGCAAAAGTGGAAGCTAGTGAAACAAATAGTAAAGCTGCAACTTACTGTGTAACATTAAAACAGTGAAAAAAAACTTGTTTTCTTTCCTAATAGCTGGATCACCAGAGGACAATTGAAGAAAGAAAGCTTGAAAAAAAGAACGAATGCAGCCATCACATATAAACACTGGTAGACTGCAATATAATAAATTCAATACAGTTTTAACCACTTGACCTCCGGAAGATTTTACCCCCTTCATGACCAGGGCACTTTTTGCACTGCACTACTTCAACTGGCAATTGTGTTATGCAGCACTGTATACATTTTTTTTTAAAATTTCCACACAAATAGAGCGTTCTTTTGGTGGTCTTTGATCACCGCTGGGTTCATTTTTTGTGATATAAATGAAAAAAAGATGGAACATTTTGAAACAAAAAAAATAAATATATATTTTTTTGTTTTTAGCAAAAAAATAAAAAATAAACATCCAATAAAAAATGTAAAATTATATTTCTTTGGAAATATAGACCAAAATGTATTCTGCTGCTTGACATTGGTAAAAAAAAAAAAATCTCAATAAAGTGTATATTATTTGGTTTGCATGAATGTTATAGCGTCTAGTATAGATACATATATACACACAAAGATGGTGATTAGCGACTTGTAGTGGGACTTTGATAGTATGGTGGGCAATCTGACACTACACCCACTGCGGAGATATGTGACCGGCTCCATAGAGAGCCGGTCAAAATCTCTTGCTATGGCGAATTGGATGCGGAGATCCTTGGAAAATCCTGCATCCAATACGCAGTGGTGTGTACCCAGCCTTAGACTGTATGTGTCCTGCTCAACCTTCACCCCCACATGTGCACCACAGTTTCTAAGAATTTTAGTGGAAGGGTTATCAATATCAACATGAAAACTTCAGCACCCAAGCCCTAGAGGTGCACTACCCAGATGGACAGATTTTAAAGAAAAAGGAGTGAGATACCAGGAGGCCACACTGTGAGATTTACCAGAGCCCATCCATTCATGGGCGTGATCTGGACATTTCTACCTAACATACCTAGATCATAGTCCATCTCTTAACTTTTTTTCTTATCCTTGAATAGATTGGAGTAGAGTTGTAACTGTTAACCACTTATAGACCGGGCCTTTTCTGGCACTTTTTGTTTACTTGTAACAATAAGTTTTTTGCTAGAAGATTACTTAGAAGTAGAACATCTTAAAGAGGAAGCAAACCCTCTAAAGCATTTCTTAAAAAAAAAAAAAAAACCTGCAAGAGAAAGGCATATTGACCTACCTGAGATCGAAGCCCCCGAAGCAACTCTCGTTCCTCACCTCCACCGCCGCCATTGATACCCGAGTTACTTCCGGGGTATCACGGCTCCGGCACTGTGATTGGCCGGAGCCGCGATGATGCCACTCCCGCGCGTGCACATGGGAGACGTCAGTGGCGGCATGATTGCGCATGCGCCGTAGACATCAGTGCAGTCTTTTCTGCAAATATCTCCTAAACCGTGTAGGTTTAGGAGATATTTGTTGTACCTACAGGTAAGCCTTAATCTAGGCTTACCTGTAGGTTAAAGTGGTCTGTATGGGTTTACAACCACTTTAAAATCACATGGTATTTGCGCAGTACACACGTGTGATTTCCCGCTCGGATTTTTGCCTGATGGGAAGAAAAGAGATCCTGATCTTTTTTTGTCCAGCAGTTTTCCTGTCGGAAAAACTGCAACGGAGCATACACACGGCTGGGATTCTCGACCAAACGTTCTCATAGCAGTTTTCCTGTCGGAAAAAAACGGTCGTGTGTACAAGGCATTACAAATTTTACCCAACAGGAGCTCAATCGTAGGATGATAACCCCACCTAGGATCCTTACTGGCTGATGCATTTTATCCAACAAGGGCTTAATTGTAGGATGATCGCCCCACCTAGGATCCCTACTGGCAGACGTATTAGGGCAATGCTGGTCAAAACAAAACAAGAGTGAGGATCTGAGGTAGTGTGATCTTTCATGTGGAATAATGATGTTTTAACTAAACTTGGTGTGTAACATTTGCTCGTTATTGTTTGGTGGACCGTGATGAGAGATGGGCCTGTATCCAAAGTGGAAAGCTGATAGCCAAGCGTGGACTTTGGGAGTTGGATTGTTTGTTAAATGAATATAGGTTAGCTAGGATGTTGGCACTACGAAGACATTTATTTTTACCATCACACTGGGCATGCAAGAATTGTAAAATATTTATACTGTGTACAGTAACTTTTATCATAGTACGCATTGTACTATTCACAGATTATGCAGTACACATCACCAGCTTAAATCTTTATGGTTATGGTATTGCTCTTCCTTGGTTTACTTTGTAAAGTAATTAAAAATAGTTTACTAGATGGATACTTTATTTCCATACAAGCAGAATTATTAGAGCACACTAATAACGATAACAACAATAACAAAGATGATGATGATGCACTAAAAATTACGTTAATAATTATAGTCTATAAATAAGGTTTCAAGATACACGTGGAATATAGTACTGAGCCATACATACAGAGAACACCGTGCAACCTCCAGGATGACACATATTCCACAATGCCAATGCAAATACTACATAATACTCACAACATAGTCATCAGCATACTATTTATAGACATAATGCCAGACTTTCCTCTTAATTAAAACGAAGCATGAAGTACGAGCCCAGTGCATGCCTTTCTTATACATCTATTATTATACAGTATGCCATGTATCTGTACTAAATTAGACTATCATTCTTATATACATCTCCGTTTATAAATTACTTATGGTACAGCCAATTTTATTGTTACATAAGCAGGTTCATTCAAACTGTTACCCCACCCTTCACTCATTGACCACCATTAACACCATCATTACATACACTATATTGTCAAAAGTATTGGGACGTCTGCCTTTACACACACACACATGAACTTTAATGGCATCCCAATCTTAGTCCATAGGGTTCAATGTTGAGTTGGCCCACCCTTTGGAGCTATAACAGCTTCAACTCTTCTGGGAAGGCTGTCCACGAGGTTTAGGAGTGAGTTTATGGAAATGTTTGACCATTCTTCCAGAAGAGCATTTGTCAGGTCAGGCACTGATGTTAGCCAGTCAAGTTCCTCCACCCCAAACTCGCTCATCCCTGTCTTTATGGACCTTGCTTTGTGCACGGGTCCAAATCATTTGGTGGAGGGGGGATTATAGTGTGGGGTTGTTTTTCAGGGTTGGGCCTGGCCCCTTAGTACCAGTGAAGGGAACTCTTAAGGTGTCAGCATACAAAGACATTTTAGACAATTTCATGCTCTCAACTTTGTGGGAACAGTTTGGGAAAGGCCCTTCCTGTTCCAACATGACTGCGCACTGGTGCACAAAGCAAAATCCATAAAGACATGGGTGGGTGAGTTTGGGGTGATGGAACTTGACTGGCCGGCACAGAGTCCTGACCTCAACCTGATAGAACACCTTTGTGATGAATTAGAGCTGAGACTGCGAGCCAGGCCTTCTCGTACAACATCAGTGCCTGACCTCACAAATGTGCTTCTGGAAGAATGGTCAAACATTCCCATAGACACACTCCTAAACCCTTTGGACAGCCTTCCCAGAAGAGTTGAAGCTGTTATAGCCAACTCAATATTGAACCCTACAGACTAAGACTGGGAAGCCATTAAAGTTCATGTGCGTGTAATGGCGGTGTCCGAATACTTTTGACAATATAGTGTAGCTGACTTTAATAAGAAAGTCCAGGACTTTCTTAGTTGGTCCTATGTAGGTGGCATTTTTTAGTCTGCACTTACAAACTAAGTACAGCAAAAAAATGAGGCTTCAGGTTCCACGCTAGAGAGATTTAACAGACAAAAAATAAAATAAAAAATTGAACAGGTTTTATAGACAATTGACACATGGCTTATGTGCAATGAATGCTTTGCTTATTGTGCAGGGAATGTTGGTATTTCTCTCAAAGTTTTATGTGAAACCAGACACTTTCTTAAAAAGGTAAATCAGACACCTTTTACTATTGTCCTATGTACCTTGAGAAAGTTTCTGGTTGCATGTGCATTGATTGTCCTTTTGAGATTTTCTCATTTATGAAGTGTGACTTGGAATAAAAAGTAATCTGAACAGAGAGACCTCCCCAAGAAAACTTTCTGTAATGTCTTATTCAGGGCTTTTTTTCAGGGGGAACTTGGGGGAACTCAGTTCCACCACCTTTGGCTCAGACCCTTTGGTGCCTTCTCACCACAATCACTTGTAAACACAGAAGTCTGGTCTCTGTGTTTACAAGTGACAGCTCTGCACTCTGTGTGTAACTCCCCTAAACTCTGCACTCTGTATGTTATGCAATCCTGGTATTTAATGTCCCTTTAAGACCCTTCTAATGTTTGTGAGATCTGAACAGGGTTGTGGTTGAGTTCCTGCACCTATTTTCTGAGAAAAAAAGCTCTGGTCTTATTGAATATTAGTAGTTTGTGTTATATTAAAATTAATTGACAATTCTATGCAACAATAAAATAAAGTTTTCAGGTAAACAATTCCAAATCTGGAATCAGGTGTTGCATGCAGAAACCATAGAGAATGACATATGATATGTCAAAATATAAAATGCAAAAAGTTTATTTATGCTAAGAAACTTAATTCTGAAATATTTAAAATGTATGTTGACCATTGTTTCAGATGAGAAGACATTGGGGTTTATTTACTAAAGTAAGGCCCGAAGCAAAAAAATTATAAAAAATTAGGTTGAAGGGCAGGCATGACTAGGCTAGCAGGGTAGTTTGTCAGTTAGAGGGTTAATAGAATATTGTCAGGTGTGGGACAACGTGTGATTGGGTAAAATATAAGGTAGGGAGGGGCAACGTAGGAGGGGAGGTTGGATCGTTAAGTCGGTGGGAGACTTGGAAGAAGAAGAAGAATCTTCTCACTCTCCCGCCCCTGTGGATGTTGGACTTGTAGAGGTATGGTGGTTGTGGTCCTTGGAGGCTTCCAAAATACTCTGTGTAATATCAGAGTAAGGACCCGTCTATGATATGGCTTCCTATGGTTAATCCCAGTTAACCAGTGGTTTAATGGAAATTTGTGGAAATGGAGGTGTCAGCTGTAAATTTGGTAATGTCCTCGAGCCGGTGTTCTGCCGCTGAGCACCCATAAGTGGTTCCGCTGATACAATTTTGTGTTGGTTCGGTAGTGCCTCCAAGAATCAGCAACCTGGGGGTTATTATTGTCAAAAAGTGTGTCGGTCGTATTTTTTTAGTTACAAGTTGGAAGTGCGGTTCAGAGGGCTATAGTGGTCTAAAGAAGTACATTTGGCACTACCTCTGGTATGCCTTAGTCAAGTTGGAGAGTGCAAAATCAGGCTCACATATGCAAAGAAGCCAAATCAGCTCCCAGGATTTATTGCCAAAGCTTATTTGAACAAGCTGAGGTTAGAAGCTTATTGGTTTCAATGCAGAAGCCTGATTTTGCGCTCTCCAGCTTTAGTAAATAAACCCTATTACTTTTAGATGAGAGGTAGACAATCCTCAAATTTGGCAAACAACTAAATCAGCCACACCAAATATAGTGGCTCTCAAAACAAAGTATAAGGTGCCAACTAGATGGTATCTGGTCCCATCCAGAATATCCAAATCCCCCCTCCCCCCAACATCCCTCTCATTATTTTGGAGGCTGTACTACTCTGGGTTCACATGTACAGTACAGACCAAAAGTTTGGACACACCTTCTCATTCAAAGAGTTTTCTTTATTTTCATGACTATGAAAATTGTAGATATGGTGGGAATGTCCTATAGTAAGCTCCTTTTGGTCAGAAATTAAAAAAATTCTTTCTACTATGTTCAATATAACCCTGATCCCTCTTTAGCACTTCTGAACAGAAAACCACAAATCCTAACACACCGCCAATTCAAATTACTTATTTTTATAACCACGGCAGCTAAACAATCTGTAGCAAAAGCGTGGAACTCTCTCTGCATAGAGTCAGTCAAACAAAGTCACACAATCCATGATACATGCTAAATCTGAAGCTATACTTCCAGATAACGTTTATAATTTAGAATCCTTATGGAGACCTTGGATCAAACACTATTCACCCCCTGGTTTGGACTGTTCACTAATTTCTCCCTGAGAGATTATAATATCCACCCCGCTACTATGATTCCTTTCACCTGATTCTCTAACCATTGGTCCCCCTGGACATGTCTTTCTCTCTCTCCCCTCTGTGCCCTATCCCCTCTACTTATTCTTGTTAATTATCTGATATACCAACTGTAATAGAAGATGCTTGGAATGGTTGGGATTTTTGACCTTCGAACCAGATAAAGTCAAGCAAAGAGAAGGAACTTGGCCCTGGTTTAGCCTAATTTATTCCCCCAGCTATTCTACAACATATTAACTTTATGGATAATAGCTTAAATTGTTTTTTTTAAAAAAATATTTATCTTATTATGCTTTTTACTATATATCATTTTAAGACGCAGGCTATAATCCCCCATAACCTCAGCAAGAGAACTAACATGATAAAGGCAGATTAACAGCTAATACCAATCAGTATAGTAGCCTATAAAGAGATAAATATAAATAATGGGCTAGTACTGATAGTATTGCTACATCTAGCTACTAACATTATAAGTCCTTCTTTTATAGCAGTATTAGGATTTTATAGTTTTATAGGATGCATTTTAACTATTTTTAAATATTTATTTTGGATTGCTATTAGAATGTATTCATACAGATATAGTTATATTTATTTATATGCATGCATGCTCTTTATGTTATAAGGATGTATTTTATTTTGCATAAGTAGTGGCGCAATAGCATATATTGCAGTTTCTTTTATTTATTACATATGGAAAAAGTCAGATAACCTAGGTGTCAGGATTCCTATCGGAAAAAGCATTGCTTTAGAGTACATTGACGGGCCATACAAGGTACCTAATAACATTAGCCTGCTGAGATCATACTCGTATTGGTAGTAGCAATGCACATCTGATGAGGAGTCAGACACCAACATTACGTTATGTGACCATAGGGGGCGCAGGGAGTCCATTGCAGTTAGATAATGGATGACCGTGCAGCGTGACCAAACAGCTGTGGACAGTTTATTTACTATGTCGTATCAGCTGTTGCAGCTGACACATGGAGCCCCCTTTCGATACATCGAGAGTATAGCTGACGTCATGCGGAGGGCGGACGAAGCGAAATACTCGGCGCTATAAATATAGTCAACTCACGATACGTGGCCACGCCCTCTGAAGACGTGACATCCAATCACGAAACGTGTCAGGGCGTGGCCACGTGATACGACTGTCCAATCAGGCGAGCGGTTTTCCCGGGACTCACGGCGTCAGGAGGAGGAATCCCCAGGCAGCATCAGAGAGTGAGAGCCAGCAAGCATTTAGATTGTGACACAAGCACCATATTTGAAAGTTTTAAATGTAAGCACAACATTGAAGAGTTCTTCACCTTTTGGTAATAAACAGTTATACACTATGTGGAGTCTCTTTATGTCATTTCATGATTGCATCCATCTGAGCACTACCTGAACCCACCAGACGGCAGCAGAAGGAAGGGGAGAGATCCAGCTGAACCATCATACACTCCAGTCATAGAGCCAGCATTCCATGCCTGTTTTGACATCCATCTGGTGAGTGAGGTTTTAAGGGGGATCCCTACGTGTCAATGCATGCAACAGCACAGCCATAACAGCATTATCTTTGAAAGATTTAGCCTGTTTTTTGGATTTAGGACTGTCAAGAGTTGCTGCAAGTTCTAGAGCTGCAGAGTGAAATTAACTAACATGTTTTAAAGGACTATAGACGCAATTCTATTCTTTTTTAATTCATCTTGCATCTTGTTTTTGTTACGATTAATTTAATTTTAATAAGGACTATTGAGAGGGTTTTAACCCTTAGAGGTTTTGATTTTAATTTTGAAGTGCATTGTAGTGGTGGTTCATACAAGTGTCACTCCAATAGAAACCAATATTGAGCAGGATGTGGTAACACATTTATATTCTAGCACGTTTAGCTTGAATCAAGCGCTGTTAATGTTTATACTTTTAATGTAATAGATCATTGAAAACATAGGCATATTTTAATAAATATTAACTTTATATTTGTTTATAGGTTCATTCAATTCTATTCTCTTCATAGATGTCATAATTATATTATATGTTTTCAATCAACTAATTTCTCAATTACTTGTAGTCAAATAGCTGCCATGAAGCTATGACATTGACACTTCAGGTTACATAATCTTATCCTACAATCCGCTTCCGGTTATCTATTTTAATTTACATTTATAAGAGTTACTTTCCTGAATGATTATGCCTTTTTCTACTATACTATTGTACATGTTCTGTTATTGGAATATCTATTTCTATTATATTATTGTATATGCTCCGTTAATGGAATTTTGTTATTAATTATAAAATTCAATAAAATATTTGAAACAGAGAAGTAGGCAATCCGGGCTTTAATCCCTTGCTATCAAGCAATAGACTTTTCATGTATAGTAAATATTTAATGGTGTCAGGATCTGGACAATATTCATTCTGAGAGTTTTTTTGACACTTTTAATGTCCCATCTATTGTTGTTCTTCAGTAAAAAAAAAATATATGTATATATATGTATATATATGTATATATATATATATATATATATATAATAATTTTCTACCAAAAAAAAAAAAAACAGTTTTTTACCTATATGAGAGAAATGTCAGAATTGGCCCAGTTGGCAAGTGAGACAATTTTCCACATGTAAGTAGGTAGGCTCTTTATGACAAGGATGCCCTCCCATGCCATTTTCCTGCAGTCAAATACATGTCGCATTTGTAGAGACTACAGATATCAAAACACTTTTGATGCAGGATTTTTCCATAGACTGGATATCACAGAACTACACAATAATGTTCATTTTTTGGGGGAGGAGGAAGTGATATAATGTCCTCTATGTAATAATAAAGGGTTTGTTTGTTGTGGCTGAGGGGCCCAGCCAAAGTGCCCTTTACCCCTCACCCTCCTCCCAGAATATCCTCCAATCCCCAACTTGCTCCAACTCCAACCTTCACTTCCTTCCTGGCAATGCATTCTACAATGGGGGCAAAGAAAGGACTCAACTCAACTGATTCTTCAAAATATAGTGGAAATACTGTATATATTTTCTATTTTTAAAACAGAAGTGCATGCAACGTACTTCTTTAGGTTCTTTATGTCTTTCTTGTATTACTCATGAGTAAAATGATGGCAGTGTTACAACATTTATAGATGATGAGTTCACAGTCTACTTATTTAAGTGGTTAAATTACAGTAATTTTACAATAATTGCACAACTTGCCTTACCAGTCTATGAAGTTCTTCAGAGCAATTTCGATACATGTATTATGTCCAGAATATTTAGACTTGTATGTATGCATTTTGTATTTTTTTTTTATTATTTGCTGTTAAGCTTACATTTTCAAACAATACATCAAGGTTTGACAAATAAAGCATTGGTTTCAAGATATGCCATATACAAAACTTATAACATGTACACCCATCTGTATGTTTATTCAATCAACCACCTTATTGGGCAATCACTCCAATGCTGGCCATACACTATACACTACATAGTTTTGGAAGATCTCAGGGCTTTTTTTTCTTGCAGGAACTCCCACCACTCCCCCCCCCCCCGTTCCGAGTCATTCCTTTGTTAATGATAACAAGAAAAGCAGTAAAATAGATCCCCTACAGCAAGCTACAATAGACCCCCCAGCAACAATAGACCCCCACACACACACAATAGACCCCCTGCAACAATAGAACCCGACAACAAAATATGACCCTAGCCACAATAGACTCCCTGTTTCATTTTGATTTTTACTGTATTGCCATAATTGGATTTTATTCTACAATAATTCTGCGGCTGTCCAGAATTTTCTCTTCCTCCTTAACAATTGGCCTCTACCTTAACAGTAGATCCATCCCAGCAACAACTGACCCCCCAGCAAAACCAAAACTCTGAGGCCTCGTACACACGACAGAGTTTCTCGGCAGAATTCACCGAGAAACTCGGTCAAAACCCGGATTCTGCCGAGAAACTCTGTCGTCTGTACAGTTTTGGCTCGATGGAGCCGCCGAGGAACTCGACGAGAAAATAGAGAACATGTTCTCTATTTTCTCGTTGTCCTCGTTCTTCTATGGGAGAAGCCGGCCCGCCGAGCTCCTCGGCGGCTTCATCCCAAAACTCGACGAGGAACTCGACGTGCCAAGCACGTCGAGTTCCTCTGTCGTGTGTACGGGGCCTCACACAAAAATAGATACCCGACAGCCACAACAGATCCCCCAGCAAGCCATCATCAACAGACCCTTTAGCATACCCTAGCACTCCTTGCCATTACATACAGTATCTCACAAAAGTGAGTACACCCCCTCACATTTTTACAAATATTTTATCATATATTTTTATGTGACAGCCTGTACTGTATAACAGTGTAAATTTGCTTTCCCCTCAAAATAACTCAGCCATTAATGTCTAAACCGCTGGCAACAAAAGGGAGTACACTCCTAAGTCAAAATGTCCAAATTGGGCCCAATTAGCCCTTTTCCCTCCCCGGTGTCATGTGGTGTTACAAGGTCTCAGGTGTGAACAGGGAGCAGGTGTGTACATATAATCCCATTCAAAATGGTTGCCAATAAAGAGACTTATATGTATAAAAGGTTCACACATGTATGTCAAATGTGTATTTAGATGTGTTCCTGGAGTTTTGCTATGAAGAATACCTTTCACCATTATGTACATGTCCTTTTCTACATTTGTGAACTGTTGTAAAAATGACCCTTTCCGATCTGGGATTATGTGAGCTTTGCTTACTTACTTACTTACTTACATCTATTTAAACAGGGAGAGAATGTGTCAGGCTGAGGGTCAGGTTTTAAGGCCAAACCTATTTCCTGCCTGTGCTTAGTGTAGATAACAGACAAAGGTGTCGTCAGGATTCCATAAAGAAAAATACATTCTTGAGAGTCTTAACTTCCTACAGTAACCCAGAGTGTCAGTAATCAGCCCTGAGCTCAGACAGGTGAAAGGTCAGACTTCATGAGAGTTTTGCAGTCTGATGCTGAGCAAACATTTTTTGCTTTGGCAAGGCAGAGAATAGCGGTGAATAACAGCACATGAGAAATAATGACAGCCCAAAATGTGGGATTTTCTTTCACTTTCACTATGGAGGCCGGATGCGTCCTGTTGCTTGCCTTTATCCGGTCCCTTCAACATGAACAACGAAGATTCGTCAAAGCAGCGAAAAACATACAAACGTTGAATCTGTCATTGAAGGCTTATGGTGTGTCGAACGTTACATAGTTACATAGTTAGTCAGGTTGAAAAAAGACACAAGTCCATCCAGTTCAACCACAAAAAAAAAGAAACAAACAAAATAAAAAAAACACAGTACAATCACATACACCCAACTCCATACCCACAGTTGATCCAGAGGAAGGCAAAAAAAAACAGCAGAGCATGATCCAATTTTCTACAGCAGGGGAAAAAATTTCTTCCTGATCCCCCCGAGAGGCAATCGGATTTACCCTGGATCAACTTTACCATACAAATCTTAGTACTCAGTTATATTATGTACATTTAGGAAAGAATCCAGACCTTTCTTAAAGCGGATCTCCACTCTAAAGTGGAGTCCCGCTGATCGGAACCCTCCCCCCCTCCGGTGTCACATTTGACACCTTTCAGGGGGGAGGGGGGTGCAGATACCTGTCTACAGACAGGTATCTGCACCCACTTCCGGCCCTACGATACGGGCAAAGGACGGGTTTTTCCTCCGCTTCCCGTCGCCCCCCCGTTGTATGCTGGGAACACTCGGCTCCCAGCACACAGCGGGAGCCAATCGGCGGGCGCAGCGCGACTCGCGCATGCGCCGTAGGGAACCGGGCAGTGAAGCCGGAGCGCTTCACTTCCTGGTTCCCTCACCGTGGATGGAGGGGGGAGCAGCAGGGTGACGAGCGATCGGCTCGTCATCTGCTGCGATCACCGCTGGACTCCAGGACAGGTAAGTGTCCTTATATTAAAAGTCAGCAGCTGCAGTATTTGTAGCTGCTGGCTTTTAATATATGTTTTTTAGTGGCACATCCGCTTTAACCCCCCTGACGGTAAACCCGAGCGTGACTCGGGGTTGGTTTTACATGTTAGGATCGGTAAACCCGAGTCACGCTCGGGCTGGACGGGCTTACCTTTCGCTGGATCCACAGGCTTGGTTTACTCACCTTGTCCCTGGATCCAGCGATGCCACCCGCTGTGTGAGCGAGCGGGACCTCCTCGCTCGATTCACAGTCCCCGTGTGACGCCGATCTCCGTTCCCTGCGACGTTACGACGCACGGGGACGGAGAACGGCGCCAAATTCAAAAAAGTAAACAAACACATTACATACAGTATACTGTAATCTTATAGATTACAGTACTGTATGTAAAAAATACACCCCCCCCTTGTCCCTAGTGGTCTGCCCAGTGTCCTACATTATATAATAAAAATTATATAATAAAAAATGTCATTTCTGCCTAAAAACTGTAGATTGTCCAAAAGTGTCCCTTTATGTCAAAAATGGTTTTAGATCAGCTAGAAAACAGCGATAATAAATTATAATCACTTGCAGAAATGTGCGATAGCGATTTGCGGGGAAATTCGTCATAAAAAAAATAAAATAATGACAGCGACAATTCTGCAACTGCAAATTTCAGTGATTTTGAGTTGATTACATTATTGAATAATTTTTATTATAATTATATTATTATTTGTTATAATTATTTATAATTATTTATTATATTATAATTTATAATTTTGTTTTAAAAAAAAAAAAATCATACCCGGGATGCCTACAAGACTCTTGCTTGGTCAGATTTAAGTGAGTTATTTCTAAAAATTACAGGCCTACAGTATAAAACGCCAATTTCCTTGCAAAATAAATGTACCGCTTTTGGTACGTAATTCCAGACAGAATCATACCGCCAGGGAGGTTAAAGCAATCTACTGAGCTGGCCAGAACCACCTCTGCAGGGAGTCTGTTCCACATTTTCACAGCTCTTACTGTGAAGAAACCTTTCCATATTTTCCTCTAGACGTAAAGAGTGCCCCCTTGTCCTCAGTGTTGACCGTAAAGTGAATAACTCAACACCAAGTTCACTGTATGGACCCCATACAGGGGTATGGTCCCCATACGGGACCCATATGGGCCCCGTACACACGTCCGAGGAACTCGACGGGCAAAACACATTGTTTTGCCCGTCGAGTTCCTTGTGAAGCCGCCGAGGATCTCGGCGAGCAGAAATTTCGCATTGAACAACGAGGAAATAGAGAACATGTTCTGTACTTCCTCGCCGAGGTCCTCGTCGGCTTCCTCGGCCGAAAGTGTACACATGGCCGGGTTTCTCGGCAGAATTCAGCTCCGACCGAGTTTCTGGCTGAATTCTGCCGAGAAACTCGGTCGTGTGTACGGGGCCTAAGAAACAATTGAATGAAAAATAGATTAAAGTGGTTGTAAAGGTACAAGTTTTTTTTACCTTGTAAAACCTTCTGTGTGCAGCATCCCCCCTAATACTTACATGAGCTCCTTATCGATCCAGTGCTGTCCACAAGAGCCTTGGCTCTCAGGACACTCGCACTCCTGATTGACTTTTGGCAGCAGCGGAAGCCATTGGCTCCAGCTGCTGTCAATCACAGCCAGTGAGTCAAACAGGAGACAGAAAAGGTGGAACTGAGCTACAGCTTTGTGTGTGAAGAAAGCTGCTTGCTGTGGGGGCACCCAGCAGAGGGAGGAGCCAGGAGCACCATCAAGCCACCAGAGAAGAGGAGGATCTGGGCTGTTCTGTGCAAAACCAACTGCACAGAGCGGGTAAGTAGAATAGGTTTGTTATTTTAAAAGAAAAAAAAAAGAAAATACTTTGCATTAAAAACTGTCGCTTTAAGCGCACGTGTGTGGATTATTTTTGGAGAATAAAGTTATCATTTAGTGTCACTTTTAGTGACACATGCCAGCCAGTAGGCATTTGAACTGAATGGGCAGCACCCTTTATTCACATTGTTTTTCTTTTTATGTTACTCCTTTAAATCACATTGACTCTCATGCCAATACCTGGCCAAGATCAGGGCGGATTCCCTACTTTTCTGAATTGCTGTATAATAGAGAACTCACTATGTTTGCACAATGATAAGATATGAAAAGGACATGCCAGCCATTGGCAAACACAAATGTATCTTCTCTGAACCCACACTGAAAACCGATATACAGCTATGTGTGAGTTTTTAATATGGGAGATTAGCACCGTGTCAAAACAAAATGCTTTGTTTTGATTTTATTTTAATTTTCCCAGAAGACTATTGTTCTTAGTGGATTTCCTTCTTTCTAGCTCACATAACACGAAAGCACTAATCTTTTAATAGTGGGATGTAAACTGGGTGTTCTCGGGGCCAAAAGTCAGTAGTCCACAGATAGCACCACACAGAGACAAAGGGGCATACGTAATGTATGTGTGAATTGGTGTTTATCTGTTTGCAGAATGTCAATTCTCATACCTCCCAACTGACCCTATATGGGAAGGAATCCAATCCCTCTGTCCCTTGTTACTCCTCAAATGTCCTTTTTTGTGGGTATAGATCTCTATGGGAAAAAAAAGCTGTTCATCCTGCAAAACTGCATGTATGTTCATTCTGTGCAAATGAGGACAAAACTGAATGTTACCAAGATATTTTCTCTCCAGGTCGAGTGTCATTTATTTATACAGAATAGAGTGCATCAAGAAAGTACTTCATTTTGGACTATAGATGGAGCTGGAGAACATAGTAAAGAAGTATTTATTTATATGATTGTCAGCAACATCTACTGACCATAAAGCTTTATTTTCACGATTATATCTACTCTTGAGAAGGAAATGACATTTGACCTGCAATCAAAATAGTCTAAACAACAGTCGATTTTCATTCACACAGAATAAATGAACATGCAGTTTGGGTGGATATTGCTGTATGGATGAATATCGCAAAAGTTTTATTAGTGCACCCCTATGTAACTACCAAAAGTGTTAGCCTGTCCTATAGACCTATTTTAGATTAATGTTTTTTGTTATTGTGGGTAATTATGTATGGGTTTAACCAATTATTCTGGTGCATACATTCTTCACGCTTCATGTCTTTGGGAGCATAACAGGGGGTGTGTTCCTTGCCTACATACCTTGTGCTAAAGATATCTATTTGCCATCTCAGAAAGTCAGGAGTTATGCCAAGTCCTACCCTTGCTACACATGTATGACTCAGGACAGGCACATGCACCATCTGCAGCAAGTTGAAGAAATGGGGCCTTGCAAAAAAGGTTAGGACTTGCATGGCAACATATGATCAACAGATATTAAAGTAGAGTAAGAGTCAAATATTTTTTTCATGTAATGTTCATGCATGTAAATGTAACAATTAAAGTAGAACTATAGGCAACACATTTATTTATTTTTTCATTTTGGATAGAGCAAGGGAGGATTATAACTCCTGTCAGATGGTTTTTTTTTTTCCCATCTCTGTCCCATTGAGGAGATTTCCCTTCACTTCCTGTTCCATAGCCAAACAGGAGTTATAGTGAGAGTAAATCCCTGCAATTTAAGGGAATTTCTTGGGGACCCCCAGCTCACTTGAACTAATGTCTCCATTGTAGGATTTCCCATCTATTACTTTTCTGAGGACAACCCCAAAATTTGGGGTTTTGCCTTTAGTTATACTTTAAGCCTAGTACACACAGGGCGAATGCAGGGTGGCCGGTTCAATAGAAACCATGTCAGCCCATGTGTACTGTAGCCGGTCAGACAGAAGCCAGCCATTTGGTTGGCTTCTGTCGAAGAGGCACGACCGAAAAAGGTCTGCCGATCAGTGCTCTCAGTCAATGGCTGAGAACGCTGACCGGAAGGGTTCTGGCGGGGGGCTGTCCCTCTATCAGAACACAATAGAACAGCAGGGGAAATCGCGGGAATAACATCAGATAGCTAGTACAGCGGCTACTTCTGACACCTCAAACGGCTCCTCAAACACAAGTCACAAACACAGTGCGTTTGCCTGCACTGGTTCACTAGGTACAGTAGTACCATGCAATCCAGTTCCTCTGTGTGTTATAATGTAGTGCATGCACTACTTTCAATGCGGTCCAGTGAAATATCAGCCTAATCAAATTAATGGGCTGAAATTGCATGGCACCCTGATTGCATTCATGGTGTGAACCACTCCTAAGGTGAGGTTCACACTTATGTGTGTGGTTGCGTGTTCAGGGCAGTGTGTAAATCACACCTGTTCCTGCACCTGCAGCCACCTGCACCCAACCCATGCTACTTCATTGCATACGTGTTGGGCTGCCATTCATTCTTAATGGTACCCCCATGTATCTAAAACTGCAGAGCATTTTCGGTTGCGGGAAATTACATGGTGTTTGGCTGTGTTTGGGAAAGGTGCAGAGACCCTTTTCCTGCATGAAATGCAGCCACAGCGACCCATTAAAATAACCTTGCTGCTGTAGCCACAAAAATGCAGCTTGCAGAGCCGCTTAGATATGAAGCTAGCCTAATGCCTAGTACACGTACGGGTTTCCCGGCTGTTCTCTTTTTTTTTCTTCCCCGGCAGTTTTCCTATCGGAAAACTACGATGGAGCATACACACGGCCGGGATGCTCGGCCAAAAGCTCTCATGGCAGTTTTTCCGACAGAAAACCCGTACGTGTGTACGAGGCTTAAGACTTATCTATAGCATATTTGAGATATATCTAAATGTGTCAGATGCCTTATTCCCCACCATTTATTGCCATTCCTACTGCCACCCCTGTGTCGCTACTGTGTCCTGTAGTGAAATTGGGACCGTGTGTCATGCACTCCGGACACCCTGTTGGGTATTTCCACCAAGAAGTTGCTTCCCAAGTCCTGGAACATGAGACCAATGGATCTGGCTATAGTAACCCCAAGAACCAGACAACACCAGTTCTGGAGTACACCAGAAATAGAACTGTTTATTAGAACAAGAATACAGGCTTTTGTACACTTGAGGAGGTTCCCCCCTCCTGATCATATTACCCTTAACAATACAAACTGTAACCAGAAACATAAATTAACATGAGCTAATTAACCACTTAAGACCCGGACCTTTATGCAGATTAAGGACCTTGCACCTTTTTGCAATTCGGCACTGCGTCGCTTTAACTGACAATTGTTCGTGCGACGTGGCTCCCAAACAAAATTGGCGTCCTTTTTTTCCCACAAATAGAGCTTTCTTTTGGTGGTATTTGATCACCTCTGCGGTTTTTATTTTTTGCGCTATAAACAAAAATAAAGCGACAATTTTGAAAAAAAAAACAATATTTTTAACTTTTTGCTATAATAAATATCCCCCAAAAATATATAAAAAAAAAATTTCCTCAGTTTAGGCCGATACGTATTCTACATATTTTTGTTAAAAAAAAATCGCATTAAGCGTTTATCGAATGGTTTGCGCTAAATTTATAGCGTTTACAAAATAGGGAATAGTTTTATTGCATTTTTCTGAATAATTTTTTTTTACTACTAAAGGTGGCGTTCAGTGATTTTTTTCATGACTGCGACATTATGGCGGACACATCGGACAATTTTGACACATTTTTGGGACCATTGCCATTTTCACAGCAAAAAGTGCTATAAAAATGCACTGTTTACTGTGAAAATGACAATTGCAGTTTAGGAGTTAACCACTAGGGGGCACTGTAGGGGTTAAGTGTGACCTCATATGTGTTTCTAACTGTAGGGGGCGGGGCTGGACGTGTGACGTCATTGATCGTCTTTCCCTATATCAGGGAACAGACGATCAATGACACTGCCACAGTGAAGAACAGGTATGTTTACACATATACCTCTCCCCGTTCTTCAGCTCCGGTGACCGATCACAGGACACGGGCAGCGATCGGGTCCCGCGGGCGTGGTCATGGAGCTTAGGACCGGGTGGCGAGTGCGCCGCCGGCGGCGTGCTCGTGACCCCACGGCTGGGCTTAAAGAGACACGTACAGGTACATGATTGTGCCCAGCCGTGCCATTCTGCCGACGTATATCGGCGTGAAGGGGTCCTTAAGTGGTTAACTAGTCATTTAACCAACCTAGGTTTGATCGTTCAGGTCAGCCTTGCCGTCTTCTAGCTCAGACTATCAAAAGTATAAACACAGGACACCTTCACACAATAGCAGGAGCCCCCAGTAGCAGACTATCCGTCTCCCCCAATTGTACAGAGTCAATGTGATCAGTTCTTTCAATTAACATGTATAGTTCAGAATCAAATAAACCAGGAATAGTCTTTGTATATTTCCTGGGAGATATTGTGGATAAATATTACTGTCCTATTTGCTTGGTCACCCTGTGCCCCTAATAGACACAGGGTGACAGATAAGAGGGACATGGGGGGATGAAACAAAAGTTTCCCAGTTCTCTCCAAAAGCCCCTGTCCCAGCTAGGTCTGTCACACGGTGGAAAAGGCCACTAAGCACAGCAGGGGACCCCAGGATCCAACACCCCTGTTCCCCACATTTTGGGTTCGCAGAGTGGCATCACTATCACGGCAGCCATTAATGAGGAGGACCATAGTGTATTCATTTTTATTCCAACATGAAGGAAATGTAGGGCAATATTTGAATCATGTCTGTGTGTCAGGGGTTACAGTCTTCACATTCTGGTCCCTAGCTTACCTCTTCCTATCTACACCAATGACTTAATCACCAACATCTTTCCTATAAATGATTGCTAGCCAGCAACCAGACAAAGGCCGATTTCTTACATGCCATGAATAACTTCAGTTTAATCATTTAACATAATCACTGTGCCTGTGATTGAAAGAAATGTTGGGGGAATGTCACAGAAATAAATCTAGCCACTGTGATGAAAAAGTACCAATCACGTGTTTTGTGGTGTTGATTTACTAAAGGCAATAGACTTAATTTTGCAAGGGACGTTGCACTTTGCATGGGAATTTTCTCCAAAGTTTAGTGAATAAAGTGAAGTTCTGGTGACTTCCATTATACAATCATGTGCAAGAAAAAAAAAATGCATTTTTTTTTCTTGCAGGCGATTGGGTATTCTTTGTAAAGTGGAACCTCACCAGATTCACTAAGCTCTGGAGAAAATTCCCTCATAAAGTAAACAGCCCATTTGCTTTTAGTAACTCAGCCAGTATGTGTCAGGTTTGGTATACTGGATCCTTCTGGCCAGATTCATAGGGCTTGATTTACTAAATAAACATATGCTGTTCACGTTGCATGGGAAGTTGAACTTTGCAGGGGAATAAGAACCAAAGCTTAGGGAGTGAGGTAAAGTTATGTTTTTTTTTCCTTGCACATGATTGGGTATTTTTTGCACTTGACCACATTCACTTTGCTCTCTCGGAATTTGAAACTTTCATTGCACTGTGAAAAGCGTCTTTGTCATTAAAAATCAACCCCAAAGGGTCAGGAAAGCCGATGACAACTTTAGTGTTTCTTAAAATGTATAGCATAGAAGTGGTATAACTGCTTAAAGTGATTCTAAAAGGAAAAATGTTTCTTTTTTTAAAACCAACAAACATGTCACAGTTACCCCACGGCGCTCCTCCTAAATACTTACCCGAGCCTGATCTTGATCCACTCCAGCGATGTGCATGAGAGCAGTGGCTCTCTCTCTCTCCTCATTGGACAGGGAAGCAGCAGCAGGAACCATTGACTCCTGCTGCTGTCATTTACAGCCAGAGAAGAGAGAGCAGGGGGCAGAGCCAAGCCCTGATGTGTGTGGTTTATGGGCACACAAAGCCAGCTCAAGAGTGACCACACATGTGTGTTCCCATAGCAAGCAACTGCTGGGGAGCCACTTGCTATGGGGACACACATGCATGCTCACTCCTGAGCTGGCTTTGTGTGCCCATAAACCACACACATCAGGGCCTGTTCTCTCTTATCTTGCTGTGATTTACAACAGCAGCAGCCAACGGTTCCTGCTGCTGCTTCCCTGTCCAATGAGGAGAGCCGAGAGAGACACTGCTCTCATGCACATTGCTGGAGTGGATCGAGATCAGGCTCAGGTAAGTATTTAGGAGGGCCTGGGGGTGGGCTGCATGCAGAATTATTTTCCTTAATTTAGAGAATGCATTAAGGTATAAAACGTTCTGCCATTACAAACACTTTAATGACAGTGGCTTGAGAGAGGGGAAGTATGATCCTTCATATTCATCAAATCCATCTCCAGACTCTCCACAGTCAGTGAGCTGCACAGGAACAGTACAAGAAGGCTGGGCGCCTAGTTAGGCATTTTATGTAATACGTGCAATTCTAAGATTCATGAATAATAACTTGACAATGTAGTTAACAAGCTATATAGAGTATATTGAACCTGGAGGTACAGCCTAACATACTTTTAGAAGACACCTATTTGTTTTATGATGATGTACAATTTACTGAATGAGAATATGACAGTAAAGTAATTTTACTACTGTATGAATAAATTCCAGACATTTACAGCTGGCATGTACCGCAACAGTATTATTTGTCAAAAATGCTCTGCCTTTTATCATTAAAACATAGTCCCTCTGCATGCAAAGCCATTCAAAAACATTCCTTTTATCTCCATTACTGCACACTAAAGCCTCATACACGTGACCATTTTTTCCCACAGGACAGGGAATCCCGGCCATGTGTATGCTCCATCGCAGTTTTTCCGACGGGAAAACTGCCGGACAAAAAAAGAGATCAGGATCTTTCTTCTCCCATCAGGCCAAAAATCAGAGCGGAAAATCCATTCGTCTGTATGGTTTTCCGACGGACAGAAAACTGTGCATGCTCAGAACTTTTGTCTGAGCGTGTGTATCCAAGGCAGCCTGAGAGGAATCCGGTCGGAAAAAACGCATGTGTGTAATAGGAAACAGGAATAGATTTACTATAAGCAAATAGAGCTAGATTCAGCATCGATTTACATCGGCGTATCTATAGATACGCCACATAAGTAGAAAGATGCGCTGTCATATCTATGCGTGCCATTCTGGTGGCTAGATACGCCTGAATTAAAGCTTCCTCCGACCGACGTAAATGTTAGTACGCCGTTGTACAGAGGCGTATCTAGTAAAAATGGCGCCTATGGCAAGCACTGAAACTGCGCCCCTGTCAAAACATTTGAAACCCGTCTCTTAGATAGAGTCTGAGTCTGAGATGAAAGAGGGAAAGAAAGAAGGATGGAAGGACAGCGGGCCCAGATCCTACACCACAATAGCAATATGTGTATCCCAGAAAGTTTAAAGAGGAAGTAAACCCGGATGGCGACCATATCTCTTGTCATGTGACTGCAGTCAGCTGACACCTGTGATGGAGGGGCCTTCTGTACCCCAGACAATGATTGGCCAGGACATGGTGCAGCACCTGCTATCTCTGTAGTTGGCTGTTACATCCCTCTCAGCATTCTGTGTGGGCGGCACCAGGCGAGCTGGAGCGGTTCATCTTTTTTTAAAGGGGGAGGGAATATCACAACTCAGTCCAGTCCATCCCTGCCTAAGACAAAAACGTTTTTTCAGGAAACTACCCAGGACGGCCATAACCTGGGAATGTCCCAGTAAAATTGTGACTGTTGGCAAGAGCCTTGCTGCCCAGCCACTCACAAGTGCCCCCTTCAGATGGCGCCCATGACACTTGCCATATCTGCCATACCCTAGATTCGCCACTGCCGTTGTATCTAGGGTGCATATTTATGCTGGCCGTTAGGGGTGCTTCCGTAGATTTACGCGTAGAATATGTAAATTACCTAGATACGCCGATTCACGAATGTACTTGCGCCCGCTACGCTGTTTACGCAAGGCTTACGTCCGGCGTAACGTTACCCCTGCTATATGAGGCGCAGCCAATGTTAAGGTATGGACGTCGGAACAGCCGTCTAATTTTACGTCGTTTACGGAAGTGGTGCGTGAATGGGGCTGTGCGTAGGTTACGTTCACGTCGAAAGCATTGAGCTGACGTATCTTAGGGAGTATATACGACGTGACTCTGAGCACGCGCCGTTCGTTCGTGAAAACATTTACATGGGGTCACGGCTAATTTGTATACAACACGCCCACTACCATTCACATTTAAATTTGGCGGGCTTACGCCTGCCTATTTACACTACGCCGGCGCAACGTACGGTGCCAGATCTTGCAGAATACCGTTATAGGCTCCCTGATTTACGCCAGCGTAGCGCATATGAGATGCGCTACGCCGACCAAAATATACGCCTAGCTACAGTACGTGAATCTAGCTCATAGTCTTCTTACTGTGCAAGAGATGTTGCACTTTGCATGTGAATTTTCACCAGAGTTTAGTAAATAAGGTGAAATTTTACTTTGGAAAGAATACCCAATCTTAGGCAGGGCTGGACTGGGACAAAAATTCGGCCCTGGACTTCATCCAGACTGGCCCACTTTAACAGGTCTCTCCCATGGCGGCCGGACTACTCCTGCACCCCCCCCCCCCCCCCCACCACCACCCAAGCCCCCTCTCCCCCTTCACTGGCCACTAGCCATTCTGCTTTATTAGAGTAGAACGGCTGGTACTGGTACTCTTATAGGCAGTACCAGTGGGGAAGCTAGACATTATTTCACCCGGGGCAAAGAATCAGTTTGGTGTCCCCCCCTTATGGGACAAGATTAGGCAGAAGTGAGAAACTCCCAGGCCATAGCTGTTAAGTCAGCTGTCTGTCCCCTCCCCCATGCTCCTCTGTCCCCCCCTGCTCCTCTGGTCCCCCCTGCTTCTCTGTTCCCCTCAGGTGAGCGCTGCACGGAGGGAGAGGAGGGGGCGGCGGTCCACTGTCACTGAAGCCGGCCCACTGAGCCATCGGCCCACCGGGAAACTCCCTGTAGTCCCAATGGCCAGTCCATCCCTGATCTTAGGTAAAGAAAAAATAAACAAAATTGTAGTTTTGCTTCCACGTGCTTAGATGATGGAAGTCAGCAGAACTTCACCTCATTCACCAAGCTCTGAGTAAAATTCCCTTGTAAAGTGAACAGCCCAATTTTTTCTTAAAATAACAAACATGTTATACTTACCTGATCTGTGTAAGGGTTTTGCACAGAGCAGCCCCTATCCTCCTCTTCTCAGGCCCCCCAAGTACTCCTGTCCCCGTCCCCCCACCACTTGCTATGGAGGCACTCGTGTGTGCTCGCTCCAAAATCAGCTTTGTATGACTATGAGGCCTCGTACACACGACCGAGGAACTCGTCGGAAAAGACACATCGTTTTCCTCGACGAGTTCCTTGTTAGGCTTGTTGAGGAACTCGACAAGCTTGCTTTGCGTACACACTGTCAAGACAAAATCTCCTCGTTCTCAAACGCGGTGACGTACAACACATACAATGGCAGGGGAAGTTCGATTCCATTGGCACAACCCTTGGGGCTGCTTTTGCTAATCTCATGTTACTGTGTGTTAAAGCGGGGGTTCACCCGAAAAAACATTTTTAACATTAGATTGAGGCCAATTGTGGGAAGCACAATCGGGTGTTTTTTTTTTAAATCAATGCAGTACCTACCGTTTTAGAGATAGATGTTCTTCCGGGTATGGTCTTCAGGACTGGGCATTCCTATTTGATTGACAGCCTTCCGACCGTCGCATACAGCGTGTCACGAGTTGCCAAAAGAAGCCGAACGTCGGTGCGGCTCTATACGGCGCCTGCGCACTGACGTTCGGCTACTTTCGGCAACTCGTGACGCGCTGTATGCGACGGTCGGAAGGCTGTCAATCAAATAGGAACGCCCAGTCCCGCAGACCATACCCGGAAGCGGCGGAGAACATCTATCTCTAAAACGGTAAGTACTGCATTGATTTAAAAAAAAAACACCCGATTGTGCTTCCCACAATTAGCCTCAATATAATGTTAAAAATGTGTTTTTCGAATGAACCCCAACTTTAAGTAAAAGTTTGGTAAGAGACGATTTGCACTTTTCAGTCTGTTACAGCGTGAAAAATGTGTTATCTTCATTACAAATGCTACTTTTACTCCCGTCTCATACTTTATTCTGAGCATGCAAGGGTTTCTTAGCATACACACGCTCGAGTTTCTCGTCGAAAACCAGCCCAACGAGGAACACGACGAGGAAATTGAGACTCTCTTGTTTCCTCGATGAATAACGTACTGTACACATGACCGTTTTCCTCTGCAAAAAAGCTCTCCCACCAACTTCTGTCGAGTTTCTCGGTCGTGTGTACGAGGCCTGAGACACACAGAGCGTGGACTTGTGCCTTCATTACATCAATACTAACTATTACTAACTAACAGCTTCCTGACGACGCAAGGTGGATTGCGAAATGCGTAGAGGGCGAGGCTTCTGGGTAGCACGTTGGACGTAACACGTCATACGTCACCTCCTGCCGCTGATCTGCACGGCTACGGAGGAGTGGAACGCACGTCGGCAGAAGGGATCCACACATTGGTGAGCGTCTTTCGCTCAGCACTGCTAGAAGGACTTGGTGCCGGTCTGGGGGCACCGAACCTTGTGAGTGAGACCTTATATATTTTATATTTTATAATAAACTAGTTTGGACATACTACGCTATGATTAGTCTATTGTCTTATAATAAATAGTAACAACCAGGAACCTTATGAGAGGATTGTCTGGAGTGCATTGGTGGAGGTGGATTGTGCAGTTGCTGCGAGGAGAGGAGACACTTACCTAAAAACGTATTTTAAATCTAGTTCTGGCGAGTGCCCATTTCAGAAGTTGGTGACGGTGGCACGCGTTGGTGGAATAGTAGTCACTTATTTATTTATACAACAAGGAGCACTACAACGTTGGACTTTCTTAACATTATTGGATTTTCTTTATATTACTGGACTTGTTTTGGATTATTGAACTTTTCTTTATAGACACCTTTTAATTTTAATTTTGTTTTCCATTCTCACGGGTATTTGGTATATGGCATTATTGATACGTTTTTTGTATAACTATATTGCTATATTTTTTCACAAATACTAACTATATAGCTGCCACTGACCACCAAGCCTGAGACATTTCTTACTCCCTTTGATGTCAGGGCATTTTCTACTCCCATTGGTCACAGTCTGCCCAACCCCAAAGTCTGAAGTAATGTTAACTGGTAAATTTGTTTAGAAAGTCTGGAGACCCCTATTAAAGATAATACTGCAAGTAACATCTAGTCAAAGAGTTGTGTCCTCCTGATATCCCAATTATTTCAAGAATTGGCAGATTATGTAGTCGATATCCTTCCATGTTTTCCCTGACTTAAGCCTTGTACACACGCTCGGTTTACTCGGCAAAAACCAGCAAGTAAACTGCTGGCAGAGCTTTGACGAGTACACCGAGCGTGTGTACGAGGCTTTCAGGATTCTCAACAAGAAAACTGCCCAGAATCTAGACGAGAAAAATAGAGAACATGTTCTCCATTTTCTCATCGTGAGATTCTCAGCAGCTTTCCTGCTGAGAAACCCGAGAGTGTGTATACTTACCTGGTCGCCATGGAAACCCGTGCATGCTCGAAATTACTTTGACGCATGCGCGGTAGCTTCCTAGGCATAGGTAGGGTGCAGCAAGATGGCGGCGACGGCATCCAATGTGTCGAGCGCATGCTCGCCGTACGCGATGACGTCACCGCGTTCTTGCCTTCCAAGAGAACTGCGGTTCTTTTGAAAGAAGAATCTGTACACTCGGGCGGAAAGAGATTCTTGCCAAGAATCTTGTCAGGAAAAACAACGTTTTTTTCCTGGCGAGATTCTGGCCTGTGTGTACAAGGCTTTATTTCGATTGGGATATTTTTATATTAACAGCGAGTGGACAAACATTTTTAATTGAAAAAAAATGTCATCCGTATGCTGTAAAGTTGGCACAAACCGGGCATTGCTGTCAAGTATCTAGCACATATAAACAGAAAAATACTCCCAACCCCAGCCTAATTTTTTTCTTAAGTGCTGCAGTCATTTTCCCAGGAAAGCACGATAAATGTGTGCAATAGATTTTATCACTATCAACGTTTTTAAGTCTTGATTACGAAAAATAATGGGAAGAAACAAGTAGCATTTGCACTCTTTATCAGATCTGGATTCCCATTGTGGGAACATAGATATGCTCATGGTCATAGAGTGGTTTGAAAGCAAAAACACAGAAGTGATATTAATCCAGTGCTTGCCACTTCCTCAAACCTGCAGCTGATATTCCGGCCATGGAAAACAGAGAAGCATTATTATTCTTGGAAGTGATCCAAGTCATTTATGTTTTTCCGAACTAGAGAGTAAAAGGCTGAACTGAAAAAAAAAATGGTGAAAAATATCACGTGGTTGGGTGTTTCCCTCCATTGCATTTACTGGTCTCTGCCTTTTTTCAAGTTACCTTACCTTACCTTAATTATGAAGCTGGAAAACAACATTAGGCAGCATTATGAAATGATTAAATTGGTGAATGAACTGAAAAATGCACATCCGGAGGGATGACAAAGAAACCTACTTTTATGTACCAACAGTAAGGCTGGCCATACTCGGCTCTAATCTCGGCTAGTTCAGCAGGAACCAGACGAGATTTGAACTGTTGATGGGCAGGCTGAATGTATCAAGTTGATTGATTAACTTGAGTACAACCAGCCTGCTGGATTCTTTTGTGATTATCTCTAGCAGCTGCTATAGCCACTAGCAATAATAACTGTCTTCTCCTGGCAGGGATGGACCCCTCGCCAAGAGCAAACAATTGCTTGGCAGGAGCGATTCCCTGTCTGTGTTGATGGGGGAATCCTGCGAATTTCTTTCCTGGAAGTTGCAGGAAAAAAAATTTCAGCATGTATGGTCTGCCTGAGAGGTTGAGATCTCCAGGCAGGAAGAAGATGTCAACATATAATGAGGAGGGCCCAGCAGGTTTTGTTTAG
Source organism: Rana temporaria (assembly GCF_905171775.1). NCBI lineage: Eukaryota > Metazoa > Chordata > Amphibia > Anura > Ranidae > Rana > Rana temporaria. Next base: position 73,141,177 of record NC_053491.1, on the reverse strand, counting down.
CAGAAGCAAGATTAGCGTATGGGGTAAATTTATATTCTAAAGAGGAACTGCAGTCTACTTACATAATCTGTAATAAAAACATCTTTGCCATTCTGAAGCTCCCCTCTAACCTCTTTCCATATAATTTTATATATACTGTGATTCTGTACTTGCCAAATATCCTGCAGAGTTCTCCTTCCACCAAATCTGGCTGCAGCCATTTTAACTGTGGGCAGCTGAAGCTGCTGCCTGTTCACTTCCTGGGTTTACACAGAGGCACACCTCCACCTCTGAAGCTTTTATTGGCCCTTCTTTGACTCATCCCCCCTGCCTTCCTGGCAAACTCTCACAAGAGTGAGAAGGAGAGCTGTGCATGATGTCATGAGTCTAGATTAATGACTAGACAAGAAACAGGAAGGGGGCTGTGTAAGGGATTTACTGGCAGAAAATAAAAAGTTTTACTATCCAAAGTTAAAAACAACAAAGGCAAAAGATTTAATAGATGGAAAGTTTAAAAAAAATTAGGGCTCTACCGGAAAAAAAAGAAAAAGCAAAAGTGGATATAACTTTTTTTTATTAACTAATGCCTGCCATACACGGTTCGAATTTCGAAAGAATTTTGTTTTTGAAAATCGTATCAAAGAATTTTAGTACGAATTTCGCACCGTTACTGGGCTGCAGCAACAGCTGATTTTCGTGCGGCAATCAAATTCGAGGAATCGGACATGTTAGAAATTTTTTGAAAAACAAACGATTTTCTGATCAATGATGGGAGAATCGTGCGAGAAATGTAATAGAAAAAAAATGCGCATGTGCAAGAAAAGAAAAATTCCCGGAGAGAAAAGAAGAAGATTCCCAGACTCGAAAATTCTTTTCTGTAGCAACATGAAGGCTTGGTCGGCCGAATTTTGATTTTCTGATTTTGAAAAAAAAATTGTTTTGAAATGCGACCGTGTATGACTTTACATAGGTCATTAAAATTTCACATGTTAGTAGAGTGAGGCCTGGTACACACGACCGAGAAACTCGACAGAATCCATCAAGAAACTTGGTGGGAGAGCTTTTTTGCCAAGGAAAACAGTCGTGTGTACTTTTTTCATCAAGGAAACTGTCGAGGAACTCGACGAGAAAAAAAAGAGAACAAGTTCTCTTTTTCCTCGACGGGAGTCTCAATTTCCTCGTCGGGCAGGTTTTCGACGAGAAACTCGAGCGTGTGTATGCTAAGAAACCCGCACATGCTCAGAATAAAGTATGAGACGAGAGTAAAAGTAGCATTTGTAATGGAGATAGCACATTTGTCACGCTGAAACAGACTGAAAAGCGCAAATCGTCTCTTACCAAACTTTTACTTAACACGCAGTAACATGAGATTTGCAAAAGCAGCCCCCAGGGTTGTGTCAGTGGAATTAAACTTCCCCTGCCATTGTACGTGTTGCACGTCACCGCGCTTGAGAACAAGGAGATTTTGTCTTGACTGTGTGTACGCAAAGCAAGCTTGTCAAGTTCTCGACTAGCCTAACAAGGAACTCGTCGAGGAAAACGATGTGTCTTTTTCGACGAGTTCCTCGGGCCTGTGTACAAGGCCTAACACTTCCTCTATAGTAACTGTTCTTTTCCATTGCAGGTGAATAATACATTCCAAGCAGAAGCAACGTGCTGAAGTTCTTGACAAAGGAGGGGTGCAGTCTGTTCGACATCCACAGAGGGCTACAGAATGTTTATAGAGATGACACCATTGACAAGAGCAAGGTCACTGATGACTCTTGTCAATGGTATAATCTCTGTAAACTTTGTGTAGCCTTCTGTGGATGTCGGACAGCCTGCACCCCTCCTTCGTCAAGAACTCAATGATGGCACATTACTTCAGGTACAGCCCTCATACAGTATATAAAATCTCTTTATTATTCGCTTGCCGACCACCAGCCCCAGTTATACGGTGGTAGGTTGGCTCGGCTGCGCGAATCATCATAGCTGCACATCAGCTCGTAGACGGAAATCTGTGGGCGTGTGTGCCAATTGGCCAGCGGGGGAGCAAATCGGCGGGCCCAGCGGACTCGATGTGGGCAGGCCACCGGCGATCCTTCCCCGCAGTGATTGAATGGGGATCTGCCATAGTAGACAAGGCAGAGATCAGTTCTGACAGGGGATCACACAGAGATCCCGTCTTTCTGCTAAGCAGGAAGAGGGACCTGTGTGTGGTCCCAAGCAGCCCATCCCCCATACAGTTAGAAACACACTGAGGGAAAACATTTAATCCCTTGATCTCCCCTGATATTAACCCCTCCCTGTCAGTGCCATTAGTACAATGTCAGTGCATATTTTTAGCACTGATAACTGTAATAATATCACTGTTTTTCAAAAAAGTGTCTGTCTATATATATATATATATATATATATATATATATATATATATATATATATATAATATAAATGCCATACATCTATCCCCTACTTTGTCAAATATGCTTTTGCGCAAACCAATCAAATGCTTTTTGTTTTTTGTTTCTTACCAAAAATATGTAGCAGAATACACATTGGCCTAAATTGATGAAGAAATTCGATTTCATTTTTTTTTTTTATTGGGCGAGTTTTATAGCAGAAAATAAATCTATATATTTTTTTTCAAAATTGTCTGTAAAAAAAAAAAAAAAGCTCCATTAGTGGGGGGAAAAAAAGGGATTTTTAATACAGCTTACCTGTAAAATCCTTTTCTTGGAGTACATCACGGGACACAGAGCAGCATATTCATTACTAGTGGGTTATATGGAGTACCTTCAGGTGACACTGGCAATCTCAAACAGGAAGTGCCCCTCCCTATATAACCCCCTCCCATAGGAGGAGTACCTCAGTTTTGTAGCAAGCAGTATGCCTCCCAAAATGGTCCCCATAAGAGGGGTGGGAGCTCTGTGTCCCGTGATGTACTCCAAGAAAAGGATTTTACAGGTAAGCTGTATTAAAAATCCCTTTTTCTTTCTCGTACATCACGGGACACAGAGCAGCATATTCATTACTAGTGGGATGTCCCAAAGCAATGCTTACAATGAGGGGAGGGAGACATCTTCCCAAGACAAAAGGATTTAATTTAGAGATATACTCAAATCATAATAAATCCAACTTAGTTGAGAAAATTTAATTTAAATTTTAAATTTTACTCAAAAGGGAGCACCCGGAATCCGAGGGTCTCAAACTGCAGCCCGCAGCACTGCCTGCCCAAAGGCTGCATCAGTATTCCTTCTTACGTCCAACTGGTAGAACCTTGTAAACGTGTGGACAGAAGACCAGGTTGCCGCCTTGCAAAATTGAGCCATAGAGATCTGGTGGTGTGCTGCCCAGGAGGCGCCCATGGCCCTAGTAGAATGAGCCTTTAATGATAACGGAGGAGGCAACCCCTTCAAGCCGTAGGCCTGAGTGATTAACTGTTTAATCCACCTCGAGATGGTGGATTTTGCAGCTGCCTGCCCCTTCTTGGGCCCATCCGGTAAAATGAACAACACATCTGTTTTCCGGATCTTCTCTGTAGCTTTAAGATAGGCCTTCATGGCCCTGACAATATCCAAGGTATGCAGCAACCCTTCCTTTCTGGAAGTAGGTTTAGGAAAGAAGGATGGTAATACCAAATCCTGGTTTAGATGAAAACTGGATATAACCTTTGGTAGGAAGGAAGGATGAGGGCGGAGAACGACCTTGTCCTTATGTAAAATAAGATATGGTTCCTTACAGGATAAGGCTGCCAGTTCCGATACTCTTCTGGCGGAAACTATGGCGACCAAAAATACTAACTTCCTTGTCAGTAAAACCAAAGGAATTTCAGCCAACGGCTCAAAAGGTTGTTTCTGTAAACTTGACAGAACAAGATTTAAATCCCACGGACAAAGCGGGGATTTAACTGGAGGATTAATACGTAAGACCCCTTGAATGAAGGTCTTAACCAGCGAGTGGGTGGCCAGCGGCCGCTGAAACCATACTGACAAAGCTGAAATCTGTCCTTTGATTGTGCTTAATGCCAGTCCTCTACCCACTCCTAGCTGGAGAAAACGTAATACTCTATCGATGGTAAACTTACGAGAAAGCCATAACTTGGACTCACACCAGCCTACATAGGCCTTCCAGACCCTGTAATAAATCACCCTAGAGACCGGTTTCCTGGCTCTGATTAGGGTAGAGATTACTTTCTGAGACAGACCTCTACCCCTGAGAATCAGGGATTCAGCTTCCAGGCCGTCAAATTTAGATGCCGTAAGGCAGGGTGGAGGATCGGACCTTGCAATAGCAGTACTGGCCGTAGAGAAGAGTCCAAGGGTCTCCCACTACCATCCTTAGGATTAGTGAATACCATGCCCTTCTGGGCCATGCTGGAGCTACCAGGAAGACTGGTATGTGCTCCACCCTGATCCTGCGCAGCAGGCGGGGTAGTAACTGGAGCGGGGAAAATGCATAAAGAAGTTTGAACTGATGCCAAGGGCAAACTAACGCATCGGTTCCGCAGGCCCTGGGATCCCTTGTGCGGGACATGAACCTGTCTAGCTTCTTGTTCAGTCTCGATGCCATGATATCCACGTCCGGCACTCCCCATTTCTGGCAGAGTGTCTGAAAGACCTGTGGATGCAGAGACCACTCCCCCGGCAACAGAGTCTGGCGACTTAAGAAGTCCGCCTGTAGGTTGTCGACTCCGGGAATGAATATAGCCGATATGCAGGCACATGGGCTTCTGCCCACAAGAAAATCAAGCTCACTTCTTTCTGAGCCGCTTGACTCTTGGTTCCCCCTTGGTGATTTATATATATATGCCACCACCGTGGCATTGTCCGATTGTATTTTCACCGGGAACCCTTGTAGTTTGAACGTCCAAGCCCTGAGGGCTAGTCGAGCAGCTCTGAGCTCCAAGATATTGATGGGCAACTGCTTCTCTGCCGCTGCCCAAGAGCCCTGGCGAGTGCAACCATCCAAAATTGCTCCCCAGCCCATCAGGCTGGCGTCTGTGGTTACTATCTTCCAGGTCACAGGACTGAAAGTCTTTCTCTTCAGGAGATTCTGAGGGTTTAACCACCAAGCTAGACTTTGCCGCACTCTTGGTGAGAGTGGCCAAGGAATTTCTAAGGCCTGAGGCCTCTTGCTCCAGGCTGACAGGATGGCTGCCTGCAGGATGCGAGTGTGGCTCTGAGCGTACGGAACCGCCTCGAATGTGGCCACCATCTTGCCTAGTAGCCGCATACATAGGCGAACAGTTGGCCTTCTCTTGCTTAGAACCATTTGTATTAGCTCTTTGATGGCCTTTAATAGGGGTAGAAACACCCTCTGTTCTGTATCCAATCTTATGCCGAGATAATCCAGCTGCCTTGTGGGCAGGAATGCTGACTTGTCTCGATTTAGGACCCAGCCGAACCTCTCGAGGTACTGAACCGTGAGGGCCACTGCTCTTTCCAGGCCAGGAGACGAATGGTCTACGACCAAGAGGTCGTCCAGGTAAGCCAGGACCGTGACCCCCTGGATCCTTAGATTGGCTAGGACCTTCGTGAATACCCGGGGGGGCCGTAGCCAACCCGAAGGGGAGCGCCACAAATTGGAAATGACGCTGAGCCACCGAGAAGCATAGAAATACTTGATGTGGCTGAAAAATTGGCACATGAAGGTAAGCATCCTTTATGTCTATGGACGCCATGAAGTCGTCCTTCTGGAGCACGGCAACAGCTGACCGAATAGTTTCCATCCGGAATGAGCGGACCTTTAGATACGCATTTACTCCCTTTAAGTCCAAAATTGGCCTGACATCGCCGTTGGGCTTTGGGATGATAAACAGGTTGGAGTAGAACCCCAATCCCTGTTCCCGGACTGGTACTTCTACTATCACCTTCTGGCATAGCAGATGATTCAATGCCGCCATCAATGCGGCTCCTTTCACAGGGTCGCCTGGTACTCTTGACTCCTGGTAATGAGGAGGAGGGAATTTTAGAAATTCTAGCTTGTAGCCCGTGGTCACGGAAGACCGTACCCAGCAGTCGGGAATGGTGGCCTCCCAAACCTCTACAAAGAGACGCAGCCTTCCCCCCACCATCGTGGGTGGGGGCGCCCCTTCATAAGGCCGACTTGGGGGCCGGCTTCGCAGGCTTGCGGTACCACTGCTTCTTGCCCCCAGTGGCTTGGCCCTGCGGCTTATTGTTAATGCCTGATCTTGCAGGAGGCCATCGATACTGTTTGGTATTAGAGGGCCCCTGCCCCGGGGAGGGCTGGCGCCTAAATGCGGGCCCTCGGGCCTTCTTCTTGACTGGCAAGAGAGTGCTTTTGCCGCTTGATATAGTCTGAATATATCTATCCAATTCTTCTCCGAAGAGACGTCCTCCATGGAAGGGAACCCTACCAGGAGTTTTTTGCACGGGGGCTCAGCCTCCCAATTCTTCAACCATAAGAGCCTTCTCATATGGATTAGAAATAAGGATAAACGTGACGCCTGCTGGATGGAGTCCTTGATAGCATCCACCGTAAAGCGTATAGCCCTGGGTATATCCAAAATTCCTCTGCCTGCTGGGCAGGGATAAGTTTAAGCATTTGCTTAGTCTTATCTGATAATGCTTGGGCCACTCCAATAGCAGCCACAGCGGGCTGAACTATCGCCCCTGCTGAAGTAAAGGAGGCCTTAAGTAATGTTTCCAAGCGTTTATCAACCGGATCCTTAAACACCTGCAAGTTTTCTACAGGACAAGTTAAAGATGTGTTCACACATGAGATGGCTGCGTCCACAGTAGGGACAGCCCATCTCTTTGAAAACTCCTCCTCTAAGGGTTACCTGTCTGGCTTAGCCCAGTCCTGAAAAATCAGGTCCTTTAACAAAGGATGTACCGGGAATACCAAATTGGCTTGGGGCGCTTTCAGGGAGCCCAATGAGGATACCGCGGAGGCCAGAGGCTGAGGCACAGGTATCTTAAAAGCCAACCGCACCATATCTGTTAGGGACTGAACCCACAGTCCTTCTGCGTGAGAAGCTGAAAAAGGTTCCTCTATTGTAGAATCCTCAGAACCTAAATGGTCAAGGTGATCCTGACCTCCCTCTGTCTGGTCTCCTTGATCCTCCAATTCGTCAGTCGGAGAGGATATCCTCCTCCAGAGACTCAGACCTGGGAGACGGGGATCTAACCCGCTTCTTCCCTGCCAAAGATGCCGTAATTAGAGCGGCCATCCCCCTTTCCAATCCACCCAAGGTGGAGGCTAACATCTCTTCCGTTACATAGGAAGGAGCTGGTTGAGTAGGGCCAGCCATAGCACCTATCAACCCTGATGGCTCATCTAGGACAACAACTTCCGGGCATTCCGGAGTAGTAGGGGCCACTAGATTTTGGATATCCTCAGAGCCCGATGGAGAACCTTTTGGTTTTAGCGTTCTTAGCGCTACCTGCACCCTTAGGAGCCATAATATACAAATTCTGAGGCACTCCGCTAGTATACAACTGACTGTAATAGCTGGAGAAAATACACATATAATCAAATAAATGTGAAACAATAGGATAGGGTAATGTTAGAGGAACTCCAAACCTCCCATAACCTATAAAAAGGGAAAAATCAATACTGAGCCCCAAGGGCTTCAACCAGAAAAAATCTTTTTTTTTTTTTTTTTTTTGTCTGGTATTGACCCCCTAATGCTGGGCTAGGTGAGCACCCTAAGTGTTCAAAGGCGCTGCTTAGTACACAGGCTTGAATGCAAACTTTTAAGCCAGAGGCTCCTTAGTAAGGTGTACTTCCCACAACTGCCACCGGGTGTCACTGTGCCAGAAAGCTCTGTCAAACCTTCCTATGCTGTAGCCAGCATCGCTGCTCCGTGTCCCCTCACAGCCTTTACAGACTGAACAGCCCTCCAGGATTTATCCTCCCTGTGTGCAGGGGGGAGGAGCCGCCCGGCGTCAACCGCCCCCTCCCTGCGGCACGCACACAGATAAGTAAAAGCGCGCGCACGCGCGCGCGTCAAACGCCGCTAGGGGAAGCAGGAAGCCATGTGGAGAGGAGACACCAGGACCCTAGACGCTGGAGCAGCAGACACAGGTAAAAGGGAAGCTTTAAACTGTCTCCCTAATGGTATGGTTCCTTCTCTGTGGAACACCCTGCCCAAAAAAAGGCCCTCCTTGTGACAGAAGCAGCAGCAGCCTACTAGCCCAGCCAGGGGAACCATACCTGGGTGTTTTGAGCCATCCCGTTTGAAAACTTTGTGGTTCTCCTTTGCCCATGCACAGAGGCATAAATAGGCTGCCCAAGAATCCCCTGTAGGAAGCCTACTGACAAACCAAGTTCCGTAGGCCCCCTGCTTACCTTTCCACGCCGCAGGGTATTGCTCTGCAAGAGGCCCAATCTTCACCCTTCACTGTGGGTATGGTCATAGACCTTCAGGGACTGGGGTCTTAAAAGAACACCACAACCTGGACCTATACAGCACCACTGGCAACAGGTATTCTCTAGGTTAGAAACCAGACCTGGAACCCAGGGTCCAGCCCTCCAAGGAGAGGCATTATAGGCAAAACCCCATCCACGAATTGGGGCCCGGGTACCGTCCACTTTGGCTATGAAGCACCTTGGACGGATCCGGTCAGCTGGCCCTGGTCCCAAGGACTACTACAGGCACAGCCTCAACGTGCACCAACACCTAAGACACTGGCGAAAAAACTGAGGTACTCCTCCTATGGGAGGGGGTTATATAGGGAGGGGCACTTCCTGTTTGAGATTGCCAGTGTCCATCACCTGAAGGTACTCCATATAACCCACTAGTAATGAATATGCTGCTCTGTGTCCCGTGATGTACGAGAAAGAAAAAAGGACATTAATTTTATTTTGGTACAACATTGCACGGCCACGCAACTGTCAGCTACAATAACGCAGTGCCGTATCGCAAAAAATGGCCTGGTCATTAAGTGGGCAAATCCTTCTGGGGCTGAAGTGGCTAAAGAAGGGCTGCATGACTTTAGGACTTAGTGAACCTGTCAGTTGCTTACAAAAAATTAAACAAAAAATGTTCTGTGTCCTGTAGTGACATAGGGTGTGACACCGCAGCAGCACAAAGTGAGATACACAAGTATACATCAGTCTCAACAGTGATAAATGCCAAAAGATTCTAATGGAGGCTGAAAGGCTGGAATGGAGTAAAGATAAAAAAACATGGGCCATGCAGTGGCTGATATATTATCTCTTCTCTTGCAGGGAATATTCAGGTACATTTTTTTCAGGTGACTGAGATGGTCACTTCAAACTTGAGTTGACAGTTAAAGTGCAGGTGTCAATGCACTGACTGCCTATAGGGTTCTGAGGAACTGCACCAGTAAAGTTTTATGGCAAAAGCTGTTAATCTGGCAGAGGCAGTAATGCACTGTGGGAACTGTAATCCTGAGGAAAGACTCTACTGTGTAATCAAGAGCTTTTGAACTACATTTCCCAGAGAGGAGATTGCGGGAAGGAGGTGAAAGAGCTGCATTTTCTCAGGCTGTAAGGGACATAGCTTCCTTTTGTCATGGGGGAGACCGGAGAGTGCATATTGCTGTCCATGGTGCACAATCACTGCAGCATACCAGCAGCCACTCCCAAACTCGGGGTGCCGAGTTTGGGAGTGCCGACAGTCATGGTGCAGAGCAGAGACTGGACTAATGGCAGTATGTGACCAGATAGTGAGCTGCACTAACTGGGACTGGTGAGCTGCTGTTGTAGGTATTTACTATCTGCTACTAGAGAGAGTGAGCCCTTTAGGAACTGACAATACAGCCACTTTGTACTTTTATTGCTGCCTGCAGGCTTGACTGGGACTATTCTTATGTGCACCAATAGTACAACTGAATTCCAATATTATGTGAAGAAATCATTCCGGACGGCTGCACTTCCAAAAATCCTTTTATTGAAGCTTCATATGACAGGTGGATGACAGATGGAGCAGGGGACAAAGAGGTACTAGCTAGCACCGGACTAGTGTTTGTGGGGATTAACCAGAGACTCACTCACCTGGAGCAGCTTTTCTTGTTTCATGAGAGATTGTCTGAATTCCAATGTTAGCCGGATGAAGAGTTAGGACTAAAAACAGCTGCTGCACAGAGACCTTTACCTAATGCTTATGCTAAAAAGTACCTCTCAGGGGACATTGTATCATATCCTAGCCATTCTCCTAGAGCTAGTTATAATATTATCATTCATATTGCAATTAATGCTTAGATGCACTGTTTTTTGCTGACTTAGATGATTTATGAATTAATCTCAGTGTAGTGGTACAGAACTCTATTCTAAGTTACCTTGGCCTAGTGATTATACTGTCTAGTGGACTGTGTCTGAACCTACCTTCTATGGCCCCGTTTCACAAAGCACTTACGCCGACATATCTCGAGATACGCCGCGCAAGTGTAACTATGCGCCGTTGTATCTCTGCGCCGTGCCCACAAAACTAGATACGCCTGAAAATAGGCTTCTTACGACCGACGTAACTTGCCTACGCGTCGTATCGTGGGCACATAGTTACGCCAGGCGCATCTGCCGCTCCCATAGATTTTTGATGCACATATGCAAATGAGGGAGATACGCCGATTCACAAACGTAGTTGCGCCCGGCGCATCATATACGCGGTTTGCTTAAGTCGTACGTCCGGCGTAAAGTTATTCCCCATATATGAGGCGCAACTCATGCAAAGGTATGGACCAGGGAACACAGCCGTCGTATTTTACGTTGTTTACGTAGTTCGTAAATATGGCTATTCGTAGGTTACGTTCACGTCGTAGGCAGTGATTCGACGTATCTTAGGCAGTTGTTCCGACGCGATTCTGAGCATGTGCACGGGGATGCGGCCACGGGACTTACGACGGCTTACGCCGAGGGAACCCAGCGCAGTTTGGGAGGCAAGTGCTTCGTGAATTTGGTGCTTACCTCTCTGCGCTACGTCGGCGTAGCATATATTAGATACGCTACGCCGGCATAAATATGCGCCGATGTATGTGAATCCGGGCCAATGTGTTCATTTATGCTTATGTAGCACCCTCCTAGGTAGGTGCTAGAGAGTGTATATCGTTTTTGGCTTTTCTGCTCAACAGAGAAGCAGACACACAAGAGTAGGTGCCATCTGCTTAACAGAGAGCAGTGATTGATTAGGGAGGTCTGCTCAGTGTGCTCTGGAGCAGCTCATACTGTCTTTATGTTTCACACTAGCAAGAAGGCATATTGGACAGTGGGAGGAAACCTTGCAGGTGAGAGCATGGATATTGATACAGCCCTGGCCAATTAGTGGAGGATGCGCCCCAAGGAATGCTTGGTGCCTGTATTTAAGTGTGAGGAGCACATGGGCTTTGGGTTCCAGTCCAGCCAGGGGGAGGAGGCGTCTGCCTCTTCCCAGCATTGGCTGCCATGTGGCCTCAGGGGTCTGTCCTAAGGGCCTGAAGCCCGAAAGCTACAACCCAGGGTTCCTGTGCAAGCTGACTGAGGGAGGTTGTCTATGAATCTGGTCTGATGTCACTGGTATAGAGTGTCGCTTGAAAGTTGGAAGGAGGCTACCAGCTGTCCTTGGACATTTTGTTAGTACAGACCCCTGAAGGGATCCCTGAGACTCTGTGTGTTGCTAAAATCCCCCTATTGGTCTTAGAAGTCAGCATACTGGGTGAGTGAGCTTAAAGGGCATACTTTATAAACCTTGTTATTTTCCAAGGCACTACAAGGTAATGCAAAGTTTTGTGTTTTTTTCTTTAAGTAGCTCAAGTGACCGTATACAGTACACATTTAATGAGACTTGTCCCTTGTGATGGTGACTGCTATCCTAGGTTAAATCTGTTATCCTTCTGCCCCCACACCCCTATAGAAGGTAATTTTAAAACGGCTGCAAGGGTTAATACAGATGATGGACCTGTCATGTGCTTGTTAAGACTGCCAACTATGCCTGCCCTTACTGTGCCCCTCCTTCATTCATAAAAACTGTACTATAGCTTTCATCATTGAAAGGCTCTCTCTGATAGTATAGTTTCTATGAATAGAGGAAGGGGGCAGAAAAGGTGGGCACTGGCACTCTTGACAAGTGTCTGTGAAAGGTCCAGCAGCTGTATTAACCATTGTAGCACCAGTAGATTGTGGCTAAAAGGGTAAAGGGTGGAGGCGGTATTTGGCAAAATATTTTGACTAGGACAGCCAGCACAAAGGTATACTTCTGATTAAATGTAACTACCATCTCTTGTACTGATTTTTTTTAGAAAACACTTTACCTAAAATTAGGCATAAAATGTGTTTTGTTTGGTTTTGATTTTATTCACATGCATTGATTGGGGTCCCATTGATAATGATAGGCAACACACCACATGAGCTTTTTCCATACAGTATACTTGCATATCTTCTTCTAATGAAAACATGCGGGCAATGTAAAACTCTCTATAACTCCATGGACAGTTTACTGACAATATTCAAGTAGCTCGGTGTTATGTAGGTGAGAAGTTTCAAGCAATGGTTGGAATGTTGGGTGAAGTGCAGGCTGGTTGTCTTTAGGAAAAGGTTTTCATGCTGTGATAATGTTACTTAAAAGTGTCTTTGTTCTGTGGGCTAAAGTTCTGTTCATTTCAGCAGGGAATCCTTTGTGGAAGGTGGCTCAGTTGTGTTTTTTGGTGGGCATGCTTTTTCTCAAGTATATGGGAACATTGGCATTTTTGCTTTCCCATTAAAATATTAAATAATGAGTTTGAAGCTCCCTGTAACAGGCCTCTTCTACAGGGAGTGCAGAATTATTAGGCAAATGAGTATTTTGACCACATCATCCTCTTTATGCATGTTGTCTTACTCCAAGCTGTATAGGCTCGAAAGCCTACTACCAACTAAGCATATTAGGTGATGTGCATCTCTGTAATGAGAAGGTGTGTGGTCTAATGACATCAACACCCTATATCAGGTGTGCATGATTATTAGTCAACTTCCTTTCCTTTGGCAAAATGGGTCAAAAGAAGGACTTGACAGGCTCAGAAAAGTCAAAAATAGTGAGATATCTTGCAGAGGGATGCAGCACTCTTAAAATTGCAAAGCTTCTGAAGCGTGATCATCGAACAATCAAGCGTTTCATTCAAAATAGTCAACAGGGTCGCAAGAAGCGTGTGGAAAAACCAAGGCGCAAAATAACTGCCCATGAACTGAGAAAAGTCAAGCGTGCAGCTGCCAAGATGCCACTTGCCACCAGTTTGGCCATATTTCAGAGCTGCAACATCACTGGAGTGCCCAAAAGCACAAGGTGTGCAATACTCAGAGACATGGCCAAGGTAAGAAAGGCTGAAAGACGACCACCACTGAACAAGACACACAAGCTGAAACGTCAAGACTGGGCCAAGAAATATCTCAAGACTGATTTTTCTAAGGTTTTATGGACTGCTGAAATGAGAGTGAGTCTTGATGGGCCAGATGGATGGGCCCGTGGCTGGATTGGTAAAGGGCAGAGAGCTCCAGTCCGACTCAGACGCCAGCAAGGTGGAGGTGGAGTACTGGTTTGGGCTGGTATCATCAAAGATGAGCTTGTGGGGCCTTTTCGGATTGAGGATGGAGTCAAACTCAACTCCCAGTCCTACTGCCAGTTTCTGGAAGACACCTTCTTCAAGCAGTGGTACAGGAAGAAGTCTGCATCCTTCAAGAAAAACATGATTTTCATGCAGGACAATGCTCCATCACACGCGTCCAAGTACTCCACAACGTGGCTGGCAAGAAAGGGTATAAAAGAAGAAAAACTAATGACATGGCCTCCTTGTTCACCTGATCTGAACCCCATTGAGAACCTGTGGTCCATCATCAAATGTGAGATTTACAAGGAGGGAAAACAGTACACCTCTCTGAACAGTGTCTGGGAGGCTGTGGTTGCTGCTGCACGCAATGTTGATGGTGAACAGATCAAAACACTGACAGAATCCATGGATGGCAGGCTTTTGAGTGTCCTTGCAAAGAAAGGTGGCTATATTGGTCACTGATTTGTTTTTGTTTTGTTTTTGAATGTCAGAAATGTATATTTGTGAATGTTGAGATGTTATATTGGTTTCACTGGTAAAAATAAATAATGGAAATGGGTATATATTTGTTTTTTGTTAAGTTGCCTAATAATTATGCACAGTAATAGTCACCTGCACACACAGATATCCCCCTAAAATAGCTAAAACTAAAAACAAACTAAAAACTACTTCCAAAAATATTCAGCTTTGATATTAATGAGTTTTTTGGGTTCATTGAGAACATGGTTGTTGTTCAATAATAAAATTAATCCTCAAAAATACAACTTGCCTAATAATTCTGCACTACCTGTAGTTATCACACTTTTACTTGGAAAATGGTCAAGGCTTATTTCCACCCCTCTTAAATCTTAACAGATAGAACCTTTTCCAACATGACTCAGGGTGTTACATGATCAGATCATGAAGAGCTTATTTTGTATCACAGATTTTGAATGTGTAATGAATACTCCGTCATTTGACTGACTGTGACCTTAGTTGGAGCCAGTGCCAAAGTTTTAATTTGCGTGGAAAGTATGGAAGTATGGAAATTAGAAGGTTGAACGGGCATCAGAGAAGAACGTACGTATGTAATGACAGGGGCACTGTGTATTTTTATCCAACACGATTTTGAGAGGGTCATTTTCACTAACCAATGTGATTATTTAGGCCGATTTTCAGCATTTATGTGATTCACCATAGTTGTAATATATTTAATGAACATGAACATTCTGGCAAAAGGCTGCACCACAGTATACAAACATGCATACATAGTAGGCCCAACTTGGACAAGAGCAAATTAACAGTCTTCTTGATAAGAATCAGTCTATATCACCCCAATACAAGATCAAAACCCAAATCGCTAAAATCTCATTCAAGAAGTAGAGTGTTAATGTCGTATGATGAGTCTTTTTTTTTTTTTTTAAACCTGGTGCTTTATAATAATAATAATAATAATAATAATAATAATAATAATAATATAATGCATTCTGATCCTGTCATGATAGTTCCTGTTCAGCCACTGTCCCAAGGAAAGACACCTTCCTATGACAGGCCACTCACGTACAGGTAGTCCCCAGGTCAAAGCTCTGAACTCCCAAAATGATGCCCAAGTCTGAGGATCAAGGTCTCCGGACAGGGCATGGGAAAGCCATACACTCCACAAAATTGCAGTGGACATACATTAACAGGTCGTATAGCTTTAATTTCTTCCAGAGCCAAACTCGCTCTTCTCACTTCAGTCTATCAGCAATCATCACACTTGCATATTTCTTAGAAAGAAGCAGATTTCTATACTGATTAGTCTTGAAACCATGAACTTTTACTCCAAACTAAAGAAAACTGCTCGGTCCATTCAACGAGTCAACTTCGATAACTGTAACCGTCTTTTCTCCATTTTAAAGAGCTTATTTCTCATACAATACATGGGAAACACTAAAGCCTGAGCTAAAGGTACTGTAAATGTACTTAAATCAGAATCTCAGACCCAAAGCATTTAGGTCCACATGGAATATACCCTCAGCCCACATCTAACTCACATGATAGGATGCAAGAAGGTAAATATCTTGCCCTCAACTCCTCGTAGGGCTCCAAACTGTTAACTAACCAACCCAGTTTTTTTAAGTTTTTTTTTCATTTTAGATACAGTAAGAGGTGGGTTATAAACCCTGTCATGTTTTTTTTTGCTATCTGTATCCCATTGTGGAGGTTTCCCTTTATTTCCTATCCCATAGCCAAAACAGGAAATGAGGCAATCCTTTCAGAGTCACCAGAACTTGTGTTACCATTGGACGATTTCCCTTTCGTTACTGTTCCGGGGACAGCCCAAAAATTGGGATTTTATTTTACTTTCACATTCAATGATAATGGTAAATAGGACAAACAGAGAGGGGTAAATCTTCCTAATGGGGACACAGACAGCAATAAAAACAGGTGTTCTAATTCCTTTTCACTCTAACCAAAACGGGAAAAAAAAAAAACCTTTAGTTATGCTTTAAACTACCGCACGTAAACAAAGAAGAGGGACAGGGAGCAACCACCAAGACGGGACCCTCTGTTAAAGGGCCCTACAATCCCTGGAACCCCCAATACCTGAAGTGCTGTATTATGCCAATTTTGTTTATTTGCTTGGGCTGAACACCTGGCTTTGCTTCCTGAACCTCAGGCCTCGTACACACGACCGAGTTTCTCGGAAAAAAACAGCAAGAACCTTGCTGGGAGATATTTTTTTGCCGAGGAAACCGGTCGTGTGTACTTTTTCGTCGAGGAAACTGTCGAGAACCTCGTTGAGCCAAAAAGAGAGCAAGTTCTCTATTTCCTCGACGGGAGTCTGAATTTGCTCGTCGAGATCCTCGACGGGCTGGTTTTCGACGAGAAACTCGGACGTCTGTATGCTAAGAAACCCGCGCTTGCTCAGATTAAAGTATGAGACGGAGTAAAAGTAGCATTTGTAATGGAGAGAACACATTTTTAAAGCTGTAATAGACTGAAAAGTGCAAATCGTCTCTTACCAAACTTTTATTTAACAGGCAAACACATGAAATTAGCAAAAGCAGCCCCAAGAGTTTAGCCAGTGGAATCGAACTTCCCCTGCCATTGTATGTGTTGTATGTCACCGCGTTTGAGAACGAGGAGATTTTGGCTTGACTGTGTGTACGCAAAGCAAGCTTGTCGAGTTCCTCCACAAGCCTAACAACGATGTGTTTTCGCCCTTCGAGTTTCTCGGTCGCGTGTACGAGGCCTCACAATTGGCCTATTACTGGAGGGGCCAGACCTTGACCAGTAGAGATAGATTGAAATGTGTATATCAGATGATGTATATTCAGGATTAAAGAACTGGTTTATTATTTGCATTTATAGATTTGGAAAGTTCAAACGCTACACTAAAATATATATGGTATATATATATATATATATAAGTAATCCGCCTATAGCGTTCAGATATGCATGTTACCTAAGAAAATGGATGGAGCGTTCTCTCTTCATAGTAATTTATAAAACACAATAGATGCCAACAATAACAAACAATGCAGCAAGGACAGGCAAATATTTCACAGGAAGAAAACTGTAGAAAAGCAAACACCGCAATGCCAAAAATGAAACAAAGGCTTCTGTGTATGCCTTATGTTTTACATAATAAAGACTAGCCCATAACCCACATCCAATCCTACAAAAAGCAGTAAGCAATTCACCTGCAGTCCCTCTACAGATATGTAAATATGAGTGTACGTCCAGCTAATCATTTTTTTTATTGTAGGATTGAATGGAGAAGGATTGGAACCACCGTCTGTTATTTTTTTTTATTTTTTTGCTCTCTTCAACCTGCCTGGCGGTATGATTCTGTCTGGAATTACGTACCAAAAGCGGTACAATTATTTTGCAAGGAAATTTGGCGTTTTATACTGTAGGCCTGTAATTTTTAGGAATAACTCACTTAAATCTGACCAAACAAGAATCTAATAGGCATCCCGGGTATGATTTTTTTTTTTTTTTTAAATTATAAATTATAATATAATAAATAATTATAAATAATTATAACAAATAATAATATAATTATAATACAAATTATTCAATAATGTAATCAACTCAAAATCACTGAAATTTGCTCAGTTGCAGAATTGTCGCTGTCATTATTATTTTTTTTTATGACAAATTTCCCCACAAATCGCTATCGCACAATTCTGCAAGTGATTATAATTTATTATCGCTGTTTTCTAGCTGATCTAAAACCATTTTTGACATAAAGGGACACTTTTGGACAATCTACAGTTTTTAGGCAGAAAGAACAGTTTTTATTATATAAAAGAACATGTAGGGCACTGGGCAGACCACTAGGGACAAGGGGGGTGTGTATTTTTTACATACAGTACTGTAATCTATAAGATTACAGTATACTGTATGTAAAGTGTTTGTTTACTTTTTTGAATTTGGCGCCGTTCTCCGCCCCCGTGCGTCGTAACGTCGCAGGGAACGGAGATCGGCGGCACACGGGGACACTGTGAATCGAGCGAGGAGGTCCCGCTCGCTTACACAGCAGGGTGGCATCGCTGGATCCAGGGACAAGGTGAGTAACTTGCCTGTGGATCCAGCGAGAAGGTAAGCCGCGCCGCTGCACTATCTGCACGTCCACCCCGAGCGTGACTCGGGGATACCGATCCTAACATTGGAAACCTACCCCGAGTCACGCTCGGGTTTACCGCTAAGGGGGTTAAGACAGCACAGTGGGTTGAACAAAAAAGAATGATCAGATTGTAGTTTGTAGATTTACAGTAAAGGCAACACCAAGCACATGAATTAAAGGGACACTAAAAGGCAACAGTTTTTTAAATAAAATAACAAACATGTTATACTTACCTCCACTATGCAACTCGTTTTGCACAGAGTGGCCCCGATCCTCCTCTTCTGGGGTCCCTCAGCGGCTGTCTCGGCTCCTCCCCGCATCAGCCAACCCCCTTCATGGGAAGCTCTCTCCCAAGGGGGTTAGCTTGCAGGCACGCTACTGTGATACAGACGGCGGCTATAGCCGCTGACTGTATCATTCAGCCCCACCCCCCGGCATACCACGTCATTCTTTTTTTTTTTTTTTGTCTGTAAAGCATTGCACCAATGATCAGCAGGGATGCCATTAAAGTTCATGTGATTATAAAGGCATGTGTCCCAATACTTTTGGTAATATAAGGGGTTATTTACGAAGAGCAGATCCACTTTGCACTACAAGTGCAAAGTGCACTTGAAATTGCACTGAGCCTTGGTTCACACTGCTGTGTTTTGACATGTCAAATCAGCGGAATTTGTCGGCACCGATTTCAAAAAGTCGTTTCTGTACTACTTTTTGCGATTTCGGCACGGATGTGCTCTGTAATCGCAGCCGAAATCGGGACTGCCAGCGGGAGTGAAGTCGTGCAAGTTCAGCTTAACTTGCACAACTTCACTCCCGCAGCCCAGTGTGAACCTGGGCTGAAAGTGCACTTGGAAGTGCAGTCGCTGTAAATCTGAGGGGTAGATCTGAAATGAGGGGAAGCTCTGCTGATTTTATTATCCAATCATGAGCAAGCTAAAATGCTGTTTTTTATTTTCCTTGCATGCCCCACTCGGATTTACAGCGACTGCATGTCCAAGTGCACTTTCAGTGCAATTTCAAGTGCACTTTGCTCTTGTAGTTTGCACTTGTAGTGCAAAGTGGATTTGCCTTTAGTAAATAATCCCCAAAGTGTATTTGGCTTTTTTCACTGCTGAACCAACAATGGCATGCAAGTCATCAAACCTCTTTGGGTTGACCAGAAGCTGAATATTTCAATAAAACTGCTGGCGGCATACCTGGGAAATGTGTTATTAACTTGTAAATGTTTTATATGCTGACAGTGTGACACGATGAGAAGTTGTATAATTACAGCAGGGTACATGCAGGCTTTGTTCTTGGTTCGGGACGTTGTTTTTTAGTTAAGCTTCACCTTGCAGTTTAGCTGCTTTAACTATCAGTTAAAAGTGCTTGCATGAGAATTTCATTGTGAAACTTTAGCTTACAGCGCACACAATGTGATGACACTCTTGCAGTTTCTGTACATGAAAACATATCCACACAGCAGCTTGAAATTCTAGTAGAAATCTCTTATGTTTGGAAGCACCTTAGTAGAGCTTATCATTAAAGGAGGCAATCTTTATTTATTTTTTTTAACCACTTAAGCCCCGGACCTTTAGGCAGCTAAATGCCCAGGCCAGGTTTTGCGATTCGGCACTGCGTCGCTTTAACAGACAATTGCGCGGTCGTGCGACGTGGCTCCGAAACAAAATTGGCGTCCTTTTTTCCCCACAAATAGAGCTTTCTTTTGGTGGTATTTGATCACCTCTGCGGTTTTTATTTTTTGCGCTATAAACAAAAATAGAGCGACAATTTTGAAAAAAAAGCAATGCTTTTTACTTTTTGCTGTAATAAATATCCCCCAAAAACATATCTAAAAATTATTTTTTCCTCAGTTTAGGCCGATACGTATTCTTCTACATATTTTTTGGTAAAAAAATAATCGCAATAAGCGTTTATCGATTGGTTTGCGCAAAATTTACAAAATAGGGGATATTTTTATTGCATTTTTATAAAAATTTTTTTTTTACTACTAATGGCGGCGATCAGCGATTTTTTTCGTGACTGCGACATTATGGCGGACACTTCGGACAATTTTGACACATTTTTGGGACCATTGTCATTTTCACAGCAAAAAATGCATTTCAATTGCATTCTTTATTGTGAAAATGACAGTTGCAGTTTGGGAGTTAACCACAGGGGGCGCTGAACGTGTTAGGCTTCACCTAGTGTGTGTTTACAACAGTAGGGGGGTGTGGCTGTAGGTCTGATGTCATCGATTGTGTCTCCCCTATAAAGGGGATGACACGATCGATGCGCCGCCACAGTGAAGCACGGGGAAGCCGTGTTTACATACGGCTCTCCCCGTTCTTCAGCTCCGGGGAGCGATCGCGACCGAGCGGCTATAAACGAATAGCCACGCCGTCGTCCCGGATCGCTCCCCGAGGTAAGCTGCCCGCCGCACGCAGCGGGGGGGGGGTCCCGATCGGACCCGCGGAAAGGCAAGGACGTATATATACGCCCATCTGCCTGTCCGTGCCATTTTGCGGACGTAAATAGTCGTGCGGCTTGCGTTAAGTGGTTAAATAACAAACATGTTATACTTACCTCCACTGTGCAGCTCGTTTTGCACAGTGTCCCCTAACCCTGTCTTCTGGGGTCCCTCGGCGGCTGTCTCGGCTCCTTCTCGCAAAAGCTTTCCACCTTCATGCGCGCTCGCATGGTGGAAAGCTTTTTCGAGCTCGCTTTAATTTATTTATTTAATAAAAAATAAATAAAAAGGGTTGCTATGGAAATGACTAGTGCAGCTAAACGTGGCCGCATGTAACCGCACGTAATCGCAATGTACAAATGCAGCTAATCGCAGTGCCCCGGAGCCTTGATTTTCACAAAAAAATTTACATGCTTTTAACTGCGGCAAAACAGCCGTCCATGTGAAAGGGGCCTAACTCTTTTCGTTAACAGGACATAAAAGCTGAATTCCAATAATTTTTCGTTTTTCAACCAATTGCCGACTGCACTATAGCAAAATCATGACTAGAGCGCGGTCGGCCATTCCTAGGAGGGCGTCATATGCGGCGTGCGAGCTCTGTGATCGCTGCATCCTCCTGACACAGCTGATCATGGATCGGGGTAAAGAGCCAATCACAGCAGCTCTTTACCACATGATCACCTGTGTCCAAACACAGCTGATCACGATGTAAACACACTTACCAGTTATTGGCATTCCTTTCCTCACGCTATCACAGCGTAGGGAGAGGTGAGAGTCAGTAACTGGCTAGTGTAAAAAGGGGACATCTGCACTGATGTGTTCTGGTCATCAGTGCAGCCCCAACATCGCCCATTAGTATTGCCTATCAGTGCCCATCAGTGCCACCTATCAGTGACCATCAGTGCTGCCAATCAGTGCCCATGAGTGCCACCTAACAGTGCCCATCAGTGCCACCTAACAGTGCTGCCTCATCAGTGCCACCTATCAGTGCCCATCAGTGCAGCTTCATCAGTCAAGGTCTTTTTTTGTTTGTTTAGCAAAAAATAAAAATAAACTAGCAGCGATTAAATACATCCAAAAGAAATCTCTAGTTGTGTGAAAAAAATATATAAAAAATGTCATATGGGTACATGACTGTGCAATGGTCATCAAAGTGCAAAAGTACTGAAAGCTGAAAATCAATCTGGGCATGGGCAGGAAGAGGGTAAAGAATCTCTTCAGGAAATAAAATGTTGTTTTCCCTGACGAGATTCTTGGCAAGAATCTCTTGCCGCCTGAGTGTACAGCCTCTCGTTTCAAAAGAACCGCGGTTCTCTTGAAAGGAAAGAACGCAGTGACGTCATCGCGTACGACGAGCATGCGCTCGTCACATTTGATGCCGTCGCCGCCACCTTGCTGCACCCTACCTATGCCTAGGAAGCTACCGCGCATGAGTCAAAGTCATTTCGAGCATGCGCGGGTTTCCACGGCGACAGGTAAGTATACACACTCTCGGGTTTCTCGGTAAGAAAACTGCCGAGCATCTCATGACGAAAAAAATAGAGAACATGTTCTCTATTTTTCTCGTCGAGATTCTGGGCAGATTTCCAGACGAGAAACCTGAAAGCCTCGTACACACACACGGTTTACTCGGCAAGAAATCTCTGCCAGCAATTTTCTTGCTGGTTCTTGCCGAGAAAAACGAGCGCGTGTACGAGGCCTAACAGTGCCCAGAAGTCAAGTGGTTTAACACCACAAATTAAATTAATTACCTTTAATTAAGACTGTCCTAGGTCTGGATGACTGATAGCTACTGCAAAGTGCTATACTTCTAAAGCTCCCAACTTTCCCTCATTTGGAAGATAGTCCCTCTTTTGGGACCAAGGAGTTCCGTCGCTAATACGGCCTCGGTTATCCCTATTTGTGGTCTGATGTGTACATTGCTGTATAAAATATTCTATTTTACGACCAAAAGTGTTATACTACACTAAACTTTATATCCAACCTTTATATTATTGCATGTGTTATTTTAAAAAGTACATTTAGAAAGGAAAATTTGGTAGAAAAAATAAATATAAAATATAATAAAATATAAAAATGAAAGATAGATAGAGGTCAAAAAGCCAATAATTTTTTGCATATTAGATCTTTGTTGTCCATGTAATCAGGACCATGGCAGAGACCTGTCCTTAGACTATAATCTAATGAACCCACAGATATGTGCAAAAGCTATATGCGAGTGTATCTGCTTTATTCTGAGGTTCTGTAGAAAGAGTCGTTGGGCCAGATTCACGTAGAAGTGCGGCGGCGTAACGTATCGTAGACACGTTACACCGCCGCAAGTTTTCATCGCAAGTGCCTGATTCACAAAGCACTTGCAATGAAAACCTACGCCGGCGGCCTCCGGCGTAAGCCCGCGTAATTCAAAGGGGCGTGTGCCATTTAAATTAGGCGCGCTCCCGCGCCGGACCTACTGCGCATGCTCCGTTTCGAAATTCCCGCCGTGCTTTGCGTGAAGCGACGTCATTTTTTCGAACGGCGACGTGCGTATCGTACTTCCGTATTCCCGGACGTCTTACGCAAGAAAAAAAAATTTAGAATTTCGACGCGGGAACGACGGCCATACTTTAACATGGGCTGTGTAAAGTTAGGGCAGCTAAAACGACGACTAACTTTGCGACTGGAAACTAGACTAGCAGCGACGTAGCGAACGCGAAAAACCGTCGTGGATCACCGTAAGTACTAATTTGCATAACTGACGCTCGTTTTTGACGCAAACTCACCCCAGCGGCGGCCGCGGTATTGCATCCTAAGATCCGACAGTGTAAAACAATTACACCTGTCGGATCTTATGGCTATCTATGCGTAACTGATTCTATGAATCAGTCGCATAGTTAGGAAGCCCCTAAAACAGAGATACGACGGCGTATCAGGAGATACGCCGTCGTATCTCTTTTGTGAATCTGGCCCGTTGTTCTTTTCCCCTCTGATGTAAAATATATTAATAAATTATTGCAAAATACTATTATTAATAATAATAGAATAATGACTGGTGCAATATTGGTCGGCACCACAATATAGTAGGTGGCACCACGTGCTGAGGAATGGTTCCGCATGACTGTGGAATGGCTTATTATGGGTTGTTGTATTTATGTGTTATTTCTCACTCTGCACTTGCATCAATATTGTGTCTGAAAACACCAGTGGGTGTGAAATGTTACTAAAACAGTCTAGAAAAATAGATTCAAGGTTCGGGAAAACAGTTCCTGATGAAGACGCCAACTGATACTCCATGACAATTAAATCTATTTTAGCCCAAACAAAAACAAAACACAAATACAAATAAATACAGGAAATAAAACCATTATGCAAACCAAGCAATAGAGAAGTTATTTTTGACGCGTTTGACAGCGCAGTTATGTGAACCCTCCACTTTTATAGACAGGGGACATGTGTGTGTATATATGTGTATGTGTGTGTGTGTATGTGTACCAAAGGACACACACATACACACAGTGCAGCGCTATTACAGTGGTAAATTCAATGCTATACTTAGTGCACTACTATCAAGATTTATATTGATTTATGGGACATTTATTATATATTTTTTATGAATTTGAGTTTTATTGCATGTATAGATAGCACCAAGTATAGCATTGGATTTACCACTGTAGTAGCACTGCACTGTGTGTATCCTTTGGTACATATATATATAATTATTATTATTATTTTGTAGTGATTTTACGTAAAGTGTATAGTGGCTGCAATTTTGCACTTGATTATCAGGGTGGTGCTGATTGTTTTACACATTTGCATTTCAGGGACATGGGTGTTGGAAATGACGTATAAAGGAATCTCATTTTTTATGCAGCAGTATACAAATCTGTGGACCCCTATAGACACCTTTGTCCAGCAATCCTAATGCTCCTCTGTGTTCACCAGAATACAAATAAAATAAAAATAATAGGACAGGGAGGGGATATGAAGATAAGGATGTGAGAGGAACATGGGGAGAGAGCTGTGTTCTTTATAATACACTGGAAATTAAGTAGGCAGGGCTGACACCATGTGCTTAGGAATTCAGAGCTGTGTTGTCATGTCAAAGAGGACAGTAGGAGCACACAGATTTTTCCTTGGCATGTGCTTTAAGTGGCTGCTATGTAAATAGGTCATATTGGGGTTGATTTACAAAAACTGGAGAGTACAAAATCTGGTGCAGCTCTGCAGAGAAAGCTTCCAGGTTTTATTATCAAAGCTTAAAGGGTCACTAAAGGAAAACATTTTTTTTTGCTGAAATGACTGTTTACAGGGTATAGAGACATAATAGTTAACCGATTCCTTTGCAAATGATTAAAAATAGATCAAAACCAATCATATAATGTACCTGCAGTTTAGTTTTGTGTTTGCTGTTGTTTCCTGGTTCTCTGATGTACAGAGCCAGAGAGCCAATAGAGGGCAGTGAAGGTTTTGCAAAACGAAACTGGATTGGTGCTGAGGGGTTATAGACACACCTCCTTGATTAGAGACCACAAAGAGAAATCTCCCAGTACTGTGGTGATCAGGAAACAGACAACCAGGAAGTGTCCAGAACAGAGAGGATTTACAGCAACATCAAAGCAAAAACTAACAATGAGGACATGAAACCAGGACTGCAGTAAGGTAAAGGAAGCTATTTAGCTAAAAAAAAAAAAATTCCTTTAGTGACCCTTTAATTGAACAAGCTGAAGTTAGAAGCCGATTGGCTGCACCAGATTTTGCACTCTCGAGTTTAAGTCGTGTAGGTCATTCTGTGTTAGTGATTGGCCATACGAATTACTGGTTAATTATCCTCTATAGAGAGAGGCAGAATAAAACGGCAAACAATAAATATACTAGATATTAGGAAACTAGGCTTCTGCAGCACACCTTCTACCTCTTTATATAATGGAGCACAAATTTAGGTCTTCCACTTACATGTATTTGATTTTCATTCTTGGTTTCTTTCTGCTCTGATCGTACATTGGCATCAGCGGGCAAAGTGAGTCTCAGTCGACATATGCTCCCCTAGAGAGAAAATAAAATTACTATGTTAGTAGATTATATGTTAAGGAATGAAATAAAAATAGTTTACACCAGCTTGCTGTTAAACTATTGTTAGGAATTTCATTAGTATGAAGAATTTCTTAGTGGTTAAAGCAAATCTAAAGTCTAAACATTTTGTTTGGAATAAACTGTATCCGAGGACTACAAACTGAAAACGCTATTTTATTCATTTTTTATATTCACAGAAAACTCATTCATCCATGTCTCTATGCTTTATTTTGTTTATTTTGTTAGGAAATTTAAGCTTAGCTGAGAAAGCCCCTCCTCCAGATAAAAGATAAAATTGCCCATGTATGACATCATTTTGGACTAGGCCACAAACCAGGAAGCACCTGAAGAAACTTTAAAAAGAAAAGTTTAAAGCAAGTAAAAATAATATAGCCTTCTATTTACCAATTCTAGCAGCAGAAGATTTTTTTTATTATTATTATTATTTTATTATTTTGATTGAGAGAGTTTAGTTCCACTTTAAACCCCCTCTGTATTTTGCTGTAGGGAGGTTTTCCTTCACTTTTTGTCCAAGAGACACTACAGCAATTAATATCCAGAAGAAGAAAAAATCTTCTCAAAGGGCTTACGACGGCGCAACGCCATTTGCACCGTCGTAAGTCCTAATCTGGCCCGGCGTATCTATGCGACTGATTCTTAGAATCAGTTACGCATAGATATCCATTAGGCTCCATTCACATTGTAACGCCGCGTATGCGGCGTATTGTGCCGCGATTAGTTTACTTTTTTTTTTTTTCACAAAGAGTTTACATTGATGTCTATGGCCGAACGCCAATGCCGCCTGAAAAAAAGGGTCCGGGACTTGTTTTCAGGCGGCAGGCGTACGGCGTTTATGAGATGTGAACCATCTCATAGACATCAATGGAAATTCTCTCCTCCAGCGGCACGAGCGTCGCGCTTCAGGCGTTTTGTCGCCTAGGTGTGAATGCAGCCTTTGATCTGACAGGCGTAAGGCTCTTACGCTGTCAGATCTTAGATGCATTTTTTTTCCGCCGCTAGGTGTCGCCGACGTCGTTTTCCCCGTTGTCTATGCAAATTAGCTATTTACGCGAGATTCCCGAACATACGCGCGGTCGACGCAGTGAATTTACGACGTTTCCGTAGCTTTTGCGAAGCGTAAAGTTGTCCCTGCTATATGAGGGGCAACCAATGTTAAGTATGGCCGTCGTTCCCGCGTCGACTTTTAAAAAGTACGTCGTTTGCGTAAGTTGTCCGTGAATAGCGCTGGACGCCATTTACGTTAACGTCGAACCCAATGACGTCCAAATGATCCATGCCCCCTACCTGGATCATTTGAATTAGGCGGGCTTGCGTCTGAGAATTTATGCTACGCCGCCGCAACTTTACAGGCAAGTACTTTTTGAATCAAGCACTTGCCCGGAAAACCGCATAGTTTAACGCCGATTTACGAGAATCTGGCCCTTTGTTTTTACTGGGAAAAGTGTCACCATTGGAATATCCCCCCCACTGTCCAGACAATGGTCACCAAGACTGATGGGGCAAATCTCCCCTTTGGGGACAGAGAAAACAATAAAAAAAATGACAAATCTAACCAACATAAATGCCCAGAATCGTGGAACCTAACAGAAATTAGTGGTGCGGATATTAGTGTTATACTTTTTATTAACTTAATATTTTATCTGGTTAGTATTTTAAAAATAGAAATTATAATTTGGTACGTTATCAAGCAAGCTTTTGGAGGAATGTATAATTGTGGAAACTAAATGATTTGGTAATTATGACTTCAAAACGAACATCTCGGCTGGCTATGTACTCGAAATGACTGTATTTGTTTATGTATGTACATTTGTTTTGTTCCAGCAGAGTGATCTCACCAGAAGTATAAGAGACCATTAAGTGGTCATGAAGTTTCTATTAAACAGTGAAATACGTTGAAGAGTGTGAAGAGGTCCTTTAAGAATCTGCTATGTACTTTGGTGTCAAGGTTCACCGACAAGCTACAAATATTTAGCATGATCCCTAGATGTTCTAACATATACAGGACTTTGATTCCTAGAAACGTTGTACAGGTCAACCTTTGTTAAACAGTAGTCAGTACAACCCCCGTTGACATATTTGAAGACATACTAATCATAATCGCACAAGGACAGACAGGAAATGGTGCCAAGACACGAGTATGAATAGGAGAACACTCTCTGACAGACACTCGGCCTACAATTTATGTCATCTTCATAGCTTGGAGCCGGTGTACCCTCTTCATCTACCTCTTCACCAACATTCCACTCAGCCCTTTCAAATAAACTTGTTTCTTTACACTGCAATTATAATTCCAAACAAACCTCTCAGTGAAAAGCAATTTTATGAGCAGCCATTTTTTAATCAAAGCTGATCTACGCAAAAAGCAAATGTTGTCTAAATACAATGGGCCAGATCCATAAAGATCTGCCTATCTTTAGGAAGGCGTAGCGTATCTCAAATACACTACGCCGCCGTAACTTAGAGCGTAATTTCCGTATCCATAAAGAATTTGCGCCGCAAGTTACGGCGGCGTAGTATAAATGTGTCGGCGTAAAGGCGCGGAATTCAAATTACTAAGATGTGGGCGTGTTTTATGATAATTCATCTTGACCCCACGTAAATGACGTTCTTTTTTAATGGCGCATGCGCTATCCGTGGGGGTATCCCAGTGCGCATGCTCGAAATCACGTCGCAAATAGTCAATGCTTTCGACGTGAACGTAATTTACGCAAAGCCCTATTCGCGAACGTTTTACGCAAACAACGGAAAATTCAACGCTGTCCCGACGTCCATACTTAACATTGCATACGCCTCATAGACCCAGGGGTAACGTTACGCTGAAAAAAGCCTTACGTAAACGACGTAAAAAAATGCGCCGGGCAGATGTACGTTTGAGAATCGGCGTATCTAGCTAATTTGCATACTCTACGCGGAAATCAACGGAAGCGCCACCTAGCAGCCAGCGTAAATATGCACCTAAGATCCGACGGCGTACTAAGATGTACATCAGTCGGATCGAGCCCACATTCAGTCGTAACTTGTTTTGTGGATACAAAACAAAGATACGACGGGGCTTCGTAGAACTTACGCGGCGTATCAATAGATACGCCGGCGTAAGTTCTTTGTGGATCTGGCCCAATAGGTCTATGTATTCACATGCCTATTACACACGATTGGTTTTCCCGACGGTCAAAAGACCGCCGGGAAAACCGAGAAAAGGCTCTGTCCCTTTTCCCCTGTACACACGTCCGGTTTTCCGGAAAACTGCCAGGAGAACTTTGGTCAGGAAAACCGGCCATGTGCATGATCCCTCGCAGTGTTTCCCATAGGAAAACCGCGGGAAAAAAACGCTGTGATTCGCGGCGAGAAAAAAGAGAACATGTTCTCATTTTTTAAACTGCAGTTTTCCTGTTGGGAATACTGCTAAGGAGCATACACACGGCCAGTTTTCCCGGGCCAATGGAAAACACAGCAGTTTTCCCAAGGGGAAAAACGATCGTGTGTACTAGGCATTACTTGAATGTTGATGTGTTTTGTGTATTTATTCTAGGTCTATACGATAATCCACTGTAAAACGTTACCTCTCTGCATGAGCTTTCTGAAATAAGGACCAGTCACTGATGCTCTGT
Organism: Rana temporaria; assembly: GCF_905171775.1. Taxonomy (NCBI): domain Eukaryota; kingdom Metazoa; phylum Chordata; class Amphibia; order Anura; family Ranidae; genus Rana; species Rana temporaria. Next base: position 73,112,014 of record NC_053491.1, on the reverse strand, counting down.
CCTTGTGCAGGGTGTCTTGTCCCCGCCCATCCTGTAGTTTTTAATAGACATCCTGTAGTAGATGTACAGCGCAGAGATAATGTCACCACTACTTTCACAAAGGCTATTGGGCGTTTAAGCAGGGCCATGGATATGGGGGTATCATTGGTCCTCCTGTACAGGGCCCAGGCAGCAGGGTGAATCGGATATGGACAGGGAGGGTGAGCAGAATGGCAGGAGGGCAGTTACTTGAACTGGCCCTCTATATGGCTCTCTCTGCAGCAGCTGAAAGCTGGCTTCTCCTCTCCCTCCCACCAGCTTTCTGCTGCTGCAGCGAGCACCATACAAGGGATTAATTCCTGCACCGATCGCCCTCCCTGTGTACCATACCTTTCCCCATTACCTGCTCCCAGTGCTACTGGTTATCACCCTATCCTTCCGGCCTGCAGCTGCAAGCACACAATAGGGTCCTTTAGGATAAAGAATGGGAGAAGGTTCCAGGAAATATATATTATTTACCAACCCCTTCTTTTCCTAAAATGAACGCAATGAGTAATCAGTACTGATTACTCACTGTGTTCATTCATAACTGCAGCATAGTATATTTTTTTTAGGGGGGGGGGGCTATAAGTTTGTCTGTATGGGGCCCCTTTATTACATGTAAAAAAAAACGTTTGATTCTGTCTTCTCTGATCCTCCCCTTCTTGTACTGTACCCAATCCATCTCCTGAGAGAACAGAGCCTTGGAGTCACTCTGCACATGCTCAGTTTGGTGTGTATAGGTTTTTTTTTCATGGGAGGGTGCATATGATCAGCACATGGCCAATCAGCACTGTCCAGACAGGGGGTCAGGGGTCATGCAGCCTCATAAGACAGCAGAATGAAAAATTCTCCTACAAGCTTTAACCAGTGCTCGGCTGGACACTCATAGTCAAGTCACAAGACTGCTATATACTGCTGATGAAAAAAAAAAAGTATTTAGCAGTTTATATTTACTAAAATAATTGCATTTCCATGTTCCGTGTACTGTGGGAACCAGATTTAGTGGATGCAGGATTCAAATACTAGGTAGAATCTATCTGCATGGAGTTTTCATGTTCTCCATGTGCCTGCATGGCTTTCCTCTGGGTACTCCGTTTTCTTCCCAAACTCCAAAGACATGCTGGTAGGTTCTGCTTCTATAGCTTTTTACAAGTGGGCCATGAATTGGCTGAAACCAGCCAACATTCAAGCCCATGTGTACAACTGTGGTCTCACACCTGGATTCTGCTAAACGGACATACTGAAAAACCAGCAGCCGATTAGCACTGGCAGACAATGGCTGCAAGCGCTTATCAGTGTGTTCTGACTGGGGGGGGGGGTGTCCCCTCTGCACAGTTTACGGATAAACTGCTTTTCTTCTCGATTTAGTGAATGGCGCATGTCTTTATAAATTCCCTTTCATGGAAAAGTTTTATCCCTATTGTGGGTGTATTTGTACATTGAAATCATCATATCCCCTCTCAAGCATCTCTTCATTAGAGATAATAAGTTTAGTGCCCGTAATCTTTCCTCATAACCAAGATCCTCCAGTCCCTTTATTAACTTTGTTGCCCTTCTCTGCACTCTCTCCAGTTCCAGCACATCCTTCCTGAGGACTGGTGCCCAGAACTGGACGGCATACTCCAGATGCGGTCGGACCAGAGTCTTATAGAGTGGGAAAATTATGGTTTTATCTCCAGAGTTAATCCCCTTTTTAATGCATGCCAATATTCTGTTGGCTTTGCTTTCAGCAGCTTGGCATTGCACGCCATTGCTGAGCCTGTCATCTACTAGGACCCCCAGGTCCTTTGCCATCCTAGATTCCCCCAGAGGTTCTCCCCCTAGTGAGTAGACTGCATTCATGTTTTACATGTGGGTTAGCGCCATCTCATGGTCAGAGGCCACATAACTTTACCGGGACCCACATACAAAATAAGGATAACACAACTTTACACTGGTCAGTGACATTTGTCCCAACAACTACTACATAGACACTTTGAGGGAAATAGCGTTGGGCGCTGATTTTCCTCCACCAGCACTTTTAATGGTGTACCCAGTCCAGTCCACATTTAAACAGTGTACCCATTGTGGCCAGTCCAAAAGGCAAAGAGTGGAGCCATCGCAATTACATCCCTAGGACTTCCAGGTCCAGTCCCTAGAAGGGTTCTGTTCCACAGTGGGCCCTAAGATAACGACCCAGCCGCTCGGCAGAGCGCACCAAGTTCAAGCCATCCCCACCTACAGAACCTCTGTCACCTTCCACCACCATCTTCATGCAGGGGGAAGTTACGCCACAGAACACAATTAACCCCCCCAAAAAATACACTTCAACCCTTAGTGGAAAACACCAATGACATTTAGGCACCTGCCTATATGCTCTTTAACATACTGTATATGTATTTTAAGTGTATATTTAGCGGTTTATTTGATGTTCAGCTTTTGGCAACCCGTAGCAAGTAGAAATCTGGAAGGGTCCCCTACAGCAGGGCCGCAGCCTGTTTACTGGTGGGCCGCGAAGCCTCCCGTGCGGCGCTGGCGGGCGAGCAGAGAGATCGCCGCACAAGACCGCGATCCGTGGAGCGCACCGCTGCCTCGGCCTTAGGAAAGGCCGCGGCTTAGGCCTAGCTCTGGAGCGGTCGGCCATCTTGGTACACCCGGCGGCTGCCTAGGTGCGCGCTGATGTCATCACCCCTCCCTCATCTGCTCGTGGATCGTCTAGCCGGCTAATTATTCTGCAAGAGCGCATCAATTACAGTGAGTTTTGGCAATGTTGGACTGGCTATTACAGTGATTAGTGGGGGCAATGTTGGACTGGCTATTACAGTGATTAGTGGGGGCAATGTTGGACTGGCTATTACAGTGATTAGTGGGGGCAATGTTGGACTGGCTATTACAGTGTTGAGTGGGGGCAATAGTGGATGATTGGATGTTACAGTGAGGTGGGGGCAATGGTGGATGTTACCGTGAGGTGGGGGGCAATGGTGGATGTTACAGTGAGGTGGGGGGCAATGGTGGATGTTACAGTGAGGTGGGGGCAATGGTGGATGTTACAGTGAGGTGGGAGCAATGGTGGATGTTACAGTGAGGTGGGGGCAATCTTTTTTTTTTTTGCTGATCCGAAAAATGATCCGATCCGTGACTCTGATCCGAGGATCGATCCGATCCGTGAATTTTTTGATCCGTTGCACCCCTAGAAGCAGGCGAGCAGAGAGATGACATTATCTCCCACTGCTCGCCCGCATTACAACTGTTCCGCCCACACAGCCCGGCCAGCGTACCAAGGTGACAGTGACAGGCACTGTGGCAATCTGCATCTGGTGGCATGTGGCAATCTGCATCTAGTGGCATGTGGCAATCTGGTGACAGGCACTGTGGCAAGCTGCATCTGGTGGCAGATTCTGCATTATGAGTTTAACTATTTAATTTTATATTACAATATAAAAATAATGCGCTTCAATCATCCTGACACCATATTAACCATGGTGTTGTGATGATTGAAATGCTAACACCAGCCATTTCCTGTCAAATTGGCCACGAAAAAACGCATTGTCGGCCCGCATCATCGGGCCTTGGCACAATTTTCATCCACAATACCGGTCCCCGGTGCCAAAAAGGTTGGGGACCACTGCTCTACAGGAACACAATGTATTCAGAAACAATAATCACACACTGCAAAGGAGACATTCACCTGGTGCATGTATTGTGTTTTCTCTTTCAGCGTTTAACAAAAGCTACAACCATAGGAAATGTCAATATGGGGGAAAATTATTAGCCTCTCAAGCCAGCTTAATTTCTAAGAATGTAATCCTCAAGTAAATGTCAATGGGGACTGTAAGAAAATGAAGCCACTGAAATCAGATCGGGCACAACCAAGAATTCAGGAGTGCCAGCTTTATCAGGAAGAAATGTGAAGTCTGCCACAAGAACAATTATGTAAGCAGGACATTCCAGGGTGTGAACTTGGTTCCAGCGCTGCATACCACACATGACAAATACAGATTATGACAGGTATGGTCAAAAATAAAACCGCATACATCAAAATGTGATATAATAAAAAAGGTGGCAACAAGCTAATATAATCCAGGAATAAATTACACCTGAACATTCTGCTTCTCATTGAGATCTTGTATAATTTTAATTGTACGTTATAACACATTTCTCTTTTTTACAACAGCTAAATTGATAGAGGAGCAGTCAATGTGGACGCAGTAGTCAGGCCTCATATGCACACAGATGATTAGGAGCTCCTGTGTGCCGAGATACGAGATCTCTGGCACTGGGGGAGCCTCATATACCACAGACAGCTGCTGACACATGTGAATGGCTGTATAGGGATGTTGTCGGGTAAACGCCATTGGCTTCCACATCAACTTTTATCCATGTATTGGCAGGCCTACGCCAAGTGTGTGGGCAGGGTCAACTGTACCCATGCACGTGGGTATACCTTTAACGACGTTAAAAACCCGCGCATGCTCAGAAGCAAGTTATGAGACGGGATCGCTCGTTCTGGTAAAACTACCATTCGTAATGGAGTAAGCACATTCATCACGCTGTAACAGACAGAAAAGCGCGAATCGTCTTTTACTAAAAGAAAATCAGCTAAAGCAGCCCCAAGGGTGGCGCCATCCGCATGGAACTTCCGCCGTACGTGTTGTATGTCACCGCGCTTTGCTAGAGCTTTTTTTTTTAAAACGATCGTGTGTGGGCAACGTCATTTTAATGATGAAGTTGGAAAAAAAAATTTTTTCTACATGCCGAAAACTTTGTTTTTTTTCCATGCCGAAAAATGATCGTGTGTACGCGGCGTTAGACTTTAGAACCACTTTAATACTTATCAGTATTCTCTATGGAGAGTATTCTCTGAAAAGAAAAATAGCCTAGTAACATTTGAATTTGCCGCCATAAACAGAGAATAAATGTACATGCAAATAGCATATAGACCTACACCCCATAATATTTTCTATTTCTCTCCAAAATGTAATAGTAATTTGTATCAGGAAAGCAAAATGTTGCCATCTTCATTTTCTGCATTGCAAAAGGTTTCTGCTCCTCGGGCAGAGGTGTCCGAATTGCATATGATCATGTATGTTATCTCATTGTAAAGCATCGATGACCCAATAGTGGGTGTAAAGGTGGCTACCATTTTTTTGTAATAGGAGGTCTTGTATGGTTATCACATTATCACTTTTTCCCTCCTATATATTAGTGTGGCTTCCTACCCACCCTCTGACTGCTACAAAGAGATTTCCAGTTCTGGGGAATGAATGGCTTATATTGTATGAGAAGTGACCATAGAAAGGTGCCCTTGGCTTTAGAGTGAAACTTGGTATGGTTCAAGTCTTCGCATGACTGAAGATTTTGTGCTTTTGAATCATTACAGAACATTCCTCCAGATCTCACTTGAAAGTTTCAGAGAACTGATATACGTTGAACAAGTGCAAAAAACAAAACAAAAATCAGAATTACTGAGCCACGGGTGGAACACTGCAGATAGAAGGTACAAAGAACAATTGTCTTTCAAGTGTTGGATAATGGCAATCTGTAACAGAAGGTGCAATGCAGGTCATTTATAAAATAGCCTGCAAGAGACGATCAGACTTTAGCTATTTTTTTGTATAGTGTATCAAGTGAAAAAATATATATCTATGATCAGTTGCCAGAGACTGCTAAAACTATGCAGATAGGCATTGTCTCTCCAAGTCCATGGCTGAGCGCCGATGTATCCCAGCTTAGTGGTTAGCACGTACACTACCTGCATTAGAGTTTGTATGTTCTTCCTATGTTTGTATGGGTTTCCTTTGGGTACTCCAGTTTCCTTCCAAAGTCATGCAGGCAGATGTATATGGGGTTATTACCACTAGGGATGAGCTTCGTATGCGAGTCTAACTCATGTTCGATCGTTCGTCGAAATACGAACAAAACGGGTCGTTCGCGCCAAATAAGAGTTACGTTTCACAGACCATAATTCACTGCGGCATCGCTGGCTGATGATTGGCCAAGCATGCACTATGACCCGCATGCTTGGCCAATCACAGCTTGCAAAAAACGGAGAGCCATAATTAGCCAAAGTCAGGGTAGCTTTGGCCAATTATGACTCAGAGGGTTTAGTACACGCCCCACACTATAAAAGGCCGCCTGCAGGTCGGCCTTGTGTAGTGTGTTGCGGTGGTTAAGAGAGGACAGAGAGAGTGACATTTTTTGCAGGTAGATAGAGCAGGCAGGCAGGCTAGTCAGTTAAAGTTACAGTATGTAGAGGATATATATACATCCCAGGTGTTGTACATATATTTGTACACTGTATAGTTTAGCTAGATCAGTTCTTCCTAATTTACTGGCAGGCAGGTGATTGTGCTAGCTGCAGTATTCTTACGTGGTGTACTGCCTGTGTCCTCTGTAGTGTGCACCTAAAGCTACTTGGTGTGTACTGGCCGTGTGCTATGTAGTTTGCACCTAAAGATTCAGGAGCAGTGATTTTAATGAGGCTTAAATAAAAAATAAAAAAAAAATGGAAAAAATTCATCATTAAAATCACTGCTCCTGAAAAAACTACCATTTTTAAAAAAAATTTCCATTGATGCATGTTCCCTGGGGCAAGACCCCGGTTCTCAAAGACATTTTACGACAATATCTTGCATATTAGGCTTTAAAATGAGCACTTTTGAATTCGAACGTTCGAGTCCCATAGACGTCAATGGGGTTCTAAATGTTCGTGTTAACGTTCAGTCCGTTCAAAGGTTCTGGTGCGAACTGAACGGGGGGGTGTTTGGCTCATCCCTAATTACCACAGACAGCCATCACATACTTCTGTGGGACATTTACACAGGAGGACACTGATGGCACCTGGCAGGTGATGTGTTGCTTTAAAGGGGTTGTAAAGGTAAAAAAATAAAATAAAAAATAAATCCTTATTTCCTCTGAGAAATCCTCACTTCTTGTTCTTCTGTCTGTAACTCCACACAGACATAGTAATGCAAAGCTTTCTCCCTGGTGTGGAGTGTCATGCTCGCCCCCTCCCTTGGACTACAGGAGAGTCAGGTCTCCCACTAACACACGCTCCTTTCTCTATCTTAAATGTAGAGAGCATCCTGACTCTCCAGTAGTCCAAGGGAGGGGACGAGCACAACACTCCACACCAGGGAGAAAGCCTTGCATTACTGTGTGGAGTTACAGACAGAAGAACAGGAAGTGAGGATTTCTCAGAAGAAATAAGGACATTTAAAAGCAAAATCAAAGGATGAGGTAAGTGAAGGAGGACTGCACTAAGGTAAAGGAAGCATTTTAGGAAAAAAAAAATTGTACCTTTACAACCCCTTTAAGATCGCTTTGTGGTGCCCCAGAAAGTGTCTCATCCACCAGAGGGAGAGGATGTTCACTGAAGAGTGTTGAGTATTTTACACTCACCCTTTTACATATGTTTTAATTGATACTCCTGTGCACGACAAGAGATTATGCAGCTACTTTTGTATTATACTGTTGGTCCTATGCTACAATGACGCTCAATCTACCTTATATTGTTTGAATTTCTAGCCCTTCCTCACTGTATACAAAAACCACACAAAAATGTATTTTAATACTGTGGTGCAAGAAAAGTAATTTATTGTTAAAGTGGATGTAAACCCACTCTCATCCTTTCTAAACTACTGCCATAGTGCTGATCTATAAGGATATAGATGCCTCCTGCATGTATCCTTACCTGTCAAATATCTCCCCCTCTGTCTGTTATAAGAACTGAAAAACCTGCAGATTCTGTGGATGTGTCCGTTGTCTGGAGTCGTGATGTCCGTAGAATCCCCGCCCACCCCTTGTCAACATGCATTTTTTCCTGTGTATTCCTTACACTGAATTCTGCTATGATCACTAACATGATCACTAACATCCAGTCAAAATCCAGAAAAGTAACCACATGACTTCAGAAAAGTGGGGGTGGGAATTAAAAAATAATGCCTGTCTCAGGCTAGTGCATGAGATATGTAAATAACCTGTCATTCACAGCAAGGGGGAAGAACGGACAAAAGTTATCTCCCGTTTGTCTGTTTATCTCACTGAAAAAATAAATATAATATAATATATATAAAAATAAATTGGTTTCAGTTTCCATCAGTTCTGTTCATTCTTTACTTGAGGCTTGTTAAGCCTTCCGTAGTGTTTCCATTCCACACCCAGGATTTCACCTCTACTCTAATCAGTACACAAAGAGGAAGTCGTTTCCAGACATACAAGCAGCTTGTTCCAATATACAATATACCTTATAAATAATGTACATTATATATAGAACTGCCATTTTCTTTGTAGAAAGGAGAACGTGATCATGGAAAAAAAAAGACGAACACCATCTCTTACATCATGTTACACCAGTATTTAGAATGTACCTTACCTGTTTTGGCACCATACCGTATTATGGTGCCAAAACAGACATCTTCCCTTTGCAGAACCCCCCCCATGGAACGAGACTCCACCCTCACAGCCACGTCATTCATTCACAGGGATCTCCCACCATGGTGGATGGACTTGTAGTTCTTAACAGAATACAAGTGCACTGATCACAGCAGAATATTGACATTTCCTCCATCTCTCCAACTCAAACCTGTACCTTGGTACTGACTAAAGCTGGTCATGCATGCATGGTTCATTTTTTTCTTTATGTTTAGCCAGCAAGCTGAATGAAAAAAAATAAAAATAAACAGATTCCTCCAGCCATGCAAGCAAGACGGCTGGAGGAATCTTCTACTCTGGGACATTATATTCTGGCAGCGGTGATTCTCAGCTGTCAGAATGCACTGATCAGCAGCTTCAAGCGCTGATCGATAAAAGTTTTCCAGCTTGTCAACCGAACAATCAACTGCTGTTCAATGGGAACGGCTACAAATGGATTGAATTTTGGCCATCTATAGCTAGCTATATAGCTGGAGGAAGAGTCTCCAGGAGCATGGCATTGCACCATTGATCATGCATACAATACTTTGCAGGCTCCTGTGAAAAAATAAATAAATTCCGGCAAAAATATGTGCATTTATAATTTTTTTAAAGGTGGACTTAGCCTTCAACCACTTGAGCTCCGGAAGATTTTACCCCCTTTATGACCAAGCCATTTTTTGCTATTCAGCACTGTGCTTATTTAACTGGTAAATGCTTGGTCATACAACACTGTACCCACACAAAATGTATATACATTTTTTCACACAAATAGAGATTTATTTTGATGGTATTTGATCACCACTGGGTTTTTAATTTTTTTTGCAATACGATAATATATATTTTTTTCTTTTTCTTCAAAATTTTTGGACAAAATTTAGTCTGCTACATGTATTTATTTTTTATATAACTAATGGCAGTGATCAGCAACTTATAATGAGACTGATAGTGTGGCTGATAATATTCCTTTGCTGGTAATGTGTAAATAAAGGAGATCCTAAAGTAGGTTATATGACTTGCCAGCAAGAACACATAGCAAAGGATGAAATGCCACTTGAAATAAGTAATACTTCTACAATTAGGTCCATATATATTCGATAACAGGCACAATTTTAGATTTTCTAAAGGTATTTACCAAAAAATATTTAAGCTAAAGTTATATAATGGATATGGGCTGAACGTGCACTCTCTCAGGTTTAATTTGAGGGTATGAACATTAAGAATAACTATCCTCTGTTTTTTAAGGGACCAAAAGTACAGTAATTGAACAATTGAATCAAAAGCCGTTTCATGGCCAGGTGTGGGCTATTCCTTTGTTTTTCTTTATCAATTAAGCAGGTGAAAGGTCTGGAGTTTGTATTTGCATTTGGAATCTATTGCTGTGAACCTACACTATGCTTTCAAAGGAGCGGTCAATGCAAGTGAAAGAGGCCATTGTAAGGCTTCAAAACATGAGATAGCAGAAACATTAGGAGTGGCCAAATCAATGGTTTGGTACATTCTGAGGAAAGAAGAACACATTGGTGAGCTCAGCAACACAAAAAGGCCTGGATGTCCACGGAAGACAACAGTGGTGAATGACTGCAGGATCCTTTCTGTGGTAAAGAAAAACCCATTCACAACATCCAGACAAGTGACGGACACTCTCCAGGACGTGGGGGGCAGGGCCGCTGATAGAAATCACGGGGCCCCATACAGCCTACCTGACAAGGCCCCCTTCAGCTCCACCCCTGGTCCCTCCTTCAGCCCAACCCTGGCCCCTCCCCAGATGCCATATTGTGCTGCAAACAGTGCCACCCATGCCATGCCACCCGCCAATGCCATATTGTGCTGAAGACAGTGCCACCCATGCCATCAATGGCATAATGCCATTGGGAGCATGAGTAGCACTGTGTGCAGCACATTATGGCATGGATGGCACTGTCTGCAGCACATTATAGAAATTGGCGGCATGGGTGGCACTGTCTCTGCAGGCAGCACATGCGTTATGGGCCATAACGCATGTGCTACCTGCAGACAGTGCCACCCATGCCGCTAATGCCATATTTTGCTGCAGACAGTGCCACCTATGCCACCAATGCTATATTGTGCTGCAGACAATGCCGCCAATGCCATATTGTGCTGCAGACAGTGCCACCCATGCCGTAATGTGCTGCAGACAGTGACATCCATGACAGTAATGCCATAACGCATGTGCTCCCTGCTGACAGTGCCACCCATGCCATATTGTGCTGCAGACACTGCCACCCATGCCGCCAATGGCATAATGCACATGCGTTATGGCATTAGCGTCATGGGTGGCACTGTCTGCAGCACATTACGGCATTGGCAGCATGGCATGGCTGGCACTGTCTCTGCAGGCAGCACATGCGTTATGGGCAGACAGAGCCACCCATGCCGATGCCACCGATGCCAATCATGCCATAATGTATAGTCTATACAGTATAGATGCTACTTGCAGTAGTAGGAGGAGATTTTGAAGCCCCTGCCCCCCATGCACACACCTGTGTAATTTTTAGCTGCCTGGTCCCAGGGAGTCCCTTCTTCCCTGATGGCTACTGCTGCCTGGACTTGAGGGTCAGTTAGATGGGATGCCTCTGTCGATATCCTCTGCTGCCGCTGCTCGCCTGAGTCACCCTGTCGCCTCACTGCTACTTCTCACGCGGAGGGACTCTGAGACAGGAAGGAATCACTCCGCGGCGCCAGGAGGATGGCACTACACAGACGACACGCTGGCTGGGACTTGAGCCAGCAGTAGGAGCGGGCGCGGTAGAGGTATTCTTCCGCTCCCAAAATACATAAAAATAGTCCCTTCCCTGGCGCCACCATACTGCAATTAGCGATCATGAAAAAAAAAACGTAAAATGCAAAACGGGGGTTTGTGGGGGGGATGTAGGCGGGTTGGACTTGCGGCAGATCGACGTTAAGGGACATGAATAGAGGATTTTTTGCCTGCTGGCCGGGCCTGGGACAACAGGGCCAGTTGTATTGGCCTATCACCCACCCTGGGTGGGTGTATCATTGTCAAAGTCTACAATCACTAAAAGACTTCACAAGAGCAAATACAGAGGGTTCACTACAAGGTGCAATCCATTCATAAGCCTGAAGAATAGAAAACCCAGGTTAGACTTTGCCAAAAAAACATCTAAAGAAGCCAGACCGGTTGATGAAACTAAGATTAATCTGTACCAGAATGATGGGAAGAAACAAGTGTGAAGAAGGCTTTGAACAGCTCATGATATTTCAAAGAACACAAGATCATCTGTAAAACATGGTGGAGTCAGTGTGATGGCATTGGCACGCATGGCTTCCAATGGCACTGGGTCATTTGTGTTTATTTTGAAGATTTCATCTCACTTTCCAATTTTGAACTTTGTATCCACTCATCACTTGGTTCATCTTGGACATTTACATATTTGTTTATGACATTTGTATCTTTCTACACATGTGCATTTCATATTGTTGTATATTGATCACGCACGGTTTTTGACTTTATTGCCATACCTTTTTAGTATCAGAGCGCTACACTTTTTTGTCCATATTCTGTTTTTTGCTTCTTGTTTTCAGTAGCTGTGTTTAGCAGCTTGATACATACACATTCAGCAGCGCAATAATTTACACCATACCATTTGCTTTTTTGAAAATTTCTTATTGTTGCAGCAGCTTATCAGTCTAACCAGGTGACTTTCTGGACATGGATGTCTTTGATTACAGAGCATCCCGGACTGTTAATATAGAAGGAGTCTTTTCCACCACTGGGAACGACTCTGAATTAGGAGGCCTTTTCTTAAGGCTTAAAAATGTTATGACATCAGAGTTGCACATTTTATGGGATATAGTTTTCTTAGAACAATATATTGCCGAGAGTATGGTGCCACGCAGCCTACGTTGGAATGTTAACCCCCAACAGGGTGAATTAGATCTCAATTCCTGGTTTAAATATTTTAATGAGGCCGGTACCAACTTTCTAGGCTTTCTAGTCTCAAAGAAAAGGTCCAGACTTTCAGCCTTTGATAAAGAGATCAAAGAGCTCAAAGATAAATTACAGACCCATAAAAATTCCCTTGAATATAGTTCCCTATCAACTAATCTGCAGAGTCACCTTGAAAAGGAGGACCGTGATCAAAGGATAAAAAAACACAAAAAATATTCAAGGGATGTAGGAGACTATAAGAATAGTTGCGTCTTTGGATGGCAAAAAGTCGCTGTACCCACTTCAACAATGGATACCACTCCAGCAGCTGAAGTAGATTTACCATCGCTGCCTGTTCCATCCATGGTCTCAGGTGGTCTAGCGGCCCAATTCGGTTCCAACCGCATACCACCAATGGGCCCCAACATTAATACAGGCTCATTACCTTTACCACTTGGACATTCACAAGCTAGTCTCCATACTCCTGACCCTCATAACAGAGGTAGAGTCACCAGTAGAGGCAAAAGGGGTGGACGAGGTCATTCTCGTGGCAACTTCTCACAAAATGCACCCCGCTCCCATCATCGCTATGATAGTTATGCTTCACCTGACCCTTATAGGGAGCACCACGAACCATACTATCATTATCCTCCCCAACATTATGCACCCTCCATTCCAACCCGTAATAGATTCTCACCTCTGAGAAATCAAAGTGGCTATATTTCAGAACCCTATGGGAGGAATGATTATCCACACACACCACAGCCATATGCCCATTCAAATACACATGGCAATCAGGGTTTTCACGAGGACCGGTCTTCAAAAAAGAAAAAAGGTCCAAATCCAAGAGAGGGTGTAGAGGGGGCCGTCGAATCCAGACGAGGAAAGAGAAGGAGGGTTTAAGAGGCCTTGGTGTATTTAATCTTAGCACTAAGATACTCACAAATGCCGAACAATCAGTACTTGATAAGGGTCTTAAGTTTGCTCCCCCTAAAAAACTCAGCAAATTTGGGACCTTTATTGACATAAATAAATATATACGTAAAATCAATATTCAAAGATATTTGATTTCCAATACACGCAGTCATGAAGAACGGGCAGCAACGTCCGGCACGGTGCATTCCGGATTAGCTAATCCATCTCTTTTTAATCCCACAGTGGCGGTAGCACCAGCTGTTAAGATTTTCAAGGACTGCGTGTTAAGGGATTTATCCAAATTGTCCATCAAATCACCCCATTTACCTTCGGTTTGCAGTTCGGGCCTCCGCTCCCTCTGCGACCGAAAAGACCTGGTTATACGCCCCGCCGACAAAGGTGGGGGTATTGTGATTTTGGACAAATCAGACTATGAATCTGAGATGTACCGCATTTTAAGCGAACCCGGTACCTATAAGGAAATTCCCAATAACCCTACCCATACTTACAAAACTCAGTTACTAAGCCTTGTCAATAAGGGTTACGAGTTAAAGATTTTGAATGACAAAGAAAGAACATTTTTAGTACCCAAAGTTCCACGTATACCTACAATATATTACCTACCTAAAATTCACAAGCATCCCACCGCTCCCCCCGGTCGGCCCATTGTGAGCGGCATCGACTCGGTCACGTCCCGCATAGGCCGGTATATAGATCATTATTTACAACCACTTGTTCAAAAAACTCCATCCTACTTGAAAGATACTGGTGACACCATACGTCTATTAGAAAAAACAACTGTAGAGGGGGACTACCTATTGGCCACGGCAGATGTGGCTTCCCTCTACACCTGCATTCCCCATCATTTGGGCATTGCTGCCGTTAAGCATTTTCTTGATCGTGAACCCACTCTTGCCTCATTTCAATGCGAGTACATCTTAGAGTTGTTGGAGTTCGCAACCAAACGAAATTATTTTTGGTTCAACCAGTGCTACTATCTCCAACAACGAGGAGTAGCCATGGGGGCCAAGTTCGCACCCAGTTTAGCGAACTTGTTCATGGCCAAGTGGGAGGAGGATGTCGTCTTTGCCCAGGACAATTCGTCCTTGGTCCTTTGGGCCAGATATATAGATGACATCCTCCTCCTATGGAATGGCAGCCCAGAATCGTTAGAGTCTTTCTTTAAGATTCTCAACCAGAATGATAGAGGCATCTCACTATCTTTTGAATACAGTTTCACTAAAATTAACTTTTTGGATCTGGAGATTGGACTTGTTGATCGCAAGTTCAGCTTCCAGACCTATTTCAAACCAACTGATAGGAATGGTTTCATTCCCATTGGCAGTTGCCATCATAATTCATGGCTTCAGTCGGTTCCTCGTAGCCAGTTTCTGAGACTACGGAGGAACTGCACTGACACAGAGTCCTATTTACGCCAGGCCACGATGCTTAAACAGAGGTTTGTCGATAAAGGTTACTTAAGTGATGCACTCGATCTGGAGTTACAGAGAGTTCTCTCATTGGACAGATCATCTCTCGTTGTGGCCAAACCAAAACGGGTGCAGGATGATAGTTTTAAATATGCCATGATTACATCCTATTCCACTCAACATAGACAGGTGAAGAACATCATAGACAAACATTGGGACATTCTTAGGAATGACAGTGTCCTTAGACCTGTACTCCCAGAACGAGCCAAACTAGTCTTTAGGGGTGTACCCTCGTTACAGAGTCGGATTGCGCCCAACATCATCAACCCTCCATCAAAGATTTCTTTTTTTCATGATCTTATTGGTTTTTTTCCATGTAGGAAATGTAAGGTGTGCCTACACAATTCATTAAAGGGACGTAAAATTACACACTTTACATTAGGGGTGCAACGGATCGTCATTGATCCGTGATCCGAACCGAAAAAGATTGATCCGAACCGCACACACGTGATCCGAGGATTGTTTTCTAAAAAAAAAAAAAAAAGAAAAAAATTTGCGCATGTTCAGTCCACACACAGCGTGGTCATGGCGAACGGAGGAGCTTGAATGCCCCGCGTCATTTAAATCCCCTGTATGGGAGCATTTTGGCTTCCCTGTCTAATATAATGATGAAGGAAAGAGGTTAGTGGATAAAACCGTGACGGTGTGTAGGCACTGTGGCATAAGAATTCCATATGACAGTGGGAACACATCAAGTATTGTCACTAGGGGTGCAACTGATCCGTACGGATCAGCACCTTCGGGTCGGGACACACGGCGATCCACGGGCCTCCCGGTCCATAGGAAAGGCCGCAGCTTCGGCCTAGCTATCGAAGCGGCGGCCATCGAGGTCCACCCGGCGCGGGGGATGCAGGCTGCTCCTCGGAAGTTTGTGGGCACTTGAGCTCAATATGTCATTGACTCCTAACAGCCCAGCGATGAGCTCCATGCTGCACCTTGAGGAATCCACACGGGGAGCCGCTGCCGCTGCCGCACCGGGCGTCCTGCTGCTTGCCAGAGAAGAGAGAGGAGGCGATCGGGGGGATCTGTATGGACTGAGCACGTAGGGGGGATTTTCACTAGACACTCAGCCCGCCGATCAATGACACTAAAGGGATCTGATGATTAGGATAGTTCAGGTCACAGTAGGGAACTGGTGACACCACTTTCGTACATGGGGCTGCGACTTCCACTTGGCTGCACATATAAGTATTGCGAGATGCAGTTATTTCAACACAAAACAGAGCTTATACGCTTAAATACAGTATTTGTAAATCTGACGGACTGTTTAAATGTGAAAATCAGAGGTGTTCTGTCACATTAGCAATAAACAGTCCGTCGGATTTCCAAACACTGTATTTAAGCACATAAGCTCCGTTTTGTGTTGAGAAGAACTGTGAAATCTAAAACTCTGGTGGGTGTAACAAGATGTCTTTTTTTTTTTTTGCTGATCCGAAAATGATCCGATCCGTGACTCCTGATCCGAGGATCGATCCGATCCGTGAGTTTTTTGATCCGTTGCACCCCTACTTTACATCCACTGTGACCAACAAACAGTATGAGATTAAGCATTTTTGCACTTGTGAAACAAATTATATTGTTTATCTCATTACTTGTACATGTGGTAAGCAATATGTCGGCCGCACGATCCGTACTTATTCGATACGTGTGGGTGAACATATTGCTTTAATCTTAAGTGGAGATACGAACCACACGGTTCCTCGCCACTTTAGACAGTGTCATGACAGAAACCCCTCCGGTACACAATTTACAATTATTGACCGGTATATACCTCCCTGGAGAGGAGGGGCCAAGACAAGAGGCGTTTCTCAATTAGAAACATTTTGGATATATGAACTCCAATCCTATCACCCCTTCGGCTTGAACGTCGAATGGGATATCAATTCATTTATTGATAAGGCATGAACTGTCAGGTTTTAATTTATCAGGAACTTTGTGTACAAACCCCCCCTGATTCCCACCCGGAAGTGCTGCTGTTCAGAGTGACTCCTCCCAGATGGTGAGTTGTATGTGTTTGGGGGCTCACTATAAATTTGTCTGTTGGCCACATGAGAGGGATACCCTTTTGACAACGTGTACTCACACGAAACGCGTCAGGGATGACTCCAATGTTGCCATCATTTTATTGAAGTGCGCTTTATTTTCAACTTACATGTAAGTGCAACTTTTAATTAAATCTAAACTGATTTTATGACGGTATTACACTATGGCGTCCCCTCTTTTCCTTTTTACGCTCACATGTGACCTTCACTAACGGATGACCATCTCCTGCATTTCCTGAGCGAGAGACCTTCCAGTTCTCCCCAGGTTATGGTAACAAGATCATTCGTGGACCCCTTCCTGAAGCAACTCCACACCGTGGTTTCCAGTCTATACCAATCCTGATCGACTCTGGAAATATATATTTCGCAGAGTCCACACGTTCCGGTAAGCCTTCATCCGCACTGGTGACGGGATATTTCTTCATTTGGAAATTTACTTATATTCACTTATTTTTTGAAGATTTCATCTCACTTTCCAATTTTGAACTTTGTATCCACTCATCACTTGGTTCATCTTGGACATTTACATATTTGTTTATGACATTTGTATCTTTCTACACATGTGCATTTCATATTGTTGTATATTGATCACGCACGGTTTTTGACTTTATTGCCATACCTTTTTAGTATCAGAGCGCTACACTTTTTTGTCCATATTCATTTGTGTTTATTGATGATGTAACAGAAGACAGAAGCAGCTGGGTGAATTCTGTAGTGATTAGAGATATACTGTTGGCCCAGATTCAGCCAAATGCAGCAAAGTTGATTGGAAGGCGCTTCACAGTACAGATGGACAATGATGAACACAGCAAAAGCTACCCAGGAGATTTTGAAGGAAGATAAGTGGAATATTCTGCAATGGCCGAGTCAATCACCAGATCTCAACCCAATTGAGCATGCATTTCACTTGCTGAAGGCAAAACTAAAAAGGCAGAAAGACCCACAAACAAAGAACAACAGTAGACAGTTGCAGTTAGAGCCTGGCAAAGCATCAGAAAGGAGGAAACACCATGGGTTCCAGTCCATGGGTTCCAGACTTCAGGCAGTCATTGCCAGTAAAGGATTCTTAAAATTTAAAAAATAAAAATTGTATTTATGATTATAATTGTTTGTCCAATTACATTTGAGCCGCTGAAAATGGGGGGACTGTGTAAAAAAAAGGCCACCGTTCCTAAAATTTGTACTTGACAGTTCAACCCCTTAAATTAAAGCTGAAAGTCTGTACTTCAAATGTTTATTGTTTTGTTTGAATTTTATTCTGGTACCATGCAGGGCCAAAAGTATGAAAATTGGACCCGTGTCCAAATATATATGAACACAACTGTATATACACTTAATTTCATAATTCATCAACCGTAGTCATTTTGCACTATTTTGGTTTCTGAGTTTCGGGTAGGGATGAGCCGAACACCCCCTCCCCGTTCGGTTTGCATCAGAACCTTCGAACGGACCGAACGTTCGCGCGAACATTTAGAACCCCATTGACGTCTATGGGACTCGAATGTTCGAAATTAAAAGTGCTCATTTTAAAGCCTAATATGCAAGTTATTGTCGTAAAACGTCTTTGAGAACCCCGGGTCTTTCCCCAGGGAACATGTATCAATGGAAAAACGTTTTAAAAACGGTCGTTTTTTCAGGAGCAGTGATTTTAATGATGCTCAAATAAAAAATAATAATAAAAAAAAAAAAATTCCTTTAAATATTGTACCTGCTGGGTGTCTATAGTATGCCTGTGAAAACGTCTTTGAGAACCCGGGTCTTGCCCCAAAGGAACATGTATCAATAGAAACAATTTTTTAAAATGGTTGTTTTTTTCAGGACTCCTACAGAGCACACTTGCAGTATACACCAAGTAGGTTTAGGTGCAAACTATAGAGCACAAGTGCAGTAAACACCAAGTAGGTTTAGGTTAAATCTAAAGAGCACACAGGCAATACAATACGTGAGAACACTGCAGCTAGCACAATCAACTGCCTGACAAATTAGGAAGAACTGATCTAGCTAAAATATACAGTGTATAAATATATGTACAACACCTGGGATGTATATATATCCTCTACACGCTGTAAATTTAACTGACTAGCCTGCCTGCTCTATCTAGCTAGAAAAAAAAAGACACTCTCTCTCTCTCTGTGACTGATAGTTAACCAGCGCTGCAACACACTACACAAGGCCGCCTTGCAGACGGCCGTTTATAGTGTGGGGCGTGTACTAAAGCCCTGAGCCATAATTGGCCAAAGCCACCCTGGATTTGGCCAATTACGGCTCTCTGTACTGATAGCGCTGTGATTAGCCAAGCATGCGGGTCATAGTGCATGCTTGGCCAATCATCAGCGCGCAATGCCGCAGTGAATTATGGGCCGTGGCGCGTCACTCGAATTTGGCGCGAACGACCCGTTTTTTTTCCGTATTTTGAACGAACGATCAAACATACGATGTTAGAGTCGAACATACGTTCGACTCGAGCACGAAGCTCATCCCTAGTTTCGGGGGGCCTGTTCTCTGTATTTGTCTGCAGTGTATCTTCAGGTTCAACAACTCACTATGCTGGGTTGGACTGAGACAAAATCAACACCTGCACCATTTTTTAGCACTGGATATGTTATATTGGCCCATAGAACGAATGCCAGCTTTCATGTGAGGCTTTTCACATAGGTGATTTGGTTCCTGACAGGTGTCATTTAAAGTGCATTTTGTTCTGCACTCCTGTTACCCGTTTTCAGACGGATCAATGCTGCAACTCCCGAGGCGAGTATAAGATTAATATTTTTTATATACCCCATACTTCTCTTTTAAAGGCAGTGGGGGAGCGACAGTGGCGTTTCTACTGCATGGCAAGGGTTGATGCTTGTTTTTGTCTAGAGTACCATTAAAAATGAGCTTTACTTAGGTTATCCCTTTCTCCCCCAGGAAGCCAATTTTCACCTCTTCCCGTTTTCGCTCCAGGTTATGGATGGGCACTTGGTGCCCTCACCCCTGGTCCTGCATTGTGTGTGATGAAGTCAGAGTGCCTGTGACTGTTGGAGCACTAAAGAGAAGCAGCTCCATGAGGACCCGGGGATGGATGGTTAAGGAACGTAAAACCTCTTTTAAAAAAAGGTAAGGTACCCTAGGCAAAAGCAAGAATTTATCCTAGTACAGTGAAGGGGAGATGGGGGTTGACACTCCACTGCAAGGATAGTTTGAATTTTATGCGCAGCCAAAACGCCACCCTGGACGCACGCTCTCTGCATCCAGGGTCGATCAAAGGCTCTAGTCCCATCAGATGTGTGGATGACGCACAAACAGCAGCAGCACCAGCCATTGATTGGTACAAAGTACATCTCTGACAGCTGCAGATGTTTGCACACAGTATGTGTAGGCAGCATTTACAACCTCCAGCAAGATTCTATTGATTCTTGCCAGTGGCCACCCTTTGCTGTTGCTGTGCGGCTGTGTGACTATAGCCTTAGAGTAAGTTTAAAACATCTGATCCCCATAACTGCTACCTGTGACAGTGGATCTGACATAACAACAAATCAAATGAAAGCTTCAAAAACACAGGTTAGGAATGGCAGCTTACCAATTTCTATAAATATAGGTTTCTTCTAAAGAAATGGCTACTAAAGAGGCAAAAATCTTAAATATGCTTTGCATTCTTTCAAGTATATTTCTGTGTAACCTACTTCGATGTTTTTCTTGTGTTTAGGAATTTGCTGGCCTAGAGAGCTTAGTCGTAATGACGCATATTATCGTCACTATAAGAACATTTTTATCACTACGGGGATGCATTAAAGCGGTGGTTCACCCTAAAAAGCAAGTTTCTACCATAAAATCCAGCAAACTAGCGTGAGCTACAGTATGCCTTTATTTATTTTTTTGTGCCGTACTCACTGTTTAATCCCGTAGTTAAGTTTCAGACTCCCCGCGGGGAATGGGCGTTCCTATGCAGAGGGGAACATGATTGACTAGGAGCTGACTGCGCAGGCGCCGTGAAGAGCCAAGTCCTATTTCGGCTATTTCCGGGAAGCGTGACGCGCCATAGCCGGCCGTCAATCATGTTCCCCTCTGCATAGGAACACCTACTAGTCTGGAACTTAAAGCGGATGTGCCACGGGAAAAATATATTAAAAGCCAGCAGCTACAAATACTGCAGCTGCTGACTTTTAATATAAGGACACTTACCTGTCCTGGAGTCCAGCGCCGATCGCAGCAGATGACGAGCCGATCGCTCGTCACCCTGCTGCTCCCCCCTCCATCCTCGGTGAGGGAACCAGGAAGTGAAGCGCTCCGGCTTCACTGCCCGGTTCCCTACGGCGCATGCGCGAGTCGCGCTGCGCCCGCCGATTGGCTCCCGCTGTGTGCTGGGAGCCGAGTGTTCCCAGCATACAACGGGGGACGGACGGGAAGGAAGGAAAAAAACCCGTCCTTTGCCCGTATCGTAGGGCCGGAAGTGGGTGCAGATACCTGTCTGTAGACAGGTATCTGCACCCCCCTCCCCCCTGAAAGGTGTCAAATGTGACACCGGAGGGGGGGAGGGTTCCGATCAGCGGGACTCCACTTTAGAGTGGAGATCCGCTTTAACTACGGGATTAAACAGTGAGTACGGCGCAAAAAAATAAAATAAAGGCATACTGTAGCTTGCGCTAGTATGCTGGATGGCATGTTAGAATTTTTTTTTTGTTTTTTAGGGTGAACCCCCGCTTTAAGTAATATAGTGGGGTTGCTCTACTAAAGGCAAATGGACTGTGCACTTTGCAAAGTGCAATTGTTCCAGAGCTTAGTAAATGAGCAGAAGCTTTGCCGACTTCCATCATCCAATCATGTTCAAGCAGAAATTATTATTATTTTTATTTTTTTTCCTGGATTGCATATTCTTTGCAAAGTGAATCTTTACCTCATTCACTAAGCTCTGGAGCAACTGCACTTGCAGAGTTCACAATCTGTTTGCCTTTAGTAAATCAACTCCACTGTATCTTGTAAAATCAGATAGTATGTAATCCCATTTTTGCTTTACTACACAATCCACAGCAACATGTTATAAAACAAAAAAACATTTTTTTACACAGCAATCCAGGACCCAGTAACACTTCTCTGATAACCCCTATCCTGGGTGCTCTAAACGGCATAGCACAATGGTTTACATAACCCCTGGGAACAAGAAATCAGGGCTTGGAAATCATATAGTATAGAGTATACATATCATATCGTCGCATCCCTCGCTGGCACCCCTGGCCCCTCCCAATTCCCCCCCTATAGGTTGCTATGGGGGGCCCCCCGGGCCGAGTCGCAGCTTCTTGTGTGCATTCAGACATAGTCTGGCATCGCCCCCTCTCCCTCCTCATTGGCCAACTGACTTTGATTGGCAGCAGTGGGAGAAAATGGCTCCACTGCTGTGTCCCAGCCAATCAGGAGAGAGAATCCGGACGGCCGAAGGCACTCGTGCACATCGCTGGAGGAAGATCGGGTTCAGGCAAGTACTAGGGGGGGGGGCTGCTGCACACGGAAGGCGTTTTATCTTAATGCATAGAATGTATTAAGATTAAAAAAACTTCTGACTTTACAACCACTTTTAAGTGCATGTAAACCCCAAAACAATTGTTTTTATATATATTGCAGCTTACCAATCCTTACATGTGGTGGCTGCATTAGTTTTCTGTTTTTCATTTTTTTTCCCCCTTTTATTTCACCTTGTGGTCAGGCCAGTAACACACTTGCTGTCTTAGGGTAGCTCCTCTATCTAACTTTTGGACAGCATCATTGTCTGGAGAGGGTAGTATTAGATGGACTAGTAGATTTAGATGGACGTGCACCACCCCCTCTCTCTTGCCACCTGTCCATCACCAATAGATAGATGGTCAAAGGAAGAGCTGCGCTGTTGTAAGCTAAAATGTGACACTAGTGACAATGAAGTGCTAGATAAATATCAATTAAAATTATGAAACACCGACTGAGAAAAAAAAAGTATATCTGTAAATAGGTCTGTGGTCATCCCGTGACCACGTCCCTCTAGTGACGAAACGTTGGGAGGAACAACATTATGATGTCACCGCGTTGTGCGACAGACCCGGAAGATACGGGCTGCTGAATCAAAGAGCCGACCGACTCGATTGTATTTTATATGCCTTATCTCACTTCTTCGATGCAAGTGTGCATTTTTATGTTCCTTATTAAACATTTTAAGGGTTTTACACTATGCCAGTCCCTTCCCTTTTTTTATGTGGTGCATCCTGAATTGCTACGTTGTTTGAGACATCTTCTATGCAATATTAAACTACACTGAGGGATTTATGCTTCCAATAGAGACCCCAGGCTGGGATATCAACCATATGCGCAGATTGATCTCCTATAATTAGAGATCACATCCATCTGGTAAGCGGCAGTGTTATTGTTTTGTGGAGGCACTATCCTGTCAGCACTTTTTCCTGGACTATTGGATTCGTTGAACACTAGGGATATTTAAGTTTATATGGACACTCTGCTTTAGTATTTTTTTATATATTCTAATTTTTTTACCTTTGACGCTATTGTTAATGGTATTCCTAAGGATTTTTTTTGTTTGTTCACACGGACTGCTATTTATTCACTTGATAATTTTCAGGTTTATACCTAATTTAGGAATTAACCCCTTGTTATTGAGATCTTACAGACCTATTTACAGATATCAATAAGATATTTTACTCAGTCTGTGTTTCATAATTTTAATTGATATTTAGCTAGCACTTCATTGTCACTAGTGTCACATTTTAGCTTACAACAGTGCAGCTCTTCCTCTGAACATTATTATTAGTGTTGTATAACATTTTAGTTGCTGCTTTACTATTTATCAAATTAGCGCAGTACACCCCTCTTTTTCACCAATAGATAGATAGATAGATAGATAGATAGATACATGCATTGCACACTGGCAGCAATTTATGGATATGTTGGCAGCAATTGATGGGCACAGTGGCTGCGCTCGATGGGCACAGTGGCTGCGCTCGATGGGCACAGTGGCTGCGCTCGATGGGCACAGTGGCTGCGCTCGATGGGCACAGTGGCTGCGCTCGTGGGGCACAGTGGCTGCGCTCGTGGGGCACAGTGGCTGCGCTCGTGGGGCACAGTGGCTGCGCTCGTGGGGCACAGTGGCTGCAATTTTTTTTGTTGTGCCCCCCCCCAAAACTTTTGAGCACCAACCGCCACTGTGGACTTTACATAAGGAACTAACAAACGAAAGGTGAACTACAGCTAACACTTTTACAAAAGCAATATTTTTTCCTTTTGGGATAAAAATTTCAACTAAATGAATAAAAGCTGACCATTGTAAGCATCGCTGTCAGTAATAAATTGTTTCAGTGCTCTAACTTTCCCTTTTGCTGGACAGCTTGATCTGTTACATTAAGTTACAAAGTAACAACAGGATCAACAGGTAATAAACTATATTGCGGGCATAAAAGCAGAAAAAGACTGCAGTGGTAATGCTACTGACAGACTGTATCATATACAGTACGTCATTTTTAATTTTGCCTTTAGTACCACTTTAAGATATGGCAGAACAAATGATCCCATTGATGAACCATGGCACGTATCAGTTATTTGGCAGGTAGATTTTTTTTATTTATTTTTTGGTCTTCTGTTTATCTCTGTGCATTTTTACATCACGGGCCCCTGATTTACACAAAAGGACTGATGTTCAAGTCAGGTAAACAGAAGCTATCCTAACGCAAGCCATAGATTATACAATTTTCTTTCCTTCCTCTATGTATGGAAAGAAGGAAAAATCACTAGATTCCACCATCAATATAGTCAGTGCTGATGGGGGAATCTCTCCTGTGGCGCTATTGTGTTCTCTCCCCGCCAGCAGAATACAATGATCTGGTAGGACACAATCAAATGTTTGGCTGACATTTTCTAGCCGATTTGTATATCAACTTTGTCGAGTCAGGTGGTGCCAAGGTTACCCGCAGCTTGAATTTTGGTAAATTCTTCAGGAATCGGCCAACTTGTAAAGTGACATTAACAAACATGTTATACTTACCTGCTCTGCGGAATGGTTTTGTACAGAGCAGCCCCGATCCTCCTCTTTTCAGGTCCCCTGCAAACACTCCTCCTCTTCAGCCAGTTCCCCCAATAGCAAGCCGCTTGCTCTGGGGGCACTGGTGTGTGCTCGCTCCCAAGCCCCACTTTATGCGAACATAAAAACACAGAACCACGGCTCGGCCCCTCCCCGCCCCGTTCTCTCCTCATTGGCTAACTGGCTGTGATTGCCATTGGCTCCTGTTGCTGTCTCAGCCAATGAGGAATGAGAGACCCTGGAGAGGCTTAGCTCTCGTGCACATCGCTGCATAGAGAGGGGGCTAAGGTGGGTGTTGGGGAGGGACACTGCACACAGAAGGTTTTTTACCTTGATGCATAAAATGCATCAAGGTAAAAAAGCTTGAGCCTTTACAGCCATTTAAGTGGTGTGTGGCTAGCTCTACAATTCCTTAGCATTCCAGTAGGATCACCCCCACCAGAATAACTCCACTCTGCCTTCTATTGTAACTAGGGTTGTCCCGATACGATACTAGTATCAGTATCAGTACCAAAACCGAGCATTTGTCCGTGTCCCCCTCTATTGTGCTGCTCTCGCCATCCGTGCTCCGCTCCGTTCCCCCCCTCCGTGCTCAGTGTCCCCTTCCATGTCCTCCTCTGCCCCCTCTGTCCTCAATCTCTCAGGATGGAGAGCGGAGGTAAGAGCCGGTAAACCTGTCTCCTTCTTTTCTGAATGAACAGAGTCAGTGATCACTGACTCTAACCATTCATATAACTAAAACATCATAACTGGTATTCACGATGCTTCAGTTTATGTCTCCTGTCCATTCATTTTTAGTGCAGCTGAGGCAACTGAGAAAGGGACTGGGGAATCTGTGTCCTTAGTCCCTTTCTCTGTCTCAAAGGTGAGATGTCAGGGGTGTGTTATGACCCCTGATATCTCACCAAAGCCCCCCAACTGGGCTAAAAAAAAAAAACATCATGATGTCCCCCTCATCCAATCAAGGTATTCTATGAATGGCAGCACTGCCAAGTGAGAGACCCCCTTTGGTCAGTATGTAGACAAGAAGCTATTCGGTACTGCACCAGGAAGATTGTGGTTATCAATGTGTCAGCATTGCAGCGATTGTCAGCTTTCCCAGCAGTCCATCAGGTATAGAATATACCGAAAATACATTGTGCCTAACTAGACCAATGTAATATGCAATAAAGATCATACCTGGAGTTCAGCTCCAAGCTGATACACTATTATAGTACAGTTCACCCCATAGACCTACATTCCAGTTTTTACACACACACAAAATATATATATATATATATATATATATATATATATATATATATATATATATATATATATATATATATATATATATATATATATATATATATATATATATATATATATATATATATATATATATATATATTAATTATACACACACTTTTTTTATTGTTTAGGTTTTATTTCAGTAAATAAATATTATCATTCACATGCCAACTAGGGTGGAACTGCCGTTCCTCTGTCATCTTACCACAACATTGCATTCTCTTTGATCCTTGGTACTGTTTACATGTAGGAAATAACAGACTACTTCCCTTGTACAAGAGTCCATGAGGATAGTACATTGGTAAATATGTTGTCCGTGTGTCTGACAGCATTTAAAAAATGTGAGTTTTACTGAAAAAGCAGGACATTGGGAAGTTGAAATCTAAAAGAATACTGAATTAATGTCTTGAATTCATTTTTCTGTAATGAGTTTGCTTCAAATACGTAGACATGTGCCCTCCTCTAGTCATGACTACTGAGGCGCATAGGCCTAGGCATAAAGCCAATTAACATAAGCACAACCCCTTGCTCCCCCGGTGCAAGGCCACAGCTTTATTTCATTTTCCAACACAGAACATGTAAACACTTTAAACCACTGTCAGTCGCAGTTGTAGCATGCTTTAAAGTGGAGGTTCACCCTAAAACTAAATTTTTAACATTAGATTGAGGCTCGTCTTGTGAAGCAGAATCGGGTGTTTTTTTTTTAAATCGAAGCAGTACTTACCGTTTTAGAGATAGATCTTCTCCGCCGCTTCCGGGTATGGGCTGCGGGACTGGGCGTTCCTATTTGATTCACAGGCTTCCGACAGTCGCATACAGCGCGTCACGATTTTTTTCTTCAGTCGGAAGCCTGTCGGAAGCCCGTCAATCAAATAGGAACGCCCAGTCCCAAAGACCATACCCGGAAACGGCGGAGAAGATCGCTCTCTAAAACGGTAAGTACTGCTTCGATTTTAAAAAAAACACCCGATTCCCCTTCACAAAATGAGCCTCAATCTAATGTTAAAAATTGTTTTTCGGGTGAACTCCCGCTTTAACATTACCAAGTCAAATTCAAAAAAGGGGGGGCCTGTCCGTACCATAAGTGCTGGACAGGCAGCCTAATTCCAATTTCCCATCAAGGGCATAGCACATTACAGCAACTTAAAATGCTGGCAAGGTAAAAAAAAAATGAGACAGACAATCCAAAAAAAAGGGGGGGGGCAGCTCTTCTAGCTACGTGCTCTACAAAAAAGGCCCAGAAATCCCTGGGGGCATTCTTTTATTGAGCTCAGGCCCAATGCCATCACCTGCACTTCCACCAATCCTTTAGCCACTTCTATACCGTATACTCCCAGCTTCTGGCAGTTCCCCCATCAGTCAAGACTCTCTCTCCCTGAAGGGGATCAAGAGGCCTTCATCCTGCTAGCCATTGACATTGGTGATGGGAAAGCCAACATTTTCTTTTTAATTACTTATACAAGAAGAGAGGGTAAATTTTCCAGTGGGGACACCTGTTCTAATGATAGGTTTCTGGTGTCTCTAGAACAAAAAAAAAAAAAAAGGAGGACAATCTACTCAACCAGGAGCACGATGCAAAGGGTTCTCTGACTGGACAAGGTGGAAATGCAGGGCATTGATAAGGTACCCTTCTCCACTTCCAGGAGACTGCGCCGCAGCGCCATCTCTTGGAAGTTCGCCCCCCCCTCCTCCTTCCTCTGCTGCCGGTCCAGTTAGAAAGGCTTCACTGCCAGTCTCCCTTATCAGGAATGGTAACGGCAACACCCAGTAGTCAATCCAAAAATTTGCTGGGGTGCCGACATCACAGGCTCCCTGGACAGGTAAGTGTTTATATATTAAAAGTCAGAAGCTACAGTATTTTTTCCCCAGGCGCTACACCTCTTTAATTGCATTTTTATTGTAACAGCTAAATACATGATTATTCTGGCTTGTGACAGAAATCACATTACCCTAGAATGTTGAAATACATTGCAGACAAGTGAGGTTCTCATCCAGTTACTCACTGAGGCTCTCTCTGTCTAGATGGGAAATCTATCACATAAACAACCACAACTCAGAGCAGATGATCACAGCAGCTGACTTGCACATTATTAGATTAACAATCACAAGTTTCCTTCTGTTCCCCCAGTAGTTCTATTTGCACACAGTTTAGAAAGTCTACAAACTGTAACAAGTTTTACGTCTAAAGCTAATTCGAGGAAATTGATGGAATAAAGATCTGGTTATCTGTGACTGACGTCTTTTTCTGTTACTTACAAGGAAAGACATTACTAAAAGTTACCACATTATAACTGGAAAGAATATTCAGAGGAATTCAATAAAGCATTACTGACAGTTTTTTGATGCTTTGATCCTTTAAAATGGCCGAGCCAGATTCCAAAATCCTGTCGGTTTCAGTAACTTTACCGAAACGTGCCGCAGATTCAGGTAGCTCTTAATAGAGCCACTTTTACGAAATGGCGCTATTAATGCACCCAATTAAAAAATTGTTTCTCTGGCTGTCTCCGTACGCCATGTTAGAGAAGATCTGAATTACCCTTGTCTGTACGCAGTGTAGCACAGTGGCAGATTTGCGGCCGCTACCCTCTCCCTGTCACTGGTTGTTAATGACCTCTCCGTCACTGGTTGCTAAGGACAAAAACATAGAAGGCTACTTAGTACAGTAACCAAGGGTCAGACTTTTAAGGCATGGAAACAATGGAAAAGTATAAATCAAAAAAAAATATATTTATTAGAAAAAGTACATAATAGATATACAGTATTCAAGAGTTAAAAATCATATAAAATTATGTAGTTTGTACAATGAGCCCTTTTATGTCTATGCGTTTCGTGGTTGGGCTTCTTCAGGACAGCAGAGTTTAAAAGGGATGACAAACAAAGAGAAAGAGTCTCACTATCCTAAGGTGGACTGAGCCTCATGTGTGAAATCCGGTAACCGGAAAATTGTCACCGTGCAGAAAATTTCTAGAGAATTGTAGGGAAAGTGTACAAACCATAGATGGTTCTAATAAGAAATGCAAAAATGATACCCAATGGTGTACAGACTACCACAAAAATAGTGTAAAACACTATCCTTTGACTTCCAAATGCCAAACATATTTCGTGATTGAAGTAGACTGAGATTAGAGCGGGGCAGCTCTGCCTTATACATTACAGGCAATAGCAAAGAAAAATCCAAAGTCCGATAGGGAAGCATATGGTACATCAAAGTGCAGGCAGGATATTGTAGTGGCCATCCAGGCGTAAACCGCCACTAGAGAGATAATAAGGATCTCAATATATGTAAGCGAGCCCCTGGGATACAGCGTCCTGCTGAAACGCTGAGAAGGCCACTCCCCTCCATGGCTCAGCACTCCAATGAGCGCTGAGAAGTAGGACAGAAGCGATGCTGACTGTTAGTCAGCATCGTTCTGCTCGGGGAGGAGTGAGAACCGAGCCATTGGCGATGTTCGGTGGCTCGGTTCTCAGTGCAGAGACGCCGGGGGACAGATGCAGCATCGGTCTGATCCTGCATCCACCGAGGTAAGTATAACTAGCAAAAAAATAAATCAAACCCAGACTTCTCTTAAGACTGCTCCAGGGACCTCCCTGGGCAGCATCCAAAAGGTGGAGTTCATACCTGTTCTCAAACATCTGGGCCAAGCACGCCACCACAACATTTTTTAGCAGTCATGATCCACGCATCTCTGCAAAACAGCAGAGAAAGCACCATGACCTCCACTACAGCAGCAAATCTAGGTTAGGAACTCCCTAATCTGCTAACTGGTCAGAGATTGAGCAGCAGCACCGTCACAAGTTCTGCTCTCTACTCCTGTCAGAATGTTCTCATATAAATTGCATTGCAGCAGAGCTTGACCGGCTTCTATTGCCAGCCTTTCCTCTTCCAGCTTCCTGCTGTGCAGGGCCATAGAAGAATCCAGTATTAAAACAAAAATTCAAAAACCTATATCTGCATTTAAGAATACATACACTATAATATATTTAATGAATATACAGTACATAACTGCAATATTTTATGCCTTTTAAATGTCTGGATTTCTTCATTAACTAACTGATTTGGATTGAACTATCATTCCATGCGGAGGTGTTTATGAAGCTAAAATCTTAACATGACTGTCTGACTTTACAAAGTATGTGACCTTGTCCTTGCAACTCTAATGCTACAAAACAAAGGATCACTGTTGTGTTTCCTAATGCCTAGAGAACTGTATTAAACTGGAAGTGTTTTACATTTTGTCCCTTAAAATGTTTTTTTCAGCATTACTGGAGATTCTTTCTATGATTCTGTAATGTTTAGTGGTTGTGTAATGTTTTGCTATCCGTGTCCTGCTGTGGAGATAAAATGATGGGCAATCCCAGAACATTTGACCCCAAGATTTACCCTCATTGCTTGCTCTCTTTACATTTTTGAGGAAAAAAGTCTTAGATGACCTCAGAAGAACAATAGCTTTTGTGAGCTCCTGTTAAGACCAGGAAGCTCAAGGAGCCCCCTGAATTCCTTAGGACACTCAATGCAACCATCTTGATGCCAGCCTGTGCACCTATCTGCAGAGGGGATCGCAGCAGCAATGCTTACTGTACAGAGGAGTGAGGCTTGCCTCCTATCCACTACCTCGCTCCCATCTTTTTCCTGGTTTCAAACAAATCTGCCTTTACCACAAAGCCTGGCAGCACTGGACCCACAGACACCTGGAGATGTTTGCCAGGGCAGCCGCCACCACCTCTCCATCCTTCTGGTGTAATACACAGGTGAGTCCATGCCATGTATATTACAATCCTAACCGTTGACATCTCACAGGATTGAGGCATGGTACCTGTGTATTACACCAGAAGGATGGAGAGGTGATGGGGAATGACATCTCACAGGATTGTAATATACATGGCATGGTACCTGTGTATTACACCAGAAGGATGAAGAGGTGATGGGGAATGACATCTCACAGCGTCTCCTCCTATAGAGATTAGGAACTCTGCAATTTATCATGGCTCGTTTCAGACAGCCATGCAGACTTGCCCTGTTATTTTCCTTTTATGTTTATTTTCTCGGTTTTGTCTTGAAAAGTAGGAAGATGTTCATTGTATGATTATTGTTGCAAGCTTGCACATGGACTGCTCAGACTGATGAATAACATCCATTATTCTATCTATTTTCTGTGGTGTCTGTCCCTTGTCATGCTTTGTGCCCATTTTATCTTATCTTTTTTTAGTTTCTGACATCATCAGTTGGTTTATGTAATTTTAGCAGAATATGCACCAATATATTGTTCATCATTTTTGAAAAACACCCCCCCTCCCCATTCAGTACCTCAGATCATCGCATGCAGCGCCACGGCACATGGACAGAAGGTCCCCTCAGCCCCTCCCCCTCTGTACACACAAACAGAGAGGAGTGGGCTGTGCCTGTGTGACGACTGCCGACCACCGCTAACAGCCCGTGGCTGTGAGAGGAGGGGATGGATGGTGCTGCGGTGTCACCCCGCAACCCCCCCTCCTCTTGTACCGCGGCACTCGGCGCTCCAATTCCACGGCGCTCATCGCTGCAGTCGCGGGGGGAGCTGCCCCCCCCTCCACATGTCAGCAAAAAAAAAAAAAAAATTAATTTTTTTTTTTTTTTTTTAAATCGGGATGGTGTCACCCCTCTAGCGGGTGTCACCCGGGGCGGCCCGCACCCCCCTAGCAACGCCTCTGCTTCCCACCTTTCTCTGCTACTGGAGCTCCTCCTTTTACATTTGGTACTTCATGCCCTCTGGTACTCATCACTCTTGTTTCCTCATCCTTGCAGAAATGCCCTGTACAGCATACTGGTAATACAAAAGTTCTACCACCCTGCTCAGATCCAAACCAGAATTTCCCTTTACTTTCTGTTTAAGTGACAATAGTCACCAGGACAAATAGTTTGGCGGATCTCCCAGCTGGGATACAGAAGCAATAAAAACTTGGCAGAGGATCTGACCCTTCCCCATTCTAGCGTAAACTAAAAAAAAATAAAAAAAATAAAAAACTTTACATACACTTTAAATATTAAGAATTAGGAAGAATTCCAGGTATGGATATTGTTCTAGCTTAGACCAATGTAACTATGAATATATACCATACCTAGCTGAACCCCCTGGAAGCTGGAAACCATGATAGTAGGCACTGCTACTCCAGTGATCTCCACTTGCTTCCAGGTCTCATACTTAGCGGCTTCCCTACTGCATTGGGAACAGGCCATTTAGAGAACGCCTGAGCATCATTACATTGAGTGCAAAGTGTTCTCTGGTTGGACGAGGTGGAGCGATGGTGTCACAATCTTCACCTTGTCCAATCAGAGAACCCTTTGCATTTATTGAGAAAATACAAAAGTGTTAAACAACGTTCAACGGTGCTCAGGCTGAGCAAGCGATTTCCTGTGTTTAGAATGCAACAGGAAAGCAGTGAAGTAGCAGAATCTACTACAGTGATTTCTAGTTTGCAGGGGGGTCTGTCAGATATGGTATATAAATATTTACACTGATCCAAGCTACACCATGCAACTATGTAAAAAAAAAAAAATCTTCTTTAAAAGCGTTTTATTACATCTCAGTCCCAAAATTGTTTCATATGTTCTTTAAATAACCCTGTATAATGTTGCTTTCACACTGGGGCCATTGTGCGTTAGCTGTAAAGCGCTGCCCGTTTTAACGACGATTTACCGCTGTTTGAGCATCGCTTTCCGTCCACTAGAAGTTAAAAGGACCGCGTTGAGGCGCTTCCCAAGTGCTGGCCATTCATTGCAATGGGCAGGGGTGTTTTTGGTGCGCTGTATACAGAGTTTCCAAACCGCCCCAAAGATGCTGCTTGCAGGACTTTTCCCAACGTCCCGCAAACTCACTGCCCCGGTGTGAAAAGTCACACTGAAATAAGTGGGAGCCGGTTTTCAGGTGCTTTGTAGGCGCTATTTCTAACGCTAAAACGCCTGAAAACCGCCTCAGTGTGAAAGTGGTCTAAAAGAAAAGAAGTGTTGGAAAAAATGCACTTGTGAGTGTAACAAGTCATTTATTGCATATTATTTTTTGTCATGGTCTGTGTATATGAGGCTTGTCAGGGGAGTATCATTTGCCTACACATACTTTGCGTTATATTGTGTTCCTCTTTCCCATCTCAGAAAGTTGTAAGGCATTGCTGTGTATAATAGCCTAGCATACTGTATATACAATAACTTAAGTTAATGTTTGCCATGATATTATATCTGAACTTCAAAAAAGGTAAATTCTCTATATTCTAAGTTAAATGCTTAAGTAGGAAAACACAAATCACTTACATTGAATAATACTAAAATAACTGCTTTGTACAAGCTTGTAAGTCAGCATTCATCATGCACTGCCTCGGGCATAACTGGCGTAGTACACAACAAACAACTCACTATGTAAAATACCTATGCTGCCACAATGTTTCCCACTCTTAACACTTCAATTTCATCATCCACATTAAACTGCAACTAATCCAGGATAATATACTATTATTGAAATTAATACAAAAATTAGGTAATGCTGAGCTAACACCCAACTTATACTTCTCAGAGGAAGAGGCTTTTGCCAGACCTGTGCATGCAAAACTACATGAAAACCGGTGATAAAGTCACATTCTCAAATTGACTTTGCCAACATAAATTTGCTAAGGTCGGAAAGCATAGAACTTGCGATTAGCATGTAGTCAGAAATCACAATTATTTTTTTTGTGTGCAAATGTGAAGCAAAAGTGGTCAGTAATGTCTTCGCAAGTAGTCATTTTCCTACTGAAAAAAATGTGCCACTCCTGTAAAGACAATCGCTGAAGATGACAAGTGGTGGGACTCTGATAATCCTGTCAACCACTAGCTGTACCTGGCAGCAGAATCACAGTGGGTCTTTGTTCCAGACATGTTAAACAACTAAACTACATGGGCAATTTTATGTGCAATTAACCTTTATTAAATGGGTTTTAAAAAATACAAAGAACAATTTTTTTTGAAGCATACAAAGAACAAAGAGGCAAAGGCATTGTTGAACAGCAAATCTGGATTGGTTATGGCTACATTGTCAATAATAAAAAGGTACAAAAACAAATATACATGTACTCAGTGGCAGCCTGTCAATAAGGGGTGCTCGGGCACGGCTCCCGCCCCAAAGCTGGAGATAGAAAAAAAAAAAAAAGTGGTCCTTTAAGAGCGTCCGTTCACCAGACACAGGTGTCCATTAGCCCCCATTCACATCTAGGCGTTTTTACGCCTGTAGCGCCTCCTAGCAAGAATAATTACAGTGGATTACTGGCGCAAAAAGACAGTATCTGTGAATAATAAGACACATAAAACAATTTATTTTAAAGTCCATAGGCAATGCAACTAGAGTTTAAAGTCCAAAGTCCTTTGGGCATGCCTTCACAGTCCACCCCAAACTACAGTCTCCCAGTACTCTTATGCCACGTACACACACGACCGTTACTCAAGTCACTGAAAAAAACTTTTTTTTCCTAACGCGATTCCTCTCAAGCCTGCCTTGCATACACACAATCGTAAAAAATAAATGCTTGAGCAAAGCGTGGTGACGTACAACACCTATGACAACGCGTACACAGCACTATAAAGTGGAAGTTCCATTCGAATGGCGTCACCCTTTAGGCTGCTTTTGCCAATTTCCTGTTACCACGTGTTAGTAAAAGTTTGGCGAGAAAGAGGATTCGCGCTTTTCAGTCTTCATGCTTTTCAGTCTGTTACAGCGCGACGAACGTGCCATCTTCATTAGGAACGCTAGTTTTACCAGAACTAGCGCTCCCATCTCATAGTTTGCACATTTTTTCCCCCCTCGGTAAAGCATACACACACGATCATTTTTCATGACGTGAAATAGAACAAAGTGAAAAAAGATGAGGAAAAATAGAGCAGGTTCTAAATTTTTTAAGGACATTTTTCTCATCGAGCCTACACACGGTGGGTTTTCACGACCAATTTAAAAAATTTAATTTTTCTCGTCATGAAAAAAGTGTGTACGCGGCATTAGGCTTTTTGGTACACACCCATGTTGATGTGCCAAAGAGCCACTACTACTTTTATTTAGAGCTTGTTTTGGGGTGTCCCTGTACTTATACACCTCTTAGCCTGCAATCTTTTTACCCCTTTTGTTATTTTGTTCAATATTCTCTGGCATATTTCCTACCCTTCTAGGCCTGTTAGGAGGAAAGCCCTCCTACCCCAAATGTTCTATTCTGTTTTTGATTCATGTAAGTATCTTTCAGACTATTACAGGGGTAAGCAACCTGGGGCCCTTGAGCTGTTGCAGAACTACAAGTCCCATCATGCCTCTGGGAGTAATTGTAACTGCCAGCCTTGCAATGCCTCGTGGGAAATGTAGATCCAGAACATCTGGAGGGCCCTAGGTTGCATACCCCTGGACTATTTTCTGTACCTTTCCCTTTTGTCAAAATAATAAAAAAAAAATTATATATATATATATATATATATATATATATATATATATATATATATATATATATATATATATATATATATATATATATATATATATATATATATATATATATATATATATATATCTCTGTGGGATAAGGCAAAAAAGGGGAAAAACAGGAAGCGCCACCGGAGTGTAGTATTAGTGCAAAATGTTTAATAGCAAATTGCATAACACTCCCAGGCTACAAGTTAGCACGTCCTGTGGCCACCAGGAAGTCAAACGGAACCATTGTGGAACGTACGGAAATGGCATCACTGGAAGTGGAGAGACAGCTGGGCACACTTTTCTGAATAGGCAGGCTACACACTTGGAGCTTCAGCTCCTTTTACTGGCCTACCTGTAGCTCCCCAGCAACAATAGACCACCATGTAAAAATAGATCTCTTCCAGCAACAGTAAATCCCCCAGCAGCCAGCAATAATAGACCCCCAGCACACCCCAGCACCTCCTGCCCTTACATACAGTACATTCAGTACTGAAATTGTGTCAACCCCCACCCCGCGTTCCTGCTGAAAGAAAATCTCTAGAAACCAATCAGCTTTTATTTTTGTTTTTTTGGCAAAGATTTTGCACTCTCCAGTTTTTGTACATAGAACCCTGTATATATGAAACCATTATCATCCAGTAAAGATCTTGACTGATCTATCAAAGTTGATCTTGACTCATCTATCAATTTAGGGTCAGAATGACCTGCTGTGTCACCTTGCCTGGCCATAGTCTAATGTGTAACCAAGTATATCAGAAAAGAGAAGAAGAAAGAGAAAGAACGGACAAGTCCATAAGAGGAATAGAAGAATAAGACATAGCAACTACCCCTTTTACAATCAGCTTCAGGCGTTTTAGCGCTAGAAATAGCACTTGTAAAGCTCCTGAAAACCACCTTCCATTCATTTCAGTGTGACTGGGCAGTGCACTTGCGGGACGTTAGGAAAAGCCCTGCAAGCAGCATCTTTGGGGAAGTTTTGGAGCTCTGTAGCTCCCAAAATGCCCTGCCCATTAAAATGAAGGTCCAGGGCCTGAAAACCGCTTTGGAAGCACCGCAACATGGGTGCTTTTAGCTCCTTCTTAAACAGTGGTGAAGCGCCACTAACACTTGGGCAGCCACAGTGTGAAGGGAGTCCATTCCCAGGGAGATAAAAGGATTTAAGGGTAGGAGTAAAGAAATAACAGGGGGAATCATGGTACTTTATAGGCCTAGCAATTTTAAGTTAATGCTACTAAGTAACTGAAGTACTTTTTCCCAATCGCCTTACCTACAAAACAATCAGTCCGAAGATTTTTTATTACAGGTATCAAAGTCTACTGTACTCTCAGTAATCATCTGCTTTTACAATACATTTAATTTATCCAAATCTGAGTGATGCATAAGCTTTAGATAAGTAAGAAATTGTCTTAAATGCTCTTGTCAGCTTCTGCAATGAGTAATTTCATAATCCATTATGTTTTTATAATGTTCTCATTGACCTCTGAATCCCTGACCCTCTGTTCCTCCAATCGTACCCACTACCAGAGGTTGTATAATTCACTGTCTTACAGAGGTGCTACAATTTCCCACAACAGCATTCTGTATGCTAGTTACTACAAATGTATTTTAGATTTCGAATTAGTTTTGTTCTATCATAATGTTAAGAAGTTGCTTGTAGATTATAGGTGGTGAAATTAGAACTCTTCTATAGTTTCTAATAGAAAAGTTGCCTAGAACTCCATCTACAGTTTATTATCAATTTAGTCTAATGCCCTGTACACACAATCGGTTCATCCGATGAAAATGGTCTGATGGATTTTTTCATCAGATATCCGATGAAGCCGACCTTCATCAGTCTTGCCGACCCACCATCAGTTAAAGAAAACGATCGTGTCAGAACGCGGTGACGTAAAACACAACGACGTGCTGAGAAAAAATGAAGTTCAATGCTTCCGAGCACGCGTCGACTTGATTCTGAGCATGCGTGGATTTTTAACCGATGGATGTGCCCACAGACGATCGTTTTTTTCTATTGGTTTTTTAACCATCAGATAATTTTAAAACAAGTTCCTATTTTTTTCACCGATGGATAAAAAACTGATAGGGCCCACACACGATCGGTTCGTCTGATGAAAACGGTCCGTTTTCATCAGATGAACCGATCGTGTGTACGTGGCATTAGTTTCCAAATTTGGGAAATTCACCTAAATGTAAATTTAGCTGATATCCTAATTCAGGAAGATAGAATAAATTAGCCGTTTGTGCATTTTGACATCATCATTGAGACATTAAGTAGAAGATGGGCTATTGGTAAGGGGTACCACATCCAATGAGTAACATTGTCAAGAATGAGAAGACACTGAAAAATGACTGACTCACTTTTGAGACATAGGATAGCAACCAAATCCTGCTCTCAAAGTGCAGCAGCCCTGGAAGTGACCTTGAGCTTGGGTTCACACTTGGGAGAACACAGACATCGTACCTGCACTGTGGTGCCGATCGCATGCGATGTCTGTGCAATACGAATTCAGCCATATAGTTTTATAGGAAAATAGTGCAGGGACTTATTTTTTTCCCCCACACTGGAATCGGATTACATGGGTGTTCTCACCCATGCGATATGATTCCTGTATGAGATCACAGTTCGCACTGCGATCTGTGAACCGATCCGGGGGTGTTAGTAACATTGTATTGATACCCGCAGTGGTTCGCAGAGGGCAGTGTGAACTGCCTGTTAAGGACTTCTTGCGATGGTATTGAGTTCCTGCTAGGATCAATAAGTTTGTATCTACTTACTCACTAGCCTGCTTTCAGGGCTCCAAAAGATGCACCATCATATTTGGTTGTTCTGTCCTATGGTTAGTCAATTCTGGTCAAAAATGTTCTACATCCTCTAAAATTAGTTTCATAAGCCTTTTATCTCTGGCCCTACTGTAGCTCTCCTTTACAGGCAACCCCAGAACTAACATTGCACAATTTAAGTTACTTCTTCAAGTAACAACTGCTGCAAAAAAACAAAACGTATTCAAGGCCTGGAAGACCACTAGGCTTAGCCTTATTGAGGCCAAAAACAGGAACACCCAAGCCATGATCCAGGGCAAAAATTAAAGCTATCCTGAAAAACAGGGTGCACAAATATACCATGGTATGGGGCCTTTGGTTCACCCATTTTGACCCTCCAG
Source organism: Rana temporaria (assembly GCF_905171775.1). Lineage (NCBI taxonomy): Eukaryota > Metazoa > Chordata > Amphibia > Anura > Ranidae > Rana > Rana temporaria. The sequence goes on along the minus strand of NC_053491.1, from coordinate 73,073,307 downwards.
AGCATACCCCCAGGACTCCCTTCCCTCTCCATACCAACGCTTTACTGTTTTGTTGTTGATATGTAAACTCCCGCTTTCTACCATGGCTACTTTTTTTATTTTTCTTGCTATCCTGGGGCACATTCAAGCTGTGGATCTTTTTGGATTTATTTCACATTTTTTTGATGGATTGAGGAATTCATATGTTATAGTTTGGCACAGGGCACTGTACCGGTATTCATTGCACATTATTTGTTGATTGTTTGCACATTAACTAATAATCATAGACACATGTACATACTTTTTGTTTTTTGAGTAACAAGTTCACAGGATCAGTTGTGGTAAAATGTTTATATAAGTTAGCGCAATACACTTCACAAATACACAAATCTAAATCCAACCTTTTGAGGTTGCACTTTTTATTGCAGCAAGACTTAATTAGAATATTGATATTATCTTGGCGCCGGTAACACACATTTTTTTCTACCATGGCTACTGTTTAGTCTAGCACATTTGTAGGGAACCTGCTCATCCTCCACTGTCCTACATTATGGAGCTTTGATGCTGTTGTTGTCAATGTTTCTACTCAATACATTTCATTTCTGAGATACCACTCCAAGACAGATGATACTATCTCTGCTATTCTGACATGCAAATGATTTTTATTGTCTTGTGAAAACAATAAAAATATATTTAACAAGGAAAAAAATAAGATTTAGAGATCTTAAATTTGTATTTTATTTTTATTAATGTCAATTCAAAACAAATTAAAACACTGTGGCTGTTTAAAGCATACATTTTTGTCTCAATTGTATTCATATCCCCATCCAGGATCTTAGGATACAAGTAGTGATTAAAGACAATAATGTTTAAGGGTGAGTTTTGAGCATCCGACATTAAGCTATAATAAACATCCTACAATATACTGAGGAAGGATTGGCTACCGCTACAGGCCTCTCTTTTGAAGTCCAGGGCCAGCTCCAAGTGCCCAGGCCACTCTCTCCAGTGGGCTGGCCCTGAGCTTATATGGGAGGCCTGCCAATGCCAATTGGGGGATTGGTCAGGGCTCCTCACATGAGCTCCCTGTCACTCCATTCCTCAGCCCTGACCCTCTTCCAGAACATTCTCCCTGGAAGCAAGGGGAGACACCCAAGAACTGAATCACAGGTGGTCACATCCACTGCTACACTAACCACTCCCTGCCCCCAGATCAAATAAAGTGGCCGGTGAGTGCACACATATGTAATTATATAGTCAGATTTAAGAACTTCAAATAATATGTATCTTTCAGGTCACAACAGAATAGAATCCCATTTGCCTGGGCTGGAGATTTTGCCTCGTCTCATGATATACTGGCATATTTATACCCTATATGAGATATATCACGATGCAGTGGAACAATTTTTGTACAAAAGTAAAAATCAGGAAAAAATGTCATTATGATCATCCTTATTAATATTTCAAAGCTTCAGTTGCCACTTCTTAAAAATATAGAAATTCAAGTGATGGATGCACAATGTACGTTGTAGATTGAAAATCATGAAGGTATACAAACTGGAAATGATATAATGTTAGGTTCACACTGCTGTGATCCGATTTTGATCCAATTTTCAGTGCCATTTTGTAGTGCAACTTAAACAGAACTTAAATGTAACTTGGATGTTGTTTGCATATTCTATGGAGCCAAAATCTCCCTGGAATGACACCAAAGTAGTACAGGAACCTTTTCCTAATTCACGCTGTGCTGAGTTACATTGATGTGAATGGGCATCATTGAAAAAAAATGTCATTGTCAAAAGTCACATCTGAAATTGCGCTAGTGTGAACAGAGCTTAACACAGTGGAAAAATTGAATATAGATTTCAGGAAAACGGGCAAGTGCTTGGAGATGCAGCAATCTCTCTGCTAGCTGCATTATCAGACAGCTGTGGGCAGAGGTGGAATGCCCTGTCTGAACTCACAACTAGCCTTATGACCCGTACACAGAATCCAAAAATCTGACAAAAATACCGCTTTCGACACGATTGTATGATAATCGGATCGTTAGTACAGAGCTTTCGAAAGTCGATCACGACAGTTCATCCGATATTATTCAATAGTACAAGTACGAAAAAAAATTCTTGTACGATTTCCATCCAAAACACAATACAAATACACTACAACAAATTACATTACTTCCAATTTTTTATTCTGTTGTGTGAGAATTTTTGTAACTGTAGTAAACTCTCCATTTTTGAAATGTGACTAGCATGCAAAAAAAAAAAAACTGACGATCTGTCATGCGATTTTTGGATCGTGTGTACAGGCCATTAGGCTGGCCGTACATTACACAATGTTCTTATTCAATTTTCTATTCGATTTACCGAAACCATATAATACGGTACGAGGTCAAACCTAAGCACTTTCAATTTGTATGCAATCAGGCAGGCCCACGCAACATATAGTTGAAGGTAAATCTGAAGGAAATTGAATAAGAAAATTGTAAAAATTATGGCATGTCCCTAGGGTGGCAGATGTAGAAGACTTTAAAGGAGAAGTCTAGCCTGGGCTCGTTTGACTGGTCTTCTCCTATGGGTCACAGGAGTGTAATTTGTTTTGCACTCAAGTGACCAGTTTTCAGCAAAGAGGGGTCTGAAGTCCGCTCTCTGCTGACGTCACCAGGTTCAGTCCAGGCACCACGTCATCCCGACTTCAGAAGTTGGGATCCGCCAGGTGCCTGGACAGATGGCAGTCTCAGCGAGCCACTGAGAGACTGAGACAGCTGTTTCCCAACCCTTCATAGCTCATCGCTCCAATGAGCGTGGAAGAGCAGATCAGTAGAGCAGCTGATTGACAGTCTACAGATCTCTACTTTGGGAGAACCGAGCCATTGGTAATGTTTGATGGCACAGTGCAGAGACGCCGGGGACCGATGCAGCATCCCACCGATGGTACATCCACCTAGGTAAGTATGATAAGCCAAAACCCCTACTTCTCCTTTAAACAGAAGATAACTTTATGAAAGTTTAGTGGTATACCAGAAATGGAAAGACATCACAGTTCTGGTAAAAACTGGTGCACATATTTTATATTAAACAAGGTTTGCTTCCTGTTCCTTACCCGTCTCAGAATAGGCTTTGAATTATTTGCTTACATTTAGCATAAAGGTCTGCACTAGTAAGGAATCGCATATAGCGATATAATCTAAACAGATGTATTCCTTGTGATGAACTTTCCATTAGGAATACATATACAGACCTGATGTTGCTGTGGAGAACTCCAATACATCATACATTCCATTAATACTTGTTGAACATTTTATGGTGTACTTTCTTGTGTTAGCATCAAGAAGAAGAGAATATGTCTTTACAGAACTTGTGAAACATTTCTGTTGCTTAGAACTGGAATAGTCTTACAGTAAAGAATGTGTATATATCTTCAGCTTACATTTGTAATTCCATAGTGCCCTTTTATTGCAGTGTTCTGTGTCTGAAACCTTATAAAACCCATGGCTGTACACGTTCCATGGCAGTAAACCCCAAAATGAGATTTTATTTGTAAGTGGATGCTTGTTCCTGTATTGGGTTTCTATAGATTCGTTTTCAACCACTGGGAAATGGCCTCAGGGCCACTGGTAAAAATCATGGGGCTCCATATAGCCCTCCGGACAGAGCCCCATCAACTAGGCCTACACCCCACCTACTCCCCGGGGTGAAGCAGAAAAGCAGCACTGACTTTATCCACCTACACCTCGGAAAAAAAAAAGTCCCTCCTCTGCTCCAACCTCCTGGGCCTCTCTGGTAACCTGATGGGGCCTGGGGAAATGTAATTTAAGCCCTGGTAAGCAAGTAGGAGTGGAGGGTGTGGTCTAGTGCAATTCATGTATTCATTTAGGCAGAAACAAGCAATAAAGCTGCCCTGAGCACCCCTGTTTAGCTGATGGGGCCTGGTACCAGTACAACAGAACTGGTTGTACTGCCTTATCAGCAGCCCTGCATGGCCTGCTGATAGACCACTTCTTCCCTCTTGCCAGGCTGTGGCTTCATGGACAGAATGGGCTAGGAAGCAAATGTAGCTGGCACTCCTGTAGTACAGGGTTTGACAAATTTGCTTGGAATCTAGGAGCCAGCTAAAAAAGTTAGGAGCCAGAAAACACGCCTGTCCCGCCAAGCTCGCGCGCAGAAGCGTACGCATACGTGAGTAGCGCCCGCATAAGTAAACGGTATTCAAACCACACATGTGAGGTATCGCCGCGATTGGTAGAGCGAGAGCAATAATTCTAGCCCTAGACCTTTTCTGTAACTCAAAACATGCAACCTGTAGAATTTTTTAAACGTCGCCTATGGAGATTTTAAAGGGTAAAAGTTTGTCGCCATTCCACGAGCAGACGCAATTTTGAAGCGTGACATGTTGGGTATCAATTTACTCAGCGTAACATTATCTTTCACAATATAAAAAAAAAAGGGCTAAGTTTACTGTTGTCATATTTTTCAATAAAAAAAAAAAAAAAAGTCGTATTTTTTCCCAAAAAAAGTGCGCTTGTAAGACCGCTGCGCAAATACGGTGTGACAGAAAGTATTGCAACGACCGCCATTTTATTCTCTAGGGTGTTAGAATAAAAAATATATATATAATGTTTGGGGGGTTCTAATTAGAGGGAAGGAGATGGCACATTAGAACTGCTGTTTTACTTGTAATGCCAATGGCCACCACAAGATGGCGCCAGATTACAGAAGGAAGCTTAGGCCTGCAGAAGGCCACAAAGCTGCCGCCTCAATTACCGGCGGGGGGGGGGGTGATCCTGTGTCTCCGTGAGCCCCCACCTCCCTCGCCGCACGATCGTAGCGGGCCCGCGCTGGCCGGTAATTGAGGCCTTCTGCAGGCCTAAGCTTCCTTCTGTGAAGGCCGCAAAGCCGCGGCCTCAATTACCGGCAGGCATAGGACACACCCCTTGTCACACACCCTTAAAAGGAGGGTTGTACAAAAAAAAAAAGATTGGTTAAACCCACAAGTGCTTGTTTTACCACTACTGTTCCTTTATATTGGCTTTTGGAATTTACAAATGCAGCAATTTAGAAATCAGATGAAAGGGACATTGCTCCAAATCAAGGACAGTCTGTCGAAATCAGGGACAGTTGGGAGCTATGATGTATGTGTGAATGCAGGACCGCAAAAGTGACAAGATAAGAGGATGTTGTATTTGTTTCTTAAATAACATTAAAGGGGTGGTTCACCCAAAAAACTACTTTTTTTTATTAGACTGGCCCCCCACATTACAATACGATTAAGGCTATTATTTTTTTTTTGATGCTGTACATACCTTTGTACAGCATATTCACCCGTTGCTTCGGGGTTGCGAGTCCCGCGGGAGTGGGCGTTCCTAACATGTCTGTGATTGACATTTTCACCAAAAACGAGCTCCCCCCCGTCGCGTAAGCCGCGTCACGATTGGCGAAAGGAGCCGAACGGCGATGCGCAGTATAGCGCCGACTCGCCATTCGGCTCCTTTCGCCAATCGTGACGCGGCTTACGCGATGGGGGGAGCTCGTTTTTGGTCAAAATGTCAATCACAGACATGTTAGGAACGCCCACTCCCGCGGGACTCGCAACCCCGAAGCAACGGGTGAATATGCTGTACAAAGGTATGTACAGCATCAAAAAAATAAATAAATAGCCTTAATCGTATTGTAATGTGGGGGGCCAGTCTAATAAAAAAAAAAAGTAGTTTTTAGGGTGAACCACCCCTTTAATGTACCCACAAAATTCTTTGAAATAAAGTATTATTTATTTTAAATTTAGCCTTGTTTTCCAACTGAAAAATGTGAGACTATACTATTTGATATAGTAGACTGAGCGCAATTATGTGATTGTTTTTTAGGGGAGAGAAAGAGACAGAGAGACTGTACATACATAGGCGTGCACACAGGGTATGCCGGTTGTGCCTGGGCACATCCTAATTCCTATATGTGACACATATTCCCCTTTCTGCCTGGCCAACTCCCCCCCTCACCCCTCCCATGTGCCCCATCCCCCATTTCAGGATGGAGAAAGGGGAAGGGGCCAGTAAATATATGATTTACTGCCACCCCCTCCTTTTATGAATGAACACAATGAGTGATCGGTACTGATCACTTATTGTGTTCATACATAACTGAAGCACAATAAACTGTGTTTACTATGCTTCAGTTTGTGAATAAAAAGGAAGCCGTCCAGCGCGGGGCAAATTCACATTCATTCCCTGTCCAGTGCAACTGAGGCAACAGAGAAAGGGACTGGGGAATCTCTGTCCTCTATCCTATGTCCCTTTCACTGTCTCAAAACAGAGAGTTTGAGCTTTGGGGGTGCACACTCTAATACTATAGGCTGCGCACACCTATGGATAGATAGTGACGGAAAGGGAGATTGAAACCAATCACACTTGTGCGACTTATCACACGACTTGGGACTGCAAAGTTGCATGACAAGTCATACCCCATAATTTCCAATAAGTACCATTTTATATCTGTGCAACTTCAAGTCGCAGCAACTTCAAAGTAGTCCCTGTACTACTTTGGTCTGACTTTGATGGGACTTGTGTAAAAAGGGCCTAAGGGCTCTTTCACACAGGCGGCCCGTTCAGGTCCGCCTGCCAGTTTTTTAGGCGGACCTGAACAGGCGCTCTGTGCTCCCCTATGGAGGAAAAACCTACTTTTCCATCCGTCTGGCGGATCGGATCGGGTGAACACAGACAGACGGTCCGTGTTCATCCGATCCCCCCTATAGGGGAGAGGGGAGAAAAGACAGCGCGGTCCCTGCACAGTGTGCGGGGACCACCCTGTCATCCGCCGGCTCAGCGGGGATCAACGGAGCGATCCCCGCTGAGCAAGCGGAGGTTCATGGGGCGGATCATTACTGATCCGCCCCGTGTGAAAGGGGCCTTAAATAGATTTACATAATTTCTGGAATTTTGTGTATTTAGATTAGAGTAATCTTTATTTTGACTGAATACATACAAAATTTTGCATTCCTATACTTATGTTGTATGAGAATTTACTTTTTTTATTATTGGGGCATGGAAGGTTTTAGAAAATGTTACTGGGCCCTGGTATCACTAATGTTGAGAACCATTGCTATAGCATCTCCTATGGTTTGTAATACCAAAGTCTTCCTGCATTTACATGCAGGAACCAGAGAGTCTCACTCCTTCTGCTTTAGCAGAAACAACTGCTGTAAAACTGTTGCATTCAACAGGGTGAGTGAGACCTCTTGTAAATGCCACATTTCTGCAAGCTGTAAATGAGTCTCTGTATTCCTTATCACTTTATATAGACAGTATCATTATGAAGCCAATGCATCATCATGGCTGGAACTAGCATTCCTAAATACAGAGGTCATGAATGGCAATCATTATTTTGTCACAACAGTTTCCATTTAGGATGATGTACCAACCTGTCATAAGTTATGGTCACATAACAGGTCACGTACAGACAGGGTTGAGCTCGGAGTTCAGTCCAAACACAAGTTTGGACTGAATTTAGTTTATTTCTGAGTTGGTCTGATCACCAGACTTTTAGCCCGTTTTCAGGAGCCGAACATCATACAGTATATTATATAGTAGCAATGTTTTCTCCCACTGATAACAGATTCCTTCTTCTGCTGTCAGTGGTTTTCCTTAGCAGCCAGTGACATCACCTACTGGCATGGAACATTTTTTTTTAAATAAAAAACTACCCCTTTCTCATTCATACGGGGGGCCCATATCTGGGTGCCCCAGATTCTGATAAGCCCCCCCATGTGTAGACCCCCAGAACCACTGGGCTAAGGTTGTGGGGAAGAGGCCCTATGTCCCCATCAACATTGGGTGCTTTTCCAGGGGGTCCCCCCTTGCAACACGCCACCCAACCCCCCAGTGTTGGTTCAAGAAGGGTGGGGGGCGCACACTCTTTTTCTTCTTTCCTGTCCTGCCAGGAAATACAATAGGGTTTTTTAAAGGGGGACCCCACACCGTTTATTCCTCAATTTGTATATGGGGTTCCCATAAAAACCATGCCAGACCCTCAAGTAGAATATGGGGCTGGCATATGGAAGGTAGGGATGAGCCGAACACCCCCCCCCCCCCCCGTTCGGTTCGCACCAGAACCTTCGAACGGGCCGACCATTCGCGTGAACATTTAGAACCCCATTGACGTCTATGGGACTCGAACCTTCGAATTCAAAAGTGCTCATTTTAAAGCCCAATATGCAACATGTTTGAGAACCCGGGTCTTGCCCCAGGGAACATGTATCAATGGAAAAAAAGTTTTAAAAACTGTCGTTTTTTCTGGAGCAGTGATTTTAATGATGCTTAAAGTGAAAAAAAAATATGAAAAATTCCTTTAAATATTGTACCTGCTGGGTGTCTATAGTATGCCTGTGAAGTGGCACGTGTTTAGAACTGTCCCTGCACAAAATGAGATTACTATAAGAAAAAAGTAATTTAAAACTGCTTGCGGCTTTAATGTAATGTCTGGTCCCTGCAATATGGATGAAAATCATTGAGAAAAAAAGCACAGACACAGACAGTACACACACCACGTAGCTTTAGGTGCAAACTGCAGAGGACAATGGCAGTACACACACCACGTAGCTTTAGGCGCACACTGCAGAGGACACGGGCAGTACATACACCACGTAGCTTTAGGTGCACACTGCAGAGGACACGGGCAGTACACACACCACAAAGCTTTAGGTGCACACTGTAGAGGACACAGGCAGTACACCACGTGAGAATACTGGAGCTAGCACAATCACCTGCCTGCCTGTCAGTAAATTAGGAAGAGTGGATCTAGCTAAACTATACAGTGTATAAATATATATACACACACACACACACACACACACACACACACACACAACACCTGGGATGCATATATATCCTCTACACACTGTAACTTTAACTGACTAGCCTGTCTGCTCTATCTACCTACAAAAAATGACACAACTCCCCACACCCCCAAAGCCATAATTGGCCAAAGCCACCCTGGCTTTGGCCAATTATGGGTCTCTGTTTTTTGCAAGCTGTGATTGGCCAAGCATACGGGTTATAGTGCATGCTTGGCCAATCATCAGCCAGCAATGCGATGCCGCAGTGATTTATGGGCCGTGACACGCCACTCGAATTTGGCGCGAACGGCCCAAAACGTTTGTAATTCGACGAACGATCGAACATACGTTGTTCGAGTCGAACATGAGTTCGACTCGAATACGAAGCTCATCCCTAATGGAAGGGCATTTCGAGCCACTTTGTTTACAAACAGAACAAAGCTGCCAGTAGCTGTCATTGCTGTCAATTCAGGACTGCTTTCCACCAAACAGAATTTTTTTAACGTTATTTTTTTGTGCCTTTGATACATGTTCCCCTGGGTTGTCCCCACCCCCATGCCATTTGTTTGACAATTTATTGCCTGGTAAATTGGTTGCAAACCCTAAAATAAAAAATAAATAAAAAACTGTGCAAGTCAAAGGCATAATGAGCTAGTATGCACAGCGGTCCACGTCCCTGCTTACTTTGTGGCGCTGTGATTGGCCAGAACCACGGCACTGTGATTGGCCGGAGCCGCATGCGCACGGGAGCCGCAGGTAACGGCACACGGACTGAAGCAACAGCACATTGGGGCAAACTGAAGCAATGGCACCTGTGTGCATGTGCCGATGACATTGGCACATGCAGGGGACAGGGGATATCTCCTAAACCGTGCAGGTTTAAGAGATCTCCTGGATAGCTACAGGTGAGCCTTAGTATAGGCTTACCTGTAGCATAAAGTGGTTGTAAGGGTTTACAACCACTTTAAAGGGGTTGTAAAGACAAAAATATTTTCCTCTTAAATTAAAGTCTGACAGTAGCTGATAAAGTAAAAAGTAATGTTTTGCATTATAACTAGTTTGATACCTGTTGAAATCGAGCCGTTTTATTCACCTCTGTCACTCCTGAATCATTATTCTCACCGACTTCCTGGTTTGCGGTGCACATTCATTCTTGCTACATCACGGCCTAATGGGAACTACAGTTCCCATTATGCTTAGCCTCCATGCCTGTGAGGGATAAGAGAGCATCTTCACGCAGGGCTGTAGTCATAGGGAGGGGGTGAGCACATTCTGCTTTCCACCATGCAAAACAGCTCAGATGCTGGTGGAAAGCAAGAAGAGGAGAGACAGGAAATGGCATTTTCAAACCTGGATTACTGAATTTTGGAGGTCAAAAGGAAAAACGTGGTAAGTGATATTTAAATGCTCTAGCTTACAGCAATCAATTGATCTAATAAAAAACTAACCTTTAGCCCCCGTTCACACCTAGGCGTATATACGCCTGTAGTGCAACGCCGCTGCAGCCCCGAGACGCCGGAGGGATGATTACACATGCACCTCTATGGAGATGGTTCACATCTCCACACCGAACGCCGAACGCCGTACGCCTGCCGCCTGAAAAAAATTCCCGGACCTTTTTTTCAGGCGGCGTTCGACATAGGAGATGTAACCATCTCCATAGAGGGGGGTAAAGGCTGCATTCACAATCGCGGCGTTTTGTCGCTGCAAATTGCGGTACAAAACGGCGCAATTTGTCGCCACAATTTGCGGGACAAAACGCCGCGATTTTGTACGCCAAGGTGTGAATGCAGCCTTAGTGTTCCTTTAAGTTCAGCAGAAACCTTCGGAATTCTATTGACACCCACAGCAGTTCGCAGAGGGAAGTGTAAACTGCCTGTGAGTGACATGTGATGCGGGAACCCACACAGGAATAGCGCTGCTTCCCACATTGCATATGTGTGAACCCAGCCTGACCCCGTTTTGATGGGGGAATCAAGCTATTTTCTTTCCTTTCACCATTACCACTACCATTACCATCACCAATTACCATTACCGTTTTTTTTCTATATTTGACTCGCTTTACCTTCAGTGGAGTTCTGCATTGAGGCTCGGTTCACACCTTTGCGAATTGAATGCACGTTTCTTCGCATCCAATTCGCATAGCAGGAGAATGTAAATGGCTCCCTAAGGAGCCGGTTCACACATCTTTGCAGCGGGTCCGGTGCGGTGTGCAGGAAAAACGTGTGCTTTTTAGGTGCGTTTCAGATTCGATTACAGCCCAAATTCGGGCTGAAATCGGACCTGAACCGGTGAACCAGCATGCACTGGACCCCTGCTTGGCGACGGTGTGAACCGAGCCTAAAATTTTAGTAATGCTCAACACACCCTGAACTGAAGCCAGTTATGTTCAGCTCATCCCTAATCACCAATATTGAGGAACAAACAGGAAGTCTGCTTTTATGACAACACCATATAACTAATCAATCATTTACAACGTATTTAGCTACCTGGTTCAATATAATCATGCTTAAGGATTTCAAATGCATAAAACCATTCCCCAAATCCTTGTCGGACAATAAAACATTTTATAAATGAAAACACATTTTTTATATATTATATATATATATATATATATATATATATATATATAAACAGAAGATTAAGGGTTAACCTACATCCCTCTTAACCCATTATGGACTAGACGCAACAGGTTTACAGCACATGTTAAAAAGCTATAGAACATACTGCTGTACTTTTCTTTGTTTTGTTACTTTAACTGAAAGGTGACGCATGCAATTTTATTTCTTATCCTTAATAAAAAAAAAAAAAGAAATCAATAATAAATATATATTACCGGTATATATAAAAAAATAAAGACAGCCAACACAGCCTGCTAATCTGATACAAAAGCTTGGTAATTGTCTCAGCTCTAGGAAATGATAGGTGATTTTCTAAACTAAAAATAGAAATAGTGAAAAAAAACTTTGTGGAAGTTGACTTTGTACTTACAGATTTGGGGGCAGCGCCTGGCTCTGATGTTGTTGTGACGGTGGACGCAGTTTTGTATCTCATCATCTTGTCATTCAGCTGAGATCTGTCTGTGGATTACAGAAATGTAGGCTCCTCCAGTCTCCTCTTGTTGAACTCAGTCAGTTGGCTTGCTCCATGTAGTAAGATTACTCATTCGCACACATGTCCCTGAGACAGACTAAGAAGGGGTTTAAGCTCTGATGATCTGACAGTGGAAGTGCTCTTAAATCTCTCCTCCCTTTTCCTGTAGCTGGAGATGTCCTGGTGAAGTAATCCTCCTTTGTCCACAAGTGTCAGAAGAGGTGGATGGTAGCTACCCCTTTACTCTGCTCTCTGGATGACAGATCCCCCTTTACTCTGCTCTCTGGATGGCAGATCCCCCTTTACTCTGCTCTCTGGATGACAGCTCCCTCTTTACTCTGCTCTCTGGATGACAGCTCCCTCTTTACTCTGCTTCCTGGATGACAGATCCCCCTTTACTCTGCTTCCTGGATGACAGATCCCCCTTTACTCTGCTTCCTGGATGACAGATCCCCCTTTACTCTGCTCTCTGGATGACAGATCCCCCTTTACTCTGCTCTCTGGATGGCAGATCCCCTTTTACTCTGCTCTCTGGATGACAGATCCCCCTTTACTCTGCTCTCTGGATGACAGCTCCCTCTTTACTCTGCTCTCTGGATGGCAGATCCCCTTTTACTCTGCTCTCTGGATGACAGATCCCCTTTTACTCTGCTCTCTGGATGACAGATCCCCCTTTACTCTGCTCTCTGGATGGCAGATCCCCCTTTACTCTGCTCTCTGGATGGTAGCTCCCCCTTTACTCTGCTCTCTGGATGGTAGCTCCCCCTTTACTCTGCTCTCTGGATGACAGATCCCCCTTTACTCTGCTCTCTGGATGACAGCTCCCTCTTTACTCTGCTCTCTGGATGGCAGATCCCCTTTTACTCTGCTCTCTGGATGACAGATCCCCTTTTACTCTGCTCTCTGGATGACAGATCCCCCTTTACTCTGCTCTCTGGATGACAGCTCCCCCTTTACTCTGCTCTCTGGGTGACAGCTCCCCCTTTACTCTGCTCTCTGGATGACAGCTCCCCCTTTACTCTGCTCTCTGGATGACAGATCCCCCTTTACTCTGCTCTCTGGATGACAGATCCCCCTTTACTCTGCTCTCTGGATGACAGATGCCCCTTTACTCTGCTCTCTGGATGACAGATCCCCCTTTACTCTGCTCTCTGGGTGACAGATCCCCCTTTACTCTGCTCTCTGGATGACAGATCCCCTCTGATGTCCTCTCTGGATAACACCTCTCTTCTGATCACCTGCACAAACCCAGCACTCAGGTGCAGCTTCTTCTCTGGCTCATCTCACCTGTAGCTTCCTACTAGACTTGTCAGGCAGCATTCATGGCAGATATTTGTGCTTCTTACCTGGAGAGAAGCATGAACGCACGTCAGGCAACTCCCTCCCACCCCGTCACAGCTAGGAGGGTGGTGTCCTTCATTCTACAATTTGACAGCAGAGACCTGGCCCAAGTTAACCTGTCACTCTCCACATGTTGGGAAACAGCCTGGGGGAGTTAGAAAGCAGCTCAGTGGCAAACCAAGAATGCAAGTTTGTGCATGTGGGTTTTTTTAAAGTTTATTTAGCTTGCAAAAAAATGAAAAATTAATAATAAATCGCACAAGAAAGCGAAATAAATACCATACAAATGTAATACATGCAAAAAAACAAATAAAATAAGATGAATAAGTGATAAATAAAAATGTATTGTAAATGGGGGGAAAAAGTTATTAAATAAATAAAATATAATAAGATGCAAAAATAAAGAAATAAAAAAAAATAGCTTATTTAAAAAAAAAAATGTGCATTTAATAAAAAAAAATGTTTGCCTGCCTGCAAAGCATTCCAACCATAATCAGTGGATTGTGGATGCTAAGGATGAGCTCCAGCGTGTTCGCATGGTACACATGCAGAGCCCGCCAGGAAGTCTACACGGCGCTGCACTAATCACAGCCAGGGAGACATTTCCCGATCTCTGCAGCCGAGCATCGGGAAATGTCTCTCTGGCTGTGATTAGCGCAGCACCATGCAGACTTCCTGGCGGGCTCTGCACGTGTACTATGCGAACACGCCAGAGCTCATCTTTAGTGGATACAATACTCTGGCTCCTGAAGACTATTCCTCCATCTGCAGTAAGCACTCATGCAATCTGATTGCAGTGCAGACCAAAAAAGGGTCCTGCGCCCATTTTTGATGCGAATCAGGGTGGCCAACTTTCAGTAAATTTACGAACAGTTTGTAAAATCTGTACTTTTTGCATCTGTCCTTGAATGTCCAATATGGACATGTAGGCTGCATGTCCGTAACTGACATTTATGGACCGATGCAACAATTATGGATTTTACAAACTGTTCGTAAATGTACTGAAAGTTGGCAACCCTGATGCGAATGTGATGCGATTTCAGAATGTACTGAAAATGCATCAAAAACATATCAAAACATATCAAAAATGCACTGGACCTCAGTACAGTGGGAAAAAAACAGGAAAAATAAGAAAAAAAGCATCTGGAATGCATCTGGGAACATATAAGAAATGCATCAAAAACGCACGGGAAGGTGCTAAAAACGCGCATTCAGGAACGTATGCAGAGCAGATCTGGAGTGCGTTTCTGGGGTGTCAATTAATACATACAGTACACTATATGGTCAAATGTATTGGGACACCTGCCTTTACACGCACATTAACTTTAATGGCGTCCCAGTCTTAGTCCGTAGGGTTCACTATTGTGTTGGCCCATCCTCTGCAGCTATAAGAGCTGTATGAACTAATTAGAGTGGAGACTGTGAGCCAACATCAGTGCCTGATCTCACAGATGTGCTTCCTAGACACACTCCTAAACCTTAAGGAGAGCCTTCCCAGAAGAGTTGAAGCTATAAAAGTTGCAAAGGTTGGGCCAACTCAATATCAAACCCTACAGACTAAGACTGGGATACCTTTAAAGTTTGTGTGCATGTAAAGGCAGGCGTCCCAATACTTTTAACAATATTTTGACAATATAGTGTATAACATAATCATAAACAAAACATAAATTCAACAATATTTCCCATCAGTAAAAAAAAAAAGAAGTATTAATATTTAGACATAATTAGGGATGATGGTGCAATGGACCTATCAGATAAAATTCCCTAGATAGCAAATACCCTTTTTATATAGTTTGCAAAATTTTGCACCATATATCCTATTTTGCAAGTACACACCTCCCAACATTTTGTGATGGGAATGAGGGACACCTACTAACAAATGTATGTAGGCATAGGGCACACCCGCTGCCACACCCCTTAAAGGGGAATTAACCCCCCAAAAAAGGTTAATTAACCGCTTAAGGACCGCCGCGTGCCTATTTACGTCGACAGAATGGCCCAGACAGGCATATGGGCGTACAGGTACATCCCCTTTAACCATTTAAGACCCGGACCTTTAGGCCTCTTTCACATGGGGCGGATCAGTAATGATCCGCCCCGTGCACCTCCGCTTGCTCAGCTGAGCCGGTGGATGACAGGGCGATCCCCGCACACTGTGCAGGGACCGCCCTGTCTTTTCTCCTCTCCCCCCTATGGGGGGATGGGATGAACACGGACAATCCAATCCGCCAGACGGATGGAAAAGTAGTTTTTTCCTCCGTCACACTTTGGCGGATCAGAGCGGGCTGACATCCGCGGCTCCATAGAGGAGCGCCCGTACAGGTCTGCAAAAAAAATTGACAGGCGGACCTGTACGGACGCTCAATGTGAAAGAGCTCTTAGGCCCCGTACACATGAGAGGATCCATCCGCTGGAATTGATCCGCGGACCGGCTCCAGCGGATAGATCCCCTGGTGTGTACAATCCAGCGGATCTGTTTCCGCGGATTTTTATCCCCTGGGATGGATTTCAAGCGGATAAAAATTTGAAGACATGCTTTCAAATCTATCCGCTTGAATCCATCCCAACGGATTGATCCGCTGGTCTGTACAGACTCACCGGATCAATCCGTCCGAATGGATCCCCCACATGCGTCGGAATGATTCGACGCATGCGTGGAATTCCTTATATGACCGCGTCGCGCACGTCGCCGCGTCATCATCGATGGGATTTCGGCGCGGATTTCGATCCTATGGTGAGTACACTCCATCGGATCCAAATCCGTGGAAATCCTTGTGAGGATTTATCCGCGGAAACGGTCCGTTGGACCGTATCCGCGGATAAATCCTCTCGTGTGTACTAGGCCTCAGGCAGCTAAAGGACCCGGCCAGGTTTTGCGATTCGGCACTGCGTCGCTTTAACAGACAATTGTGCGGTCGTGCGACGTGGCTCCCAAACAAAATTGGCGTCCTTTTTTTCCCACAAATAGAGCTTTCTTTTGGTGGTATTTGATCACATCTACGTTTTTTTTTTTTTTGCGCTATAAACAAAAATAGAGCGACAATTTTGAAAAAAATTCTATATTTTTTACTTTTAGCTATAATAAATATCCCCCCAAAAATATTTTTGGTAAAAAAAATCGCAATAATATTTTTTTTTACTACTAATGGCGGCGATCAGCGATTTTTTTCATGACTGCGACATTATGGCGGACACTTCGGACAATTTTGACACATTTTTGGGACCATTGTAATTTTCACAGCAAAAAATGCATTGTTTACTGTGAAAATGACAATTGCAGTTTGGGAGTTAACCACAAGGGGGCGCTGAAGGGGTTATGTATGACATAATATGTGTTTCTAACTGTAGGGGGGTGTGGCTGTAGGTGTGATTGTGTATCCCTATAAAAGGGATCACACGATCGATGACGCCGCCACAGTGAAGAACATTCTTCAGCTCCGGGGACCGATCGCGGGACTCCAGCGGCGATCGGGTCCGCCGGTCCCGCGGTCCCGGTCACGGAGCTTCGGACCGGGTCGTGGGAGCGTGCCCATGACCCACGGCTGGGCACTAGCACAGGACGTACCTGTACGTGCATGTGCCCAGCCGTGCCATTCTGCCGACGTAAATGTGCAGGAGGCGGTCCTTAAGCGGTTAAGATGCCCCGCGTGGTTGCGTGCGCCTGCTCGCGACCCTACCGCGAGATCCGTGAGTCTGACCATGGGTCCCGCAGACTCGATCACCGCAGAGATACCTGCGATCGTCTCACGGATCTCCCCACTCTTCCTAGTGACAATGACACTAATCTCCGCTCCGTGTAATCGGAGCGGAGATCAGTGTCATGTCACACACAGCCTATCCCCCCTACAGTAAAAATCACTCACCAGGTCACACTTAACCCCTACAGCGCCACCTAGTGGTTAACCCCTTCACTGCCAGTGGCATTTTTACAGTATCAGTGCATTTTTATAGCACTGCTCGCTGTAAAAATTACAATGGTCCCAAAATGGTGTCAAAAGTGTCCGATGTGTCCGCCATAATGTCGCAGTCACAATAAAAATCGCAGATCGCCCTATTACTAGTAAAAAAAAATATATTAATAAAAATGCCATAAAACTCCCCTATTTTGTAGACGATATAACTTTTGCGCAAACCAATCAAACGCTTATTGCAATTGTTTTACCAAAAACATGTAGAAGAATACGGATCGGCCTAAACTGATGAAAACATTTTTTTTATATATATATTTTTGGGGGATATTTATTATAGTAAAAAGTTAAAAATATTGATTTTTTTCCCAAATTGACGCTTTATTTTTGTTTATAGCGCAAAAAATAAAAACCGCAGGAGGTGATCAAATACCACCAAAAGAAAGCTCTATTTGTGGGAAAAAAAGGACATCAATTTTGTTTGGGAGTCACGTCGCACAACCGTGCAATTGTCAGTTAAAGCGACGCAGTGCCGAATCGCAAAAAGTGGCCTGGTCTTTGACCAGCGAAATGGTCCGGGGCTGAAGTGGTTAAATCCACAAGGACTTTTTTTTGACCACTGCTTTTTCTTTTATATTGGCTTTTAAAATGTACAAATGCAGCAATTTGGAAATTGGATGAAAGGTTTAGCACTGGGAGACACTTTTTGATAGATAAAAAGTGCATTTTATATACAACTATATAGATCAGACCCAAATGAGGGACAAATGAGGAGGAATGAGGGACAGAGGGACATTGCTCCGAATCAGGGACAGTCCCTCTAAATCAGGAACAGTTGGGAGCTTTGCAAGTACTGGGCCAGATTCACAGTTATCTGCGGCGGCGTAACATATCCCCTTAACGTTACACCGCCGCAAGTTTTCAGCGCAAGTGCCTGATTCACCAAGCACTTGCGTGTAAACTTACGGCGGTGTAACGTAAAGCCGTCCGATCTTAGCCAAAAGCCGTCGTATCTTTTTTGTGAATTACAAATAAAGATACGACGTGGCAAATTTGAAAATACGCCGGAGTATCAGTAGATACTCCGGCGTATTTCCTCTGTGAATCTGGCCCACTGTTGCTACCTGGTGGATGGAGCACCCAAATTATTGCAGATTGCTTGTACTTAACATTCCAGCATAACAGAATTTAACACCATTATTAAAGCACTGACTGTATTTTATTGTATAGAGAATATTAACATTCTTTGAATTATTGTTTATAAAAATGATGTGTTTTTATTACATTACGTAGAAGTTGCTTCCAAAAATATTTTAATGCCGTTACATTATAAATTTTATGTTTACAAGTGATTAATGTATATTAATAGGAATGATCAACATGTCATCGTGACAAATTGAGCTTTTGAAGCATCACCACCACTTTAAACATACACGCCCTTATTAAAGGTATTGACATGGGATCCTGAGCGTGCATGCTGCACTAAAGAGCAAACACACACAATACACAGTGACAGCTGATAGTGCTGCCAGATCCTGTTACTGAGCTCTTCCCTTTCATACAAGGAGGAGTTCCTACAGCTGACACATTGGCCAAACCCTTTATATGCCAGGAGCAAGTGCATAGCTGATAGCTGTTACTGAATTCCTGGCACAATTATCCATTGTATTTAAAAAAAAAAAGATGATTCATAATGGAAAATAGAGAACGCTGTCATTCTATTCATTCCACAATTCTCTAATTATGACATTAAGTGACAGGACGTAATGTATTCTATCATATTATTATATGAGCATAAAAACAACCAGAAAAACTGAATAATAATAATTGTGACACTAATGTGGGCATACAACAACCTGTTGTGAAATGATAGGGTTTAGATTTAGAAGAATAGCATTTTATTATCAGTATAGGAATTCCATGAAACATACAGTGTATTGTTTCTGGGTTCATAGTAAAAGAACACACCTATTTAATATGTTAGTAGCTATATATTAAGAAAATGATAATCTTTTAATGTTACCATATTTAAAAATAGATTTACATCTGTTATGTAAATTGGGAAATTGCTTATTAGATTGCAGCACCTCTGTGTAGTAATATGGAGGGCTACCAAAGTATGAATCAGCAGGCCCTGTTTGCTTGCCAGCATTAAATCTGATTGTAAAAACAGATGGATCTGTAGTAGGGTTGTCCCAATACCACTTTTCTGAGACCGATACTTTTTTTCAAGTACTCGCCGATACCGAATACCGATACTTTTTTTAATGTCACGTGACAGTGGTGTTTTTTTTTTTTTTTCACTATTTTTTTTTACAGTGATTTTTATTTTTTACTATTTTTTTTTTTACAGTGATATTTTTTTAGAGGGACGGGGCTTGTGGATTGTCAGTGTGTTTTTTTATTTTTTATTATTATTTACATTTTATTTTTTAAATTATTTATTGCAATTTTTTTTTTTTTTTTTCAATCAGCCCTGTTGGGGGGGCTTTGGTGAGATATCAGGGGTCTTAACAGACCTCTGACATCTCCCCTCTGAGACAGGGAAAGGGACTAGGGACACAGATTCCCCAGTCCCTTTCTCAGCAGCCTCAGCTGCGTTAAAATTGAATGGACAGAAGACAGCCGCTTCTCTTCATTCATAAACTGAAACATTGTAAACACAGTTTACGATGTTTCAGTTATGTGAATGGACAGAGTCAGTAATCACTGACTCTGTCCATTCGGAACAGTAAGGAGCCAGATTTACCGGCCCCTACCTCCGTTCTCCATCCTGACAGTTCCAGGGGGTGGAGGAGGAGTACAGGGGGAGAGAGAAACACAGAGGGGGACACGGGGGAGAAGGAAACACCGAGGGGGACACAGAGGGAGAAGGAAACACCGAGGGGGACACGGAGGGAGAAGGAAACACAGAGGGGGACACAGAGGGAGAGAGACTTCAGCAAAACGGAGGGGGGCTGAAATAGGACACGGGACAGTCAGCGGTGACCGTGTGTTGGGGAGTTACAAGCACTGATCACCGCTGATTTTAAAGCAGCTGAAAGAGAAGCAGAGAAATTACTTTTAAATCTATACCGCGGTGATCGGTGCTTGTAACTTCCCCACACACTGATCACCGCTGACTGTACAAGTATCGGGTGAAGCATCGGGAGCATTTGCCCGAGTACAAGTACTCGGGCAAATGCTTGGTATCGGTCCCGATACCGATACTAGTATCGGTATCGGGACAACCCTAATCTGTAGCTAAACAATCATGTGAACAAAACTTAGTGCATTCGTTTGTACAAGTGGTTTTCAACCGCCAGGCCTTGGCCAGCTCCAATAGTAACCCACATTGCCAGGTTCTCTAAGTCTGGCCATACTTGAGTCAGTTTTCTTGTTTGTAATGCTACCCCCCGTAGTCTCTGGAACCAGTCTGCAACCACAAATGTCCCTGGATAATTGGTTGCCTCCTTCCAATATCCTTGTGATATTTTCACCCTGTGATACCAGACTAGATCCCCAGACGACACTCCCTCAGTCAGCTTTTATCAACTTTAGGCAAAGTAGGCCTCTAAGTAGCCCGCTTGAGGTCTCGACACCCTAAAGGCACATGATAGAATGGTCAATGGGGGCAGCAGCCCCCCTATACTGTGATCTCTTCCTCAGGGAAAAAGACCAGGCTGCTCTCTGTCCTACAGTCCAGTAAAACCTTGGATTGCGAGCATAATTTGTTACGGAAGCATGCTTGTAATCCAAAGCATTTGTATATCAAAGCAATTTTCCACATTAGAAATAATGGAATCTCAAATAATTTGTTACACAACCATTTATTCATAAGTCCTTTAGTCTATAGTCCATATAAAAAGATTATAGCAATGTGATAAGTTGTTTAACCATAAAATGCCCATCCACAAATGGAAGCCTCCCCACAGGGATTAGAAGCAAAATCCAGCAGAGAAGAGAGGCGCTATATGGTTACATTTAATGAAGGTACAACATTTAGCAACTCACATGGTTGATGATTAAAAGAGGCACATTTAAGTATGCAGGGATCCTTTTCTTGTTAAAAAAAAGTATGCAGGAATCTGGGGTAAAGCGATCCACATAGACCACCCTCTTCACCACCGGCTCTCACCGCTGTCAGTCTGCAATCGTGACCGGGAAGACTATCCTGCAGTAGAGCAATCTGAAAGCAAGGCTTGAACCGCTCGTGGAAGGGACGACGTCAATGGTGGTGCAGAGGATGGTCTATGTGGACAGCTTTACACCGGATGCCTGCATACTTAGATGTGCCTGTTCTAATCATCAACCATGCAAGTTTCTAAATGTTGTACCTTCATTAAATATAACCATATTGCTACACTTAGGGGCACCTCTCTTCTATTGTCTACTCAGTTGTGACATGATGCTACTCTTATATCAAGAAATCGCTTGCATATCAAGTCAAAATGTATAAAAACATTTTGCAAAACGCTCTCAAACCAAGGTTTTACTGTATTTATACAGACACCCAGTCACCATCTGGGCACTGATTAGACACTTCTTGCCCACTAACTTTCAGAACATTTCTGGACCAGCCAAGAGGAAGCAGTCAATCCTGCAGTCACTGAAACATAGAACAGGCCAGAACAATCAACATAGCCACACTGAATACAGTGAGCCAAAACTAAATTTGCCTAACAATGAAATGCAGCTCTACTGGATACAGTGAGCCAGAAATAAAATGACCTAATCCTAGCACCTATCTGAGAGGGTGCTACATATTCAACCAGCAGGTTGACCTAAAAAGAAACTGATCTGATTCCCCCATCTGCATCTTTGGATAGGGCAATCTTCCTCACTGTGTCTTTGTATTCCAACAGAGGGGAGGCTTCCCCACCATCAGAATATACAAATCGGTGCTGCATTCTACAGCCTACAGCAGTGATCAAGTGAGAAAATACCGACAGGGCAGTTGGACAGAAGTCAACCAGTAGATGGACTTCCCTCTGACTTTTCTGATTTGTATACTTGTTCTTGGTGATTGGTGCTCAACAATCCTCATATTCCTTTTAGTAGTTTACAGTTTGATCTGACAATTATGCTACCTATAATTACTGTTGATTTTACTTCCATGAAGATCTTTCTACATTAATCATCCTATATGCCTCCTAATGCAGAGCATAGGAAAGACAATTTCAGTAATTCAGATTTTCTCAAACTCGGAAACACAAGAACATTCACCTGGATTAGATGAAATGTTGTGTATGTGTACAGTCACTGCTGACATGATGTAACTATTCAAACACAAAATATTTATTTTATATGATTGAGTTTCAGAACGGCTTGCATTAATTATGGTCAACTGCCAGCTAAACCATATGCATGACAAATTAGGTACAAGACTCAATAGTGACTCGCTCAATTATTAATTGTGTTGTTGACACATGATCGACATTGTCTACAGCATAGGGATCCACAACATGTGTGTCAGTTTCAATTCCAATACTCCCAGAGGTACTACTGAAGTTCATATTTTCGGAATTCTAAGCATTAAGGCCATCCTTGTCGAGTTAAAGCTGAGCTGCTGTTAAAGCCTAAGAGCCGGTTCACACACAAGCGGGGGGCGACTCTGCAAGGCGATCTCAAGGCAGCTTGCAAAATGACTTCTGTATTGAAGTCAATGCAAGTCGCCCCCAAAGTCGTACAGGAACCTTTTTCTAAGTCGGAGTGACTTGCGTCGCTCCTATTAAAACGGGTGCATTGACTACTGCGGACCGCGACTTGTCAGGCGGCTGAGTCGCCTGACAGGCCGCCCATGTGTGAACCAGCTCTTACTGAACTTTTGTTTTTATTACCCTTATACATTCTAGGTGTATTAAAACAAAAAGTAGGCAAAGCTTCCTTTATAAAGCAGCTAAAGCCTGAGCAGAAAAGCCTGGTCTCTGCCAGCATGCTACACAGAAGGACCTATGCTCTGTGTGTAGAAGCAGTGGTCTCTCTGCAAGGCCCTGATATGCATTTGAAATGTATTAGGCTGATTTGCACTAAGAGATGTATTTAAAATAAAAATAAAATCACAGAGCTATTTGTGCTGAGAAACTATATGTGCATTCCTTCTGTGTGAATGCCGGTTAAGTCAAATGTTTCTAGGCTATTCTCTTTCCAGGTTTGATATTCTTCATTCATAAGAATAACGTGAATAGGAAAATAATGCATTATTGCCACTAGCTGAAGTTAACAATCGTAGTAAATAAGTATTTACCGGTACTGATTCACGCTATTCTCGTGAATTAACAAATTTAAGTCTGCAATATAGCAGTTTTACTGCTACAGGGTAACATCTGTGTACCGGATCGTGTATATATACAGTATGTAATTCAAAACTTCCGGATTGCGGACACGCATATGCGCCACTGGTAGCTAGCTTCCATTATGATTACACAAAGCGGAAGCCAATGGGCGGGTGCCGGGTACACAATGTCCTCCGGCACCCACTGATCGTCAGGCAGAGACACTGAACTGTGATCTTCCTATCATGGGCCTTCACAGGAGGGGGCAAGGGGGGTCAAGTGCCCCCCTGGAAGCGGGTGCACTGCACCCAGGCTGAGTAATTTGAGGCAGAGGAGGGGAGCTGAAGCTGTCAGTGCTTCCCAGCTCTTATCACAGGATCTGCACACACAGATCCTCTGAGGCTCTGGGAGCTTCAGGCAGCTATGTGGGGGAGGGGAACTGATGTCATCCTGCAGGAGCCCGGGAGGAACAAGATCTACCATGCTGCTAAAATGAGGTCAATAAACAGGGGGGATTGTGAAGAAACTGACCTTTGGGGTGACATGATTTTACTGGGGGGCAGGCTGCTGCTTCCCCTTCATGTCATATGCAGTGCAGTGACCACCATGTGATGTATTGTGCCCACCATGTGCAGTGACCACCATGTGCAATGACCACCATGTGATATATTGTGCCCACCATTTACAGTGATCATCATATGATTGATTGTGCCCACCATGTGCAGTGACCACCATGTGATGTATTGTACCCGCCATGTGCAGTGACCACCATGTGATGTATTGTGCCCACCATGTGAGGTGACCACCATGTGATGTATTGTGCCTACCATGTGCAGTGACCACCATGTGATGTATTGTGCCCACCATGTGCAGTGATCACCATGTGATGTATTGTGCCCACCATGTGCAGTGCAGTGACCACCATGTAATGTGGAGTGGTGTACCCTCCATGTCATGTGCTGTGTCCATCATGTAATGCAGAGTGGTGTGCCCTCTTTGTAAAGTGCTGTGCCCACTATGTCATCTGCTGTGCTCTGTACAGTGCCCACCATGTAATGTGGAGTAGAGTGCCCTCTGTGTAATGTGCTGTGCCCACCATGTAATGTGGAGTAGAGTGTTCTCTGTGTAATGTGCTGTGCCCACCATGTCATGTGGTGTGGTGTACCCATATGTAATGTGGTGTGCTCAGAGCTTTTTTTCTCAGAAAATAGGTGCAGGAACTCAAGCACGACCCTGTTCAGATTTCAAAAACAGTAGAAGGGTCTTAAAGGGGCATTAAATACCAGGACTGCATTACATACAGTTTAGAGTTCAGGGGGTTACACACAGAGTGTAGAGCTGTGACTTGTACACACAGAAACCGGACTTCTGTGTTTACAAGTGATTGTGGTGAGCAGGCACCAAAGGGTCTGAGCCAGAGGTGGTGGAACTGAGTTCCCCCAAGTTCCCCCTGAAAAAAAGCCCTGGGTGTGCTGTACCCACATGTGATGTGGTGTGCCCATTGTGTAATGTACAGTGCCGACCTTGTAATGTGCTGTGCCCACCATGTAATGCTGAGTGGTGAAAAAAAGGTAAGTGAGTAAGAAAACAAAGAAAATATTGCGCATACCAAGATAAACAAAAATGTGTAACAGCTGCGTCTCAAGATGTCATACAACATCAAACAAATACATAGAAAAAAAGGGAGTCGCGCTAGAAAAATATATAATAAATATCAATTTATTATATATTTTTCTAGCGCGACTCCCTTTTTTTCTAAGTGAGTAAGAAGACTAAGAAAAGAGGATTCTTTTCTATGGGGGACCTGCCTTGGCCTGCTCTAAAGGGAGATCTATATGGGGGACCCTGGCCTGCCCTTTATGTGATAATGAATGACTAAGCCCCTCCCCTTCATTATATTGTCAGAAGGGGGCGGAGCATGGGTGACCCTTAAATGATGCCCCCCCAAAAAAAGTTCTGCGACGCCCATGCTGCCTGTGTAAACAAGGCAGATCACCGTTCTGATAGGAGGGAAGGGATGGCGTTTGTGTCTCTGCAAAGCAGGGAATACATTCCATCTCTTCCCCTAGTAAAAGGACATCCCACACTGTAGTAAAACACTGGCTAGGCATGCAGTTAACCCTTTGATAGCCCTCGATGGTAACCCCTTCCCAGCCAGTGACAGTGCATATTTTTAGCACTGATTACTGTATTAGTGTCACTGGCTCTAAGACTGAGAACCGAGCCATTAAAAACCACTGATGGCTCGGTTCTCTCACCTCCCCAAGCGGAGAGCTGCTGACTGTGAATCAGCAGCTCTCCTGCTCTGTTACTCCACGCTCATTGGAACGCTGAGCTGTGGAGAGGCGGGGAGTGGTCGTTTCAGCGGCTCCCAGAGAGGCTGAGACGGCCATCAGTCCAGGCACCTGGCGGATCCAGACTCCCAGAGTAAGGATGACGCAATGCTTGGAATGTGTGACGTAAGCAGAGAGCGGATTTCAGACCGCTCTCTACAGAAAAAGGGTCACAGGAGTGCAAAACAAATTGCACTCCTTTAGGAGAAGCCCAGCCAAACAAGCTCAGGCTGGACTTCTCCTTTAACAAGATGTGCAAGCACAATAATGCACATGCTCATGAGCTTGTGTTGGTAGGTGCAGTTAGCTTGCCATTATGTAAAGCAAGGGTAAAGTTATAAGTAGGTAATGGCACCCTTTTTAGAGAAGTCCCTCCTCTAGTGATGTCAGTGGTGTATAAAGGCCAGCTGTGGGAGTACTCAGTTGTCTGGGCATGGGAGCAAGATGCCCAGAGCTGCTAAGATGTAGTCTCCTGCAGAGGTGAAATAATGGGCCCTGTGCAGGGGCTGAAGTTCCAGGCTAGGTGGTACAAAACGTGGGAAGAATAACTGTAGTTGCTCCTTTTGATATCTTCTTTGGGTCCTGCAGCAAGGTGTTTAAGGGCTGGGAGGCCTGTACAGAGTCCTCTGATGTGGGTAATGGTGGAAGCCTGGGAATGAGTGTGCCATCTGAGGGTGTGCCTGGTTAGGCTGAGCTATAGAAGGTATTACTACGGTATACTAATGAGGGCACCTTGATCCTACTTGGTGATGAAAGCTAAATGCTGTGGACTTAGTATACTGTACATGGGGGAAGTGGTACCAAGTCTGTGGTGCTCCCAAGGAGAGTAGTGGAGGTAAGATTGCTTAAAAGATATGTGATTGCGTTCTGCGCAAAACTACAGAATGTCTCCTGCTTTCCACGCCAAAGAATTCTGACAGTATGTCAAATATAATGTGATGGAAATCTCTTTAAAATTACAGTTAAAGTGGAGGTTCCATCAAAAAAACTATTTTGCTTTAAACTGTAGCTTACGACTAAAAAAGAAAAAAAAACATTTTTTTTTACTCATCTGGAAATGCCTGTTGCTATGCGGTCCCACGAAATCTGCCTTTGAAACCACCTAGGATTCTGACATCATCTCCCTCTAATGCTCCTGGGAAATGTGTGTCATCATTTCCCAGGATGCAGTGCGCTACCCAATTATCACTCCCCATCCAAGACTTCCAGGAAGTAAGTGCCTGTAGGCTTAACAATGCCCACAAGAAAAATGACAACGGTGTAGATATAGTTTTATAAACGATCTTTTTTGAATATCTATGCGGATCGGCGGCGGATTGTATAATAGTAAGTGACCAGATTTATATTATAAAAACGCAGGATGAAAGGACATACATTTAAAAAATGCTAATTGTGGTTGGAACTCCGCTTTAAGTACAGAAAATGCATTTTATGTGGACATACCTTTGTTCTCAAATATTAAGGCCTCTGGCTGGGGATGTTGAGAGTGGGCCTATGACCAGGAGTGTGACACAACATGGCGGGGGGTTCCATCAACAACAGGAGAGTGGTTGTCCTATCCAAGAAGAAGGACACAATTTGCAGCCAACATCTGCCCAATCGTAAGCCCTTTAACATGTGCACACATGTATGCACGGGCACACACACACATCCTGACACCTGGCATCCTATTTAAACCTGAGGTCTGCTTGGCCTCGTTGCTGGAATTTTCTTCAACTCTGATCCCTCTATCCTGTATTCCTTAAAAGCTGCTGAACTTGTGACTCACCCGGCTGCATCTGACGCTTCTCTTTAGATTTCCTGTGCCTATTATGCTTGCAGCTCATCTGTGTTACCAACCCCAGCATAGACTTTTGACTATGACTCTGCCTCCTGATTTTGTATCTTGCTGCCAGCACATTGTCGATCCTTGCCAGTGTCCAACCTGGATAAAGGAGGAAATTTTTTTTCTCCTTAATGCATAGCCTGTATTTTGGTCACGTGGACTGCGCCATTTAAATCTTCTCATGGCGTTTGATTGAGCTATTATATATAGATTTTTTTACTCAATTTTTGCGCAGCAGTTGATACAGGCAAAACTAACAATTTTTATGCTGCTCTGACCCGGAACCTGATTGTGATCCTGTGTCTATTTGCCTGGCTGCTGCCGAACCCAGCTGGTAACTTGACTCCATACAGTACATTTACCCTGTGGATCACTGGGCTTCCAGCTCAAGATCACTGCTCCAACTTCTTGGAACGTGTCCCTCCACTGTCCAAGCAGTGCTTGTACCCACTACCAGGGGTGACTGGAGAGAAATTGTGCAAGAGGCCACCCTCGTCATCTCGGGATCCACAGTCAGGTACATGACACTAATGCTGCGTACCGACGGTCGTTTTTTGTGATGGAAAAAAACATAATTTTCTCTCATGGAAAAAAACAACGTTTTTCAAACTTCATTTTAAAAAATGACTACACACCATCGTTTTTTCAAAATGCTCTAGCAAAGAGCGGTTACGTTCAGCACTCTATTCCATTGAAGCTCGCTTCATAACTTGCTTCTGAGCATACGCGGGTTTAAAAACGTCGTTTTAGCTACACACTGTGATTTTTTATGACACAAAAACCGACGTTTTGAAAAACGACATAAAAAATTAAAGCATGCTCGAATTTTTTTTTTGTCGTTTTTCAGAAGACATAAAACAACGTTTTCCCCACACACGGTCATTTTAAATGACGTTTATTAAAACTACGTTTTTTCCCATCACAAAAAACGACCGTCTGTACGCGGCATAAGCTGCAACCTGGAAAAAAAAAATGTTCCCCTGAATTCCTCCTCAAAACCAGCAGTGCACTTCTTGTTGTGTGAGGGTGCCTAGGCACTTCTATGCCTACAAACTCCTATGCTGACCATAGACTAACAGATTCCTACATCAACCCTATACAGCATGAATGGATGAATCTCCCGCTGTGGTTATTGTATTTTGACAGCAGGCCCCACTAGCTTTTAAATACCTAAACAGCAGTTGCATCTGGTTTTGGTGGAACATTTTCCACCTGGTTTCTTTGCTGTTTCAGTTGAGAGATGTAGAGCAGAGGTTGCCGACAGGGCTACCCACTACCCACTGAGCAAATTTCAGCTGAAAAGGTTAAAAATTCATACAGTATCTAGCTTTAGACACTGCTGCCTCTGACTTCTGGTCACCGTGTTGATGAGACTGGGCAGCACATTTTGTACTACTACTACTACTACTCCATGGGACGTTTTGCTGTCTGATAGCTGTGATGCTCCTTGTGCACCCTCCCTTTCCCCTCTCCTTTTACCTTGATTGGGAGCGGGATGCCATGGGGGGGGGGGGGTGACCACAGCACATCGGCGCCACGCACCGTGCTCCATGCGTGACGTCATCTTTGGGTGTCAGTTACGGGTGGCGCACGCCATCTGGGCTGGTATATGCATGTATATATGATACTATTATGCATGTTATGTACCATTGCAATGTATTTACATCTATTTATGCCATTACAAATATACAAATACACAATCTAACCTCAACCTGTCAACAGCCTCATTTAAAGTCACAATTTCCCTTTTGTATACTTGAACCAAGGATGGAGGCACATATGCTTATGTGCTTCATTTAAAGTCCCAAAACTCCCCATATTGTATTTACACATGTTCTATTCACACATAGATTGAATGGAACAAGGCATGGCAAGTCAATAAAGGGTTATAGATCAGCTGCCTGTTCATGTCTGTCATACCTTGCGTTCAACATTAACACATCTAACCACAGTAAACAGAAATCTGATTATGTGCTCTTCATATTAATTTGCCTGTGGTAAATTGTAGGTAACTAATACTACCTCTTCCTGTGTCTCATTGGCGCTAGATGTACATTTTATGCCTGTTAGCGGTTTATTTTGCAGCAAGGAGTGGTAGTACTAAAGATAAAACACTGTGTACATTTCCACCCACAACAGAGCCAGCTAAACTTGCTGCTAGTATGAGGATTTCCCATGTATTATAATGACCTTTGTATTGCAATACCTACAACAAGTAGCTGAATAATACACAAAACAACCATAAACTAAAATGGAAGTGCTTTTCATAAGATAACACTGCCATAACGTTGGTGACATTTCAGTTAAAGGACACACGACTCATAAAAAGAATTTAAAAAATCCATGCAACAGAGGAACAACTCATAACATTTTCTTTATGTATGTTAAAGGTTCCAACACAGTACAGGAATTACTTCAAGTGTAGCTATAGAGCAAACTAAACATTTGAAATACTTTTTTACTTCTTGTAATAAGGTGACAATGCAACATGTAAAGCCTTTCGCGGCACAGGGTGACAATGTTATGCAATTTCACTGCAGAACCAACAGCGTTGTCACCCTATTTCAGGTACAGTAGTAACATTTCCGATCTACTAGGAGGAACAATAGGTAAGAATACTATAGAGGAGAATACAAAAACTGCTGTCAATGCTAACAAAAGACTGTAGTTTGTTATTTTGCCAATAGTTGCTCTTCAAAGGAGAAGTAAAGGCAACACTGTTTTTGGATAGTTTGGGGAGGGTTATAACTCCTAACAAAAATGCCCACAAAAGGGAATCCTGGGAATGGTATTTGAATTGGTGCCTATACCCAAAATCAGAGGGGCGATGCTTCCAAGTACTTCTACATACCAAAACACCACAAAGGAAACAGCACCTACCAAGTCTACCAATTCAAAGATAAGTTTATTGGACATTCACATATTAGGAAGAAAATGTGGCATAGGCAAACCATCCCCACCACTTGGGTTGCTCCCCCAAACGCCCCTCAACCCCCATGCACCCCTGGGAATCCCCACTAAAAACTTTGACCCCCCACCACCCCACTAAATACTTTGCTCCCTCCTCAAGTATTTGGGGTTCAGTCTGTAGAGGATCTCTCCAGTTAAGATAAACCTGGGCACAATGTACTTACCGGTATATATTGCAAGGTGACTAAAATGATAAATGGTTTTCAATTTTTTTTACAAATAGATAAGTAAAACGTGTGGTGTGCATTTGTATTCAGCCCCCCTAAATCAATACTTTGTAGAACCCGCTTTCACTGCAATTGGTGATTTTTTGAGGGAAATCAGCCCACAATGGTGGTAATTACCGCTGTTGCGGGGGTGCTCAGTTCCCTGTGTTCGTTCGGGCGGAATTGTGTCGCGGTGATGCAGTATTACTTCAACGCATTGCAGCCAATCAGCAGGCTATCATCAGGAAGTTCAAAGTTTGAGAACATTGAAGCATGGATATAGCATCTTTGAGCACGAGCATTTTATGTCACTTTATAATTGGGACTGTTCTATATTTGTGTATATTTTTTTGGACCGAGCACAGTGGACTGTTCTTTATTATTTCTATTGTAATTTTGCCAATTTTTCTACTGCAGCTGGACTAGTATTGTGCTTATTACAATTTGTATCCATTGGTGCTTGGTTTTTCTATTTGCCTAAAGTGTTTACAAAGCTTTGCTTTTTTTTACTAAAATAACAAACATGTCATACTTACCTGCTTTGTGCAATGGTTTTGCAAAGAACAGCCCCGATCCTCATATTCCTGGGTCCCCCACCCAGGGCCGGCGCTGCCACTAGGCAGATTAGGCGACCGCCTAGAGCGCACTGCCGCTAAGAGCGCCCCGCCACTGGTTATTCCACTGCTCCCTCACTGTCTTATTTCCTTCACAGAGCTTGCACCGTACACCAGTGCCTTGACAAGCAGCGCCGACACCCCCCCCCCCCCAAAGCGCGGCGGCTCCGCTATGACATCAGTGTCACATTGTGTGCCCAGGCTGCTACCCCCCAGGGCGCTCTCCGATGTGTCACTGTGTCCAGCATCTCCTTGTACGCTCTCAACTCTGAGATGTGTTCAGAGTGAGGCAGCAGCCCCTCCCTCTATGCTCTCTGACACTGTCTGTGTGTCACATGTGTCCACAGTTCTTTTCACCGGCCTCGCTCTCCCTCTGTGTCCAGCAGCACAGCCCCCCACCCCCCTTTCCTAGCCGTGTCAGTAGAGTGGACATTCATTGCATCATGGGAAATTATTGTGTGCATGGCCCCTGGCGGTGACTCCCGGGCTTGGGGACAGGTGGAGCCTGGGTGGAAGAGGTTCTGACACAGAGGCAGCAGAGTTGTTGATGAGAGCAAACAGGCAGCAATCACAGGGTCATCGCTCTCATTGTCGGAAGTTTGCTGAGCCAAAGATTGACACCTGCTGACACTGGTGTCATGAGTAAAAACTGTTGTGTACTGTATATGTGATGACAATGACATGTCATTTTAAAATGTTTATATTAAAATATCTGCCAAATGCCCCCCCAGGGATTGAGTACATTGATTGGTGCTGAGATGGCATTTGATTGGCGCTGGTAAGGCGGCATTTGGGCGCTGGTGAGGCGGCATTTGATGGGTGCTGGTGAGATGGCATTTGATGGGCGCTGGGTGAGATGGCATTTGATGGGCGCTGGTAAGGTGGCATTTGATGGGTGCTGGTGAGGCGGCATTTGGGCGCTGGTGAGATGGCATTTGATGGGCGCAGGTCAAATGGCATTTGATGGGCACTGGTAAGGCTGCATTTGATGGGCGCTGACCAGGCAGCATTTGAT
Source organism: Rana temporaria (assembly GCF_905171775.1). Taxonomy (NCBI): domain Eukaryota; kingdom Metazoa; phylum Chordata; class Amphibia; order Anura; family Ranidae; genus Rana; species Rana temporaria. The sequence continues at coordinate 73,040,949 of NC_053491.1, read as the reverse complement.
GGGCGCTGGTGAGATGGCATTTGATGGGCGCTGGCTGGATAGCATTTGATGGGCGCTGGTGAGGCGGCATTTGGGTGCTGGTGAGATGGCATTTGATGGGCGCTGGTGAGGCAGCATTTGGGTGCTGGTGAGATGGCATTTGATGGGTGCTGGTGAGGCGGCATTTGGGTGCTGGTGAGATAGTATTTTTTAAATCGAAGCCGTACTTACCGTTTTAGAGATGCATCTTCTCCGCCACTTCCGGGTATGGGCTGCGGGACTGGGCGTTCCTTCTTGATTGACAGTCTTCCGACAGGCTTCTGACGGTCGCATCTATCGCGTCACGATTTTCCGAAAGTAGCCGAACGTCGGTGCGCAGGCGCCGTATAGAGCCGCACCGACGTTCAGCTTCTTTCGGCTACTCGTGACGCGATAGATGCGACTGTCTGAAGCCTGTCGGAAGACTGTCAATCAAGAAGGTATGCCCATTCCCGAAGACCATACCCGGAAGCGGCGGAGAAGATCGCTCTCTAAAACGGTAAGTACTGCTTCGTTTTTAAAAAAAACTACCCGATTCCCCTTGACAAAATGAGCATGAATCTAATCTTAAATTTTTTTTTTAGGGTGAACTCCCGCTTTAAGGGCATGTGGCCTGGTTTGGTTCAGGAGGGGGAAGCCCACTGACAGATGATGAGTTATCAGTTGTTAAGGACGCGGCAGCCAGATTTCTGGCCCACTCCTTGACAACTAGCTATTCTTCACACAGAATTAGAATCGGTCGATCATTTTTTCTACCAATCCGAATTTGAATGGTTACGAAACATTGGAATGTGTTAGAAAACAAATATACGAAATGAAATTAATTATTATTTCATTCACAGATTTGGATACATCCATATAACTAGAAATTAGTCTACTGTGTGCTGTGGTGATGTTACAAACTGTCCATTGGCATAAGGAGGGGTTAAAGGAAGGCCTGAGCTATCTGACTCTGCTGATCTGACATTTAACCTATTTGCTAGTTATTTATTAATTACTCTGAACAGAGACCTGATTGGCCGAGAGGAGAAAGGATCGTATTGGCCACCGCGTTGAGGGAAGGATGAGCGAAGACACCGAGGAGGAACCTGCCGTGAAGAACGAGATGCAGAGGAGGAGAAGACGCAGGAAGGAGCCAAAATTGCCCGCGACCTAGATGTGGTAAGCGGAGGGCTGACTGACCAACCAAAATATACAGCACCAGCCACCACTGGTCAAACATATTCATATACACACACGTACACAAAAATATATAAGGAGCTTATATAAGCCCTGCTACCAATATGTGATTAGGGGTGTAACGGATCAAAAAACTCACGGATCGGATCGATCCTCGGATCAGGAGTCACGGATCGGATCATTTTCGGATCAGCGCAAAAAAAAAAAAATGTGTGTGTGTGTAATATATATATATATATATATATATATATATATATATATATATATATATATATATATATATATATATATATATATATATATATACACACACACACATACATTTCACGGGTGGATTAAAGAGGAAGCAGGTGAGGCTGTTTGGGACTTGTTAAAAGTACAATCTTGATGTTTTTACAGATATATATATATATATATATATATATATATATATATATATACATATAATTATATATAGCTGTAAAAACATCAAGATTGTACTTTTAACAAGTCCCAAACAGCCTCACCTGCTTCCTCTTTAATCCACCCGTGAAATGTGCTCTCCCCCCCCCCCCTCCTCCTCTCACACTAGTGCTTCTCTGCTACTATTCCCTCTCCATGTCGGCTTGCCAGAGCCCAGTGCACAGCGTGACACGCCTCCCCGGGGAGGCGGGGAGGCGTGTCACGCTGGGCTCTGGCAAGCAGACTGGGTGGAGCAAGATCGCTCCGGAGCTAGGCCGAAGCCGGGGACTTTCCTAGGCCTAGGCTCCGGAGCGCTCCGCGGATCGCGGGGTGTGCCGATCCGAACGGGGTGGCCCGTTCGGATCACGGATCGGTGACGATCCGTTACACCCCTAGCGGCCACCCGAAAAATTGCAACCTAAGATAGGACGGCGCAAGCCGTCTTATCTTAGATATGTTTAAGCGTATCTCTGTTTGGGCATACGCTTAAACATAAGTCGGCGTAGATTCTGAGTTAGGTCGGCTTATCTACTGATAAGTCGGCCTAACTCTTACTGAATCTACCTATGTCACTCTTCTGAAGATTCTGATCACCACACCCATGACCACAGCAGAAGCTGAGAGGTGCTTCTCAACCTTAAAAAGGATAAAGACTTTTTTGAGAAATAGCATGACCCAGGAAAGGTTGAATGCATTGGCCATGCTGTCCACGGTGACAGAGATGACTGATTTCAACCAGAAGGTCATTGAAAAATTTGCAAGCCAGAAAGAAAGGAGAGCAAAATGTATTTTCAAATAATTCTACTGGTGCTAATGTGAATGTGGCGTTCATTTGTATTCAGTCACCTTTACTCTAATTCAGAGTTTTTCTGTTGCTGTTTGTTGTGCAATAAAGTTTGTTTACTGTTTTAAAAAAATTCACTGATTTGTGGAAAATGTATTGCATTATTTAACAGTTGACTTAAAGCGGAGGTTCACCCAAAAAACAAGTATATAACATTACATTCAGTATACCTCAAACATGCATGTTTTTTTTTTTTTTGGGGTGTACATACGGTATTATCGGTATTTTCCTCCCGGCTTCTGGGTACTCGCTCCCGCGGGAGTGGGCGTTCCTGTGCAGTGCTGCAATGTCATCTGGGACTTCGCCCATATGATTGACTTGCCTGAGAAAAACTCCCTCCGGCTGATAAGGCGCGTCACGACTTTCCGAAAGTAGTCGAACAGCGAGTCGGCTCTATACGGCGCCTGCGCAGTCAGCTCTACACGACTCCTAGTCGGTGCGCAGGCTGGTTCCCTACTGCTCATGCTAGAGTCGCGCTGCGCAATCTCACTGGTCCCTGCTGTCTTCTGGGACCAATGTGTTGCCCCAAAGACAGCAGGGGATGGAGGAGGGACCGGACATGGCGTAGATCGCTGCGGGTACTGCGGCAATCTATGCCCAGAAGTGGGAGAAAATACCTGTATTAGACAGGTATCTGCTCCCCCCTCCCCCTGAAAGGTGCCAAATGTGACTCCAGAGGGGGGAGGAACCGGAAAAGCAAATGTTCAATTTTTGGGTGGAACTCCGCTTTAACCACTTGAGGACCATTGCACGACGATATACGTCGACAAAATGGCACTGCTGGGCACAAGGGCGTCCCCTTTAAGATACTTTATGATCCCAGGCATGGGTGGCGCGCTCGCGACCCGGTCTTCTTCCCCGTGACCGTCCCTGCGGGAACAGCCGACCCGATCGCCGCTGGTGTCCCGCAGAGAGGAAGAAAGGGGGGAGGTAAGTGTAAACAAAACTCTCCCCATGCTTCCTAGTGAGCCTGTCACTGATCGTCTGTTCCCTGTCATAGGGAACGACGATCAGTGACATCATATGCCCAGCCATGCCCCCCACAGTAAGAATTACACATTAGGGCACACTTAACCCCTACAGCGCCCCCTTCTGTTTAATCCCTTCACTACCTGTGGCATTTTTACAGTAACCAGTGCATTTTTATAGCACTGTTCGCTGTAAAAATGACAATGGTCCCAAAATAGTGTCAAAAGTGTCCGATGCGTCCGCCATAATGTCGCAGTTACGATAAAAATCGTTGATCGCTGCCATTACTAGAATTTTTTTTTTTTTTTATGAAAATACAATAAAACTAATCCCTATTTGGTAGACGCTATAAATTTTGCGCAAACCAATTAATAAACGCTTATTGCTATTTTTTTTACCAAAAATATGTAGGAGAATACATATCGACCTAAACTGAGGGAAAAAAAAAATTTATATATATTTTTGGGGATATTTATTAAAGCAAAAAGTAAAAAATATTGTTTTTTTTTCAAAATTGTCACTCTATTTTTGTAGCGCAAAAAATAAAAACCGCAGAGGTGATCAAATACCACAAAAAGAAAGCTCTATTTGTGGGGAAAAAAAGGATGCCAATTTTGTTTGGGAGCCGCATCGCAGGACCGCGCAATTGTCAGTTAAAGCGAATTGTAAGTGGTTAAGTCTCTTTTTTATCCAAAACACAATCCCTCTGCTGTGTGGAGGGGGGTGTGTGCCTCCTCTGTGCTCCTGACAGATGACAAAAGATTCTAATGCCCCGTACACACGATCGGAAATTACGACAGCAAAAGTCAGATGTGAGATTTTGAACGTAGAGTCCGACCGTGTGTATGCTCCATCGGACTTTTGCTGTCGGAATTTACGCTAACAAAGATTGAGAGCTGGTTCTCAAATTTTCCAACGGGAAAAATTCATATCGGAAAATCCGATCGCAATTCCAACACGCAAAATTTTGACGCTTGCTCGGAAGCATTGAACTTAATTTTCTCAGCTTGTCATAGTGTTCTACATCACCGCGTTCTTGACAGTCGAAAGTTCAGAGAACTTTTGTGTGACCGTGTGTATGCAAGCCAAGCTTGAGCGGAGTTCCGTCGGAAAAACCATCCAAGCTTTTTCCTATGGAAAATCCGATCGTGTGTACGCAGCATAACACTTTTCTGCCCTTTTAAATGAAAATTATTATTTTTTTCCCCTCTAGAGAAAATTAGACCATGCTTTATATAGACTTTGGCCCAGATTCTCAATGGCGTTATGACGGCGCAACACCATTTGCGCCGTCGTAAGTCCTAATCTGGCCCCGGATATCTATGCGACTGATTCTTAGAATCAGTTACGCATAGATACCAATTAGATCTGACAGGCGTAAGGCTCTTACGCTGTCAGATCTTAAATGCAATTTTTTTTTCCCGCCGCTAGGTGTCGCATCGTCGTTTTCCCCGTCGTCTATGCAAATTAGGTAATTACGCGAGATTCCCGAACATACGCGCGGTCGACGCTGAGAATTTACAACGTTTCCGTAGCTTAAGCGACGCGTAAAGTTGCCCCTGCTATTATGAGGGGCAACCAATGTTAAGTATGGCCGTCGTTCCCGCGTCGAAATTTAAAAAAATTACGTTGTTTGCGTAAGACGTCCGTGAATGGCGCTGGACGCCATTTACATTAACGTCTAAGCAAATGACGTCGGGGCGACGTCATTTAGCGCAATGCACGTCGGGTAATTTACCCGATGGAGCATGCGCAGTGCGCTCGGCGCGGGAGCGCGCCTAATTTAAATGGTGCCCGCCCCGTTTGAATTGGGCGGGCTTGCGCCGAGCGCTTTTACGATACACCGCCGCAAGTTTACAGGTAAGTGTTCTGAGAATCAGGCACTAACGCTGTAAACCTGCGGCGGTGTAACGTAAATCACATACGTTACGCTGCCCAGGAGCAACGTAATTGTATGAGAATCTGGGCCTTTGTTTGCCTTCCTCTGAATCACCTGTGGTTATAGGATTTTATATATAGAGGGTTTACATTTATTTTTTTACTTTTTCTATTGGTTGAGCTAGACAGATTTGTGTCTTTTTCAACCAGTAACTATGCAATGTAAATTAATAAAATGCTTATAAATTATTCACACAAAAATTAGCTGATAAGTAGCATACACTGATGATTCTCTAAGCCAGTGACGCATTTGTGTGTTTAGTGACCATGAGTAGGCTGATTACATGGACCTTATCACAAGGTTCCCCAGTCCATAGAGGATCAGAGCTGTGTGTGATTTGCTCAGTAGGCATGCATGCCTTAGAGAATTGAAAGCTGATAAAGGATTTGTTATGTGGAAAGTGTCAGGAAGTATAGATCAAAACAACCAGGAACAAAAACATACCGGAGCAGCAATTGGGGAATACACAGGATAGAGGGACAATCTCAGCATGTTAGGGACCTTGTGAGGTCTGACATCTTGTATAAAAAAAAAAAGTACATGTAAATCCTAAAATGTATTTAATCACACCCATATTCTTAACACCTTTCTGATAGCGTATTTACATTTCAACCCAGTAGCTGTAACACGCATATTTCCCTTAGGTCCAAAATGTGACTTCCTGAGAACATGCTTGAGGAAAGGCCACATGGAAGGTATATATAGCACCGTCCTGGAAGTGCTGAATGCCTTCATTGTTGCAGAAACAGAAGGGAATAGCTACAGCTGCCAAGTCCATCCAGTGGTCTCACTCATGTAGGAAAAATCACATGACTTGGTAAGGCACATATAAACATTGTATTTTTTTTCTCAAGAGGCTCAAAAGGTTGTCTATTAGCCAGCCCATTGTAAATGTCTCAACATGCCTAGTTAGTTATTGTTTATTTCTTCATTTTGGAAAATAGTAATTGAGCCCCCCTTCACACCAGTGCGACTTGTCATGTGATTTGACAGCTCAAAATCGGATGACAAGTCACACAGAATTTGTGCCTATGGAACTATTCAAGATGGTACAACTCTGACTTGCACCGGTTAAAAAAAAACAAAAAACTCCTGCATTAGTTTTGCCGATTTGATGTGTGACCTTCATTGACATCTGTGCATGAAATCATACAGATGCCGGCAAGCGACACACAAAATCGCACTGAAGTAGGGCTATTTCAAAGCCGCATTCAGTGTGAACGGGGGCTGAAGGGCAGCTCCATTTTTCACTTTAGGTTATATAGTCTAGCCTATTTTGTTCATAAAAATCTGCTCTTTTGATTGATGCAGCTCTGAGCATTAGTTCCCATGTTCCTCAACAAATAGTGCTGTCTGTCTAGAAAGTTGGTAGGAAGGACAAGGCAGCTCCAAAATTTAGAAAGTCGTCCTTTTCTATGCTATGTTGATACATGGACAACAAGTGGGTAAAATATTTCAAACTCAATTTGAACAAAAAAAGGAAGTTACTTTTACCTTGCTACAAGTTGTAAAACTGGAGCAACCTGCTTATGTGCCCTTCAGTTCACATTTCCAGTCGGGCGCTAGCGCCCGAATAGCGGCGCAAAAATTATGGTAAAGTTTTGCTAAAAATAGCCTCAGTGTGAAAGCGGCCTTAAAATAAAATTCTCCTTAAAGGATAAAAATGTTCCTTTACCACAAAACTGCCTATGCAGATAAGGGACACCTATAGATAAAAACAAACTGTGCAGCTCTGACTAAAGCTGAATAATGCCCTTGCTATAGGTGTAGGCCATGTACATACCTCATGAAGCCTGACTGGAATACTCCCAGGATGTTGCTAAGTGAGGCCTAGTCATCACTGTTAACCTCCTCCATCACAGGAGTGAGCTCTCAAATGCTGAGCTCAAAGCTACTCTATCAGGGGGAGAAGGAGCATGTGAGGGGGTTTGAATCAGAGAAAGGGCTACTCCTATGATTGTGTAGGTGAACATTGACGACTAGGCCTCACTTAGCAACGTCCTGGGGCTGGAAGTACTTAGAAATGTCCTGGAAGTTCTAAGCAACATCCTGGCACTATTCCAGTCAGGCATCATAAGGTATTTAACCACTACCCGGCGGCCGTACGACTTTATACGGCCGCGGGGTGGTTCTAATTCTCTGACTGGCCGTGTTTATACGGCCTGCGCGCGCAGTCAGCTCGCCGCATCGATGAGATGCAGATGCGAGTGCCTGGCGGCTGTGATGTCCGCCAGGCACTCGGGATCGGCAGCTACAGGGACAAGACGTGAAGCTCTGTGTGTAAACAGCTCCACGTCCTGTCAGGGGAGAGAGGAGACCGATCTGTGTCCCTTGTACATAGGGACATAGATCGGTCACCTCCCCCAGTCACCCCCCTTCCCCCACACAGTTAGAACACAATTCAGGGTACACATTTAACCCCTTCCTCACCCCCTAGTGTTAACCCCTTCAATGCCAGTCACATTTATACAGTAATTAGTGCATATTTATAGCACTGATCGCTGTATAAATGTGAATGGCGCCAAAAATGTGTCAAAAGTGTCCGATGTGTCGGCCATAATGTCGCAGTCACGAAAAAAATGCTGATCGCCGCCATTAGTAGTAAAAAAAAAAAATAATTCTGTCTCCTATTTTGTAAGCGCAATAACTTTTGCGCACACCAGACGCTTCTTGCGATTTTTTTTTTTTTTACCAAAAATATGTAGAAGAATACGTATCGCCTAGACTGAGAAAAAGAATGTTTTTTTTTAAAAAAAATTGGGCTATTTATTACAACAAGTAAAAAATATTGTTTTTTTTTTAAAAATTTTCGCTCTATTTTTGATTATAGCGCAAAAAAAAAAAATGCAGAGGCGATCAAATACCACCAAAAGAAAGCTCTATTTGTGGGGAAAAAAGGACGTCAATTTTGTTTGGGAGCCACGTCGCACGACCGCGCAATTGTCAGTTGAAGTGATGCAGTGCCACAAGCTGAAATTTCACCTGGTCAGGAAGGGGTATATGTGCCCAGTAAGGAAGTGCTTAAATGGCCTACACCTATAGCAAAGGTATTATTCATCTTAGCCCGGGTTCACACTGCCCGTGACTTCAAAGTCACACAGCTTCGTCACAACTTTGAAGTCAGACCCCAGCGGCACTTCGGCATGTCATGCATGTGACTTCTTTACCAGAAGTCAGTGCAAGTCGTACCAAAGTTGGACCAAAAGAAGCCGTGAACTATCCTTTTAAGTTGATAGAGAAGATTATTATACTAAAAATGATATATTTTCATAAATGTGTGTATTTATTTGATTATCTAAATCGTTTCCTATCCCTCTAAAACATCATTTTTTTTTATTTGTCCGACAAATTCTTCCCTATAAAAAATAAATAAAATTCCCTGAAAGCTAACAAAGAGTGAGAGGTTTGACACTTTCTATTGTTACTTTGACGTCTTACTTGACGTATACAAATGAATGTGGGAAATACAGTTACATTACCTTTTGCTGCAAAACCCATATGAGTGATTTGCCAGTTCAATATTTTACATGTCCTCTTACAAACTAATTCCCAAAGATACCCTTGTTCTGACTTGGTATAATGTATTATCCCTAAACCTTTCTTTTTTAATTAGTATTTCTCTGAACACTTCCAGTTTAATTGAACCCTTACTGAACTCTTACTGAACTCTCTCAGTCGCATGACACTCAGCAGTGGGCTGCAAGCCTTGTGCACTATAACACGTCCTTTGTGTTGAAATACTCAGCACCAGAAAAACTCCTCAAAGCAGACAGTTTAACTACCTCAAGCCTACCATATAAACAAATGACGGTGGGCAGGATGCATCATATGATGTTGCCCCAGTCTTACCACGCCTGCGGCGGTGTGCAGCACGGCGATCGAGGGTGCGCTGTGTCACTGGGACATGGTGCGACCCCTATCTCAGTAAAGAGTCAATGATGCGGCTCTTTACCCATGTGATCAGCGTTGCGCACTGTGTCACTGGGAAACGGTGCGACCCAGATCTCGGTATAGAGCCGATGACGCGGCTCTTTACCCATGTGATCAGCTGTGTCTAATCACATGTAAACAAGGAAGAGTGTGAAGAGAGGAGAGCCGATCAGCAGCATCTCCTCACAGGAGAGATCTGTATAGATAATCAGTGCCCTGATTATCAGTACAGCCTCAACAGTGCCCAGCAGTAATGCCGGTCGGTGCCCATCAGTGAGGCCAATCTGTGCCCATCAGTAATGCAAGTCAGCGCTGCCTTTCAGTGCCCATCAGTGCCTGGACACCAGTGGTGCCCATCAAGGAATCAGTGCTGCCTACCCGTGCCACCTATCAGTGCACATAAGTGCCGCCTGTCAGTGCTCATAAGTGTTGCATATCAGTGCTGCCTATCATTGCCCATCAGTGCTGCATATTAGTGCCTCCTCATCAATGCCACCTCAACAGTGCCTATCAGTGCTGCATATTAGTGCCTCCTCATCAGTGCCCTTCAATACCACCTCATCAGTGCCCATTAATTCAATCTCATCAGTGCAGCCTATCAGTGCCCATCAGTGCAGCCTATCAGTGCCCATCAGTGCAGCCTCATCAGCGCACATGGGTAAAGGAGAAAAATCACTTATTCACATAATTTTCCTGACAGAAACTAACAAAAACGATTTTTTTCAAAACCAATTGGTCTTTTTTTATAGCAAAGAAAAAAAAAACACAGTGATTAAATACCACCAAAATAGAGCTCTATTTATGTAAAAAAAAATTATAAATATTTGGGTACAGCGTTGCATGACCACGCAATTGTCATTCAAAGTGTGAGAGCGCTGAAAGCTGAAAATTGGTCTGAGCAGGAAGGGGGTAAAATTGCCCTGTATTGAAGCAGTTAAAGTAGAATTGTAGGCAAAACTTTATTTTATTTTTTTCATTTTGGAATGAGCAAGGGAGGTTAACCCATGTCAGATTATTTTGCCATCGGTGTCCCATTGGGGAGACTTCCCTTTACTTCCTGTCCCATAGCAAAAGAATTTAGCAATGTGTACTTGTACTGTGAGTACTGCATTTTGTTTTCGTATTGTTGACTTGTTCTGATTCTGAATCACAAAAGTATACTCTCTCTCTAAACACCCAGTTGAACTTGTATACCTTTTGCCTAAATTCCAGAATCACTCAGTTGATGTTTCAGATTCCATTATTTTAAGCCCAGTGGTCCATTCTTAGTTGTTTAAGGCCTCGTACACACGACCGAACATGTCCGCTGAAACTGGTCCGGCGGACCAGTTTCCGCGGACATGTTCGGTCGTGTGTACGGCCGACCGGACAATTTTCCGGCGGATCGGACAGGTTTCCAGTGGACAAATGTTTCTTAGCATGCTAAGAAACATGTCCGCTGGAAGCCTGTCCGTCGGACATGTTCGGTCGTCTGTACGACTCACCGGACATGTCCGCTCGGCCGAAAGCCCTCGCATGCGTCAAAGTGATTCGACGCATGCGTGGAAGCATTGACCTTCCAGGGTCGCGCACGTCGCTGCGTCATCATCGCGGCCACGGCGTGGCCACGTCACCGCGTATCCTGTCAGTGGGAAATTTGGTCTGATGGTGTGTACAGCCATCAGACCAAATGATCCCAGCGGACATGTCTGATGAAAACGGTCCGCGGACCGTTTTCATAGGACAGATCCGGTCGTGTGTACGAGGCCAAAGAGTTATGTCAAACCATTACTTGTCATAAGAGTAAAAAGGCTTCTACATCGATGACCATAGCATAGCAAGCTCTTATCCATGCTAGAGATATCTACACCAGGATACCTACCCACGGCGCGGCCACGTCACCGCGTATCCTGTCCGCGGGAAATTTGGTCTGATGGTGTGTACAGCCATCAGACCAAATGATCCCAGCGGACATGTCTGTGATCAGCGTTGCGCACTGTGTCACTGGGAAACGGTGAGACCCAGTTCGGTCGGGTGTACGGCCGACCGGACAATTTTCCGGCGGATCGGACAGGTTTCCAGTGGACAAATGTTTCTTAGCATCCTAAGAAACATGTCCGCTGGAAGCCTGTCCGTCGGACATGTTCGGTCGTCTGTACGACTCACCAGACATGTCCGCTCGGCCGAAAGCCCCCGCATGCGTCAAAGTGATTCGACGCATGTGTGGAAGCATTGACCTTCCAGGGTCGCGCACCTGATCCCAGCGGACATGTCCGATGAAAACGGTCCGCAGACCGTTTTCATAGGACAGATCCGGTCGTGTGTACAAGGCCAAAGAGTTATGTCAAACCATTACTTGTCATAGGAGTAAAAAGGCTTCTACATCGATGACCATAGCATAGCAAGCTCTTATCCATGCTAGAGATATCTACACCAGGATACCTACTTTCAGTCAAGCTTTCTTCCAACCCACACCTAAGCAAACCCTGATGATGGGGGGTCAGTAGAACCCACAGAACTCACCGGCCTGGATTCAAATACAATTGTGTATCTATCGGCGGGGGTAGCGTATCTCAGATACGTTACGCCCACCGTAAATTAGTGCGCAAGTTCTGTATTCAGAAAGAACTTGCGCCCTAAGTTAAGGCGGCGTAGCGTATGTGGTCCGGCGTAAGCCCGCAGAATTCAAATTCTCCATGCAGTGGACGTGTGGTATGGTAATGATGGCTGACCCCATGTAAATTACGTTTTTGGCTAACGGCGCATTCGCCGTCCGTGAACGTATCCCAGTGCGCATGCTCCAAATTAAAGACAATGCTTTCGACGTGAACGTAAATTACGCCCAGCCCTATTCGAGAACGCAAACGACGTAATCGATGGAAAATTCGACGCTGGCCCGACATCCATACTTAACATAGGATACGCCTCATATAGCAGGGGTAACTTTACGCCAGAAAAAGCCTAACGTAAACAACGTAAAAAAATGCGCCGGGCGGACGTACGTTTCTGAATCGGCGTATCTACCTAATTTGCATATTCCTTGTGTAAATCTACGGAAGCGCCACCTAGCGGCCAGCGTAAATAATCATAATTGTAAACAATGGGTGGCTTCCTTTCATTCCATTCATTGTATACAATTGTGTTGCTAGCTGGGATTGGTTACAGTGATCACATGGTACAGACAGGGCAAATCACAGTTAATCATTACAGTAATACTGAATGAATCAGTTGCTTATACTATATAGCTTATGAAATTCACTGGTACAAGCAATCATAACGTGTAAAAGATCCTGATCACTTCCCCAGAGCAGTACAGTGTTACTATGGTGACACTGTATTGCTCTGGTCACAGTGTGTTAAAAATAAAATGGTAAAAAAAAAGAAAAAAAATGTAATAAAGGCATTTTTCTGCACTGGTAACAGTATGTACAAAAAAAATTACAACTTTAAAAACTTCATCATGCCTCTTCCTAAATACATTAAACTGTCTACTTTCCAAAAATGGGTCATTTTGGGTATATTTGTACTGTCCTGGTGTTTTCAGGCCTTTAGAGTTGAGATAGGCCGTCAGTACATCAGGATTGATTAATTTTCAGATACACTATATTGTCAAAATTATTGGGACGCCTGCCTTTACATGCACATGTCCTTTAATGGCATCCCAGTCTTAGTCTGTAGGGTTCAATATTGAGTTGGCCCACCCTTTGCAGCTATAACAGCTTCAGCCCTTCTGGAAAGGCTGTCCACAAGGTTTAGGAGTGTGTCTATGGGAATGTTTGACCATTCTTCCAGAAGCGCATTTGCTTTATGCACTTCTCCAAATCATTTGGTGGAGGGGGCATTATGGTCTGGGGTTGATTTTCAGGGGTTGGGCTTGGCCCCTTCGTTCCAGTGAAGGTAAGTCTTAAGGCATCAGCATACCAATACATTTTAGACAATTTCATGCTCCTAACTTTGTGGGAACAGTTTGGGGATGGCCCCTTCCTGTTCCAACATGGGGAAGTTTCCCATTGACAATGTCACGTGTGGCGAAACGTGTTTGGAGGAGGGTACGTGCTGACGTCACCACACTGTCTCATTAGGAGGACGGAGTTTGCTTTGTAGCTGGTCGGCTTTACAATTTGTGCACGATTTTACAACTTTGGAAATGTAAGTGCAACTATATTTTTTACTGAGCAATAAAACTAGGAATTAGACAATATTACGCTATGGTCAGTTTCTCTTTTTGGGTTCATTGCTGAATATTACAATAGGGAGCTTATGGTGTCATCAGTGTGTGAGTCATTGCAACCATCCATCCAGGGTTCCTTGAGATCATCTGTGCAAGCAAAGGCCTTGGCTGGGCTATAGCCACATGCCTGGTTTGGTTGCTACAATTTTTATATAAGGTGGCGGTGCACTTTTGTGAATCAGTCACTGTGGTGTCTACTACTGGATGAATTCATTTTGCCTTTGGAATTATTGGAATAAGTTTATGCTCTTCAATCAGTTCACTCAAATAATTTTGGACTTTAAAGCGGAGGTTCCGCCAATTTTTTTTTTTGAAAAGCCAGCAGCTACAAATACGGCAGCTGCTGACTTTTAAAAAATGGACACTTACCTGTTCATCGTGCCCGCGATGTCAGCAGCCGAGGCTGAACAATCGCTCGGTCCTCGGCTGCTTCCGCCGCCATCCTCGGTGAGGGAATCAGAAAGTGAAGCCTTGCGGCTTCACTGCCTGATTCCCTACTGCGCATGCAGTGTTTCCCAGAAGACAGCGGGGGGGTGACGTAGCAAGGCTCAATTCCCCGCGGGAGTCAGAACCCGGAAGTGGTGCAAATACTTGTCTCAGACGGGTATCTGTACCCCCCTCCACCTGAAAGGTACCAAATGTGACACCGGAGGGCGGGAGGGATCCAAAAAGCAGAGGTTCACTTTTTGTGTGAACGTCCACTTTAACTAGTGCGGCTTTTTCTTATCTATCTATGTTCTATATCCCACATTTAGCTGCTGCTTTTGGATTGGTCCATCCGTTTTGTTATTTTTAGTTTTTTTCCCATATATATATACCATAGATTGTGGACTCTACAATTTTCCTACAGACTAAATAATATACACTGATTTGGGTTATTTTCACCAACGAAATGTAGCAGAATACAGTTTGGCCTAAACTCATGAAGAAAGATTATTTATTTGCAACATTTTATAACAGAAACAATAAAAAATATGTTTTTTCAAAATGTTTGTTTATTTAGCAAACAATAAAAAAACAGCAAACTCAGCAAAAGAAAGCTCTATTTGTGTGAAAAAATGTCATGTGGGTACAGTGTTGTGTGACCGCGTAATTGTCATTCAAAGTGTGACAGCGCTGAAAGCTAAAAATTGGTCTGGACAGGAAGGAGGTAAAAGTGCCCATTATTGAGTTGGTCAACAATCAGTCTCCTCCTTCTAGTAAAAAAAAAAAGCATAAAACACATCAAAACACATAAAAAATATGCAGAAAAAACACAACAACCGCACATGCTAATAAATAATAATAATTAGGGTCACTGCCGGATCCATCCCCCTAATGTTGACTTCCTGTGTCCCTGCGGCCATTTACCTTGTAAATGGTCATGTACAGCGGCGGGGCGGGGCGATTGGCTAATAATAATAAAGGTTGGCCTATCCGTGATTGGCTGGCCTATCCGTGATCACGGCGGGGCTGGCCAATCCGTAATCATGGCGGGGCGAGGCTGGCCTATCCACGATCACAGAGGGGCTGGTCCCGCCTCCGCACTGATGTGCTCTCTTCCCATCCTCCAGGCTCCCCCTCTCCTCCGTACACCCTCTCTTCACCTCCTCCAGGCTGATGGAAGACGCAAGCTGCAGGTGAGACTCAGTCAGCCAGAGAGAAAGATTAGAGAGTTTAGACAAGTCAGTATTGGTCAGTATATAGTGTAGTGGACAGAGCAGTGGTCAGTGTAGTGCCATCCATCCGTCAGTGCCCCCTGTCAGTGCCATCCATCCATCAGTGCCATCCATCTGTCAGTGCCATCCATCCATCAGTGCCCTCTGTCAGTGCCATCCACCCCTGTCAGTGCCATCCATCTGTCAGTGTCCCCTGTCAGTGCCATTCACCCGTCAGTGCCCCCTGTCAGTGCCCATTATTCAAATTGTCACATGACATTAAAAAAAAGTATCGATATTTGGAATCGGCGAGTACCTAAAAAAAGTATCGGTACTAGTACTCGGGTCCTAGTACTCGGGACAACCCTAATAATAATAATAAAGGTGAACCCAGCATTATTGTGTACTTCTTATGCTGTAGATTCACTTGATTCTGCTGCTTCCACCAGGGGAGGATTTTAATTTATGTGCTGGATGAAGTCTATTTTGTTTCTTTGTAGAATTGTTTCTTATATTTTAAAACAAAATATTAATAAAAAGTTATGCAATAAAATAAATACATATCAAGGGCGTGGTGTGTTTGTACTGCCAAAAATCCTGTCTGGGTGGTTTTCTAAAATCTGTAAAAATGTTCCAATCTTTATGGAGATCCAGACTTGTAATGCTATTTATTATGTTAGCATTGTAGCTGCAAACCTGTTATGATCATTGGCTTCACTCACTGGCCTTTCTGAAAATATTTGCTATACTGCTGTATGTACATGAAATGTACAGCATGTACACTGCAGTGCTGCCATCTTGTGTTTGTTCAAATTATTTCATGTTCTACTCTTAGTTCTCTAAAACTGTATAGTGACAAATGTTTTGGCAAGCATGATTGTTTGAATAAACTGGTCCCAACCAAACAGGACCCTTATGGTTTTCATTTTGGATACAGTAAGGGAGGGTTAGAACCCATGTCACTTTTTTTTGTTATCTGTGTTAAATTGGGGGTATTGCCCTTCAATTTCCGTCAGCCAGACAACTAGCATTTCCAAAAAGAGGTCAGCATTACCAGCCAAATATTTCTCTCGGTACAGATTCTATTTAAGCCATAAATAAAGAAAACTGATGTTTTTTTGAAAAATGCACATAATGGGAATAGGGGATTTACCAAATAGGTACAGCATACAACTGAAGTAGATACTGTTTTTTCCCCTGATGCTAACACCTACAAAGCACAATCAAAAGTGGTCTGCTTCTCTAATAACTGCACCTGGCTGGATCTACAGTGTCTTGAAAAAGTATTCATACCAATGGAAATTTCCCACATTACCAAAAACCTAAATGGATTTTATTAGGATTTTATGTTTTATGTTTTAGGACCAACACAAAGTGGCACATAATTGTGGAGGGGAAATAATAAAGTTTTTCATTTGTTTTTTACAAATAAATATGTGAAAAGTGTGGTGTGCATTTGTATTCAGCCCCCCCCCCCCCCCCAGCTGCAAGTCTTTTCTGGTTTGTCTCTACCAGCTTTGCACATCTAGAGAGTGACATTTTTGCCCATTCTTCTTTGCAAAAATAGCTCAAGCTCTGTCAGATTGGATGGAGAGCGTCTTCTGGGAATAACAATTTTCAAGTCTTGCCACAGATTCTCAATTTGATTTAGGTCTGGACTTTGATCTAAACAATT
Source organism: Rana temporaria (assembly GCF_905171775.1). Lineage (NCBI taxonomy): Eukaryota > Metazoa > Chordata > Amphibia > Anura > Ranidae > Rana > Rana temporaria. Next base: position 73,024,107 of record NC_053491.1, on the reverse strand, counting down.
CTATTGTAGCTCTGGCTGTATGTTTAGAGCCGTTGTCCTGCTGGAAGGTGAACCTCAGCCTCAAGTCTTCTGCAGAATCTAACAGGTTTTCTTCTAAGATTGTCCTGTATTTGGCTCCATCCATCTTCCCATCAACTCTGACCAGTTTCCCTGTCCCTGCTAAAGAAAAGCATCCCCACAACATGATGCTACCACCATCATGTTTCACAGTGGGGATGGTGTGGTTAGGGTGATGTGCAGTGTAAGTTTTCCTCCACACATAGGCCCAGATTCTCAAAGAAGTTACGCTGGCGTATCTCGAGATCCGCGGCATAAGTGTATATGTACGCAGGCGTATCTATGCGCCGTACCCACAGAACCAGATACGCCTGCGGTGCACGTAAGCTGTACGTCCGGCCTAAACTTGCCCCTCATGAAGCAGGGGCAACTTTGCACCAGACGTGTGCAGGTCAGCTGGAGAGCAGCTTCAGCAGCACCGTTACGGGCGAGCTGAGCAACCACACTTGCAGGACAACACATCTGTATGCCAACGTGCCAGGGGCAGGCATGGTCATAGCTATACTAGTGTGGGCCAGGCGCGTAGAAGGAGGAGGGCACAGGAGAGGATATACCGAACGCGCATAAACATCTTTGGCATGGGGGATTCGGAGGTGTATCGCATCTTCAGATTCAACACTGATGCCATCCTGGATTTAGCCACAACCCTGCATGATGACATCACCAGCCAGACACACCGCTCACATGCAGTGCAGCCACTGGTCAAGGTACTGGCAACACTGCATTTCCTCGCCAGTGGATCTTTTCAGCGTACAAGTGGAGTAGTGGCTGGGATGTCACAATCTTCCATGAGCAGATGTGTGCACCAGGTTGTCCCCGCAATCCTCGGACGCAGGTCCCACCACATCATCAGACCCACCCAGGAGCACCTGCGGAATAAGGCAATGGCGGATTTTGTCAGAATTGCAGGATTCCCATGCACCGTGGGGGCCATTGATTGCACACATGTGGCACTACGGCCCCCCAGTGACACAGAGCACATATACCGCAATCGGAAACACTGGCATTCCATCAACGTACAGGTGATAGCCGATGCCCAAGGCCTCATATGGCACGTCCGTGCCAAACACCCAGGCTCCAGCCACGACAGCTACATATACCGTCAAAGCAACATCCCAACAGAATTTGAACAGAACTTGTACGGGGACAGCTGGCTGGTTGGTTAGTGACATGGGTGTCAGGCATGACTGTCCCCCCCATGATGCAGACATCACGAGGGGCACATGCATGACTAACATCCTCCTGTCTTTTCCCTTCCAGGTGACTCTGGATATGCCCTGGGACCCCACCTGATGATTCCATTCCAGAACCCACAAACACCAGGAGAAAGAAGCTACAACGAGGCTCATATACGTACCCGGGGAGTGGTGGAGCGCATGTTTGGCCTCCTGAAGTCACGGTTCCGATGTCTAGATAGGTCTGTTGTATGCCCCAGACTTTGTGTGCCAGATTATCGGTGCATGTTGCATTCTGCACAATTTCGCCATGAGAAGGGGCCTGCAGGTTGAACTCCGTCATGACCTGAGCCCCGAACCAGACATTCCCCCCCCAACCGAGGGTCCCCCGTCTGCTAAGGGAATAGCAGTCAGGAGATGCCTCGTGGAAGGCTTATTTTCACGTGCAACACGCACATGAAACATGTCACAATGAGAATGCACGCATGCACACCACTGTGGTCCCTAACACCCCCCCCCCCCAAACCACAATAAATTGGATTAGACCGAAGTACACCGTGCGGTACTTGGGAGCAGCAACGCCACGTCAAGGCTCCAATTATGTTGCTGTATCTTTTTCTGAAAATAATTTCCCAAAAATATATCCCGAATAATAATAAAATAAATACAACTCCAATCGAGTATCATAATAACATAATATCACTCATATCATGAGTATCATAACAAATTAAGCAGACTCATTTCATGAGTATCAGTTAATAAAAAAAAATCATATTGAGTATAAAAAGAAAATAATCTAACTGGCACTCATCTGGCCCGACGTGGACTACGCCTAGTGCCAAGGCTCCGTGCCCTCTGTTGCCTGGGGGCAGCCGCGGGTGGGGGGGTGGGTCATTGGGAGGAGGAACATCCCCCGGTCTCTCCCTGGCTGCCTGGATACCCTCTAAAGCCAGGGCTATGCGGGTGAGGACCGCAGTGGTCTGATTCCCCACCGCTTCAATGGCTGCTGTATTGGCCTGTATGGCCACTCCCAGGCTCCTGACCTCTGCCACAAGGCCTGAATTTGTGTCATCCAGGTCCCTAACGCAGGTCACCAACGCAGTGCTGTTGGCACTGACCTCCTGCACATTTTCGGTCATGGCGGCAGTGAAAGCAGCCTGGGTCTGCTGCATGGAGGCCAGGCTGGCTGCCCCCCGGCGCATATCACATGCCACAGAACCCACATGGTGGGTCTGCCTGGCCAGGTCCATAGCCAAAGTGGCTTCTAATGCGTCAGGATCACCCCTCGTCTTCCTAGTTGCCTTCCTGGGTGCAGGTGAGGCTTGTGGACGACAGTATGGGGAGGCCCCTGAGGGCACTTCCCTTAGGGAGGATGGGCTTCCCAAAAGGGTGGAGGCCCTTAGGGGGCTTCCCAAAAGGGTGGAGGCCCTTGGGGGGGATCCCACATTTGAGGGCCTTGGGGGGGTTCCCATGAAGTTGGAGTCCCTTGGGGGGGTATCCCCTATGGAGGTGGAGGTATGGGAGGGTCCAGCGACGGAGGTCTTAACCCCCAGATATATTCCATCATCCAGGTGCCCGTGCTCCTCCTCCACTTTCTCTAATGGAGAGGTGTGGACACTGGTATCCTGGGATGGGGTTGGTTGCCCAGCAGCCGAGGATGGGCCCGCTTCATCCTGCACATCTGTGGATGACACAAAACATTCACATGTTGGTGGACCCACACACTTGTCACATATTCACTCCCCCCCCCCCACATGCTAGACACCAGATACCAGATAAAAGATAAAACACACTCACCTGTCCTCAAGGGCTGATCAACTGACTCGAAGCCCTCCAGGCCCTCCACCTGCTCCTTTTCCAGGCACCTGGCAATGACCTGCTCATCAGGTGTCAGTCTTATCTTCAGGGCTGGTCCACCTCCGGTGCCCCTTCTGTGTTTCTTGATCTTGGCCACCTTCTCCTTCACAAGACGCCGAAGGTCGTTGATCTTCTTGGCTATCTTGTCTGGGGTCCGGTTGGCATAGCCAAGGGCACTCACCTCCGCTGCAATCTGTGCCAATATTTGATCCTTACGGACCTTGCTGGTCGAGCCACTTTCCTTGCCGTGGAGGAACTTATTATATTTTGTCATGGCATCAATAATGACCGCCTTCTCCTCATTACTAAAGTTTTTATCCCTCCTATCTTTAGACGCAGCTTCAGACATCTTTTTGGATAAGAACAAGGCAAAAGTAGCCACACCAAACGACCAAAACCAGCAGGTGTACTTTTGCACTTGACTGGCGCATGTCTGAAAATAAAAAATAAAAAAGTGCAGCGCTAAATATTAAATGAAGTGAATCAAAAAATAAGTGAATAATCCAATCCAAAAATCAATGGGATTGGAGAAAGAAGGGGGGAGACCCACCTTGAATGGTGTGGCCAATGGACTACAACCAAGTGTAATACCACAAGAGACCACTGGGGGGTGGTGCTTCTTGTAACCTTAATGTTATGACTAAATGCACTGTGATGAGTGATATAACACCTGTAGATAACGGTGAAAACAAAACAAAACAAAACAAAAACAAAAAGTCCAAACAAGGTATGTGTACCAGACCTACGCAGGTCTAGTATAAATAGTCCAAGAAGGTAAGATGGTTCAGGGATTCTTATCAGGAAAAACACAACCACAAACAGATGAAGGATGATAATCTTCACAGGTATTCAATATGGATGGGAGGAACCTCATCAACGATCCACAGTAAATAGATAGAAAAGATGGATACTCTTACCAGAATCCGTGGACACACACGTCAGCGACGGTATGTCAATCAAGCATGCACGAACTCCAGGACGGCAGTGATGTCGGTGAAGAAGCCTTTTAATATGCTGACATCTAATCCACAGGAGCCGGTATAATCCAATAGAGAGAGACAACTCATGCAGGAGAGGTTCACGAATGCAGACATGTGGTGGACAAACCCATCATGGAATCATGTAAGAAAAAACCGTACCTCACATAGTGCGATTACTCTCGATAAAAAGCCTTTATTAGGCATAAATGATGAGCCAAGCAAACAGAAAAAACGGATAAAAAATATTGCATTTATTAAAAAAATAAAATGGTACAGGTCTGGTAAGAGACGAGTACAAGTGATCACATGGGTAAAATCACATGGGTAAAATGGCGTAATGAGCGGATAGCGTATGAGCTATGTACCCGACATGTATCAAGCAACAAAGCTCTTCAACTGGGGCATATCCCATACACATGCCCAACGCCATCTATTTATAGTGTAAATGAACAATAATGACAACTTGCCTGGAAAAGCTGTGCAAAGCCAAGGGGTGTAACCAATCATCGCCATCAGCATCAAACATGCCCACTGCTGTCAGCAAAGGACGTTTAGGTGTGCAATGACAACTTCCTGTGTATCCCCTCTGTGCTCTCATTGGTTCCTGGAGCCAATACATGAGCCACATCACTTCCGCCCTCAGCAACCTAACTGAAGTCTGGGCGGATTTATGCCCTGGGCGGAAACGGTGGGCTGGGTTATCGTGGGGGAATACGATAGGCGAATTGGGGCGCATGCGCAGTGGGACGCGGGGCATGCGATCACGTGACGGCGCATGCGCCGTTTGTTCGGACCTTAATTTGCATGGGGTCACGCTTCATTTAAATGGATCACGCCCACCTCCTTCCCACTTTAAATTACGTTGGGTTACGCCGTCTAAATTAAGTTACGATGGCGCATCGCAGCGCGCATTTGCTTGCTGAATAGGCTGCTTGCCTCTCTAAGTTTCGACGGTGAAGGTACGTGAATCTGGCCCAAGCTCTTCATAAATAAATAAAGAGAGCAAGAAAAAGAAAAAGTTCAGTGTGATAAGGAAGAAAAATCTCCAAAAAGCCGCGATGACGTCACGGCACCCTACGATCGTTTCGTCTCGACAGGACTTCAACGGGGGATCAGCCGGATGATCCCCCGTTGAAGTCCTGTCGAGATGAAACGAACGTAGGGTGCCGTGACGTCATCGCGTTCCGTCCTGAACGTCGGCGGTGTTTTCGTCCAAATAGCGAGAGGCATCGGAGTGGAGAGACTATGGCTCTTCAGCACTTTTTATGCTATATCCCTATCAACCAATTGTAAGTGCATTACTTATTAAACCCCTGCTTTTGACATACATAATACGCTATGTGAGTCCTTTCTTCTCTATCGTTTATGTATTATCCCGGACCCATTGCTGAGCTTCTTCTGATCATTACACGGATTGGTTCCAGGGAGACCTGACTTCCCTATGCTCCATGAGACTGATGCAAAACAGTCTCTCCTTTTGGTAAGCAGGCAGTCTTAATTCACGTGTGCGGTGTGAAGAGCCATTCTAATCACCAGAAAATTTAAGTTCACTTGATCACCTTTCTTGGCAGCAGTTTTCATCACAAGTTTTAATGCTGGACTTTCCTCATTTAACCCTTCATCACTGAGTGGCTTTTTGGAGATTTGTCTTCCTTATCACACTGAACTTTTTCTTTTTCTTGCTCTCTTTATTTATTTATGAAGAGCTTGTATTTATATATATTTTCATGAACCATATATTATTTATCATTCACTAGCGCTGCATTTCCCTTTGTTTTTTCCATGTTGTATTGAGTTGTTGTACACAACTTTTTAGTGCTAGCAGCTTACAGTTCATTTTTTTCACTGTCACTATTTCAATAATTTACGTCAGCGCAGCGTCAGCCTTTTGTTTTTTTTGTTTATAATATTGTGTGTGATGTTTCCTTATGCATTACACGGATCTGCAGTCTTTCATACAGCCAATGATTATAGCACAGAAGCAGTCTAACATGTAGAGCCTATTGGGAGGTAGTTTTGTTAAATAAATGATTAGTATGTTGCCACTATCAAACTTTTCAAAATAAATGGTGCTAACAACTTTAAAAATGTTCTGTGCCATAAAATAGGTGTTTAAATGTGCCCCATAAGTTTCAATTCTGTTATTTTCTGCCCAGCGTGCAGTTATTAACTGAAGCCACATGATGGCAGCACTTCCCCACAGTACAGCAGTCAGAGTGCAGTAGGTATGTTGGACAGGGTTGGTGCATGGTGCTCAGTACCAACTAAACTAAAACTACATTTTAAAGATATCGAAGCAATGCTTTTTCAAACTCCAAGTGTGATAGTAGCATGAATTAACCTTGGATTGTCCTGGCATATTCTAGTTAAATATAAACACTGTATGCAATGTCAGGATATTGACTCAACATTTGGAAGATACACTGCAATTATAAATCATACTGAATGGATCAATAATTTGATGCTCCAACCTTGGCTGACCCTCAGATCTTCTCCTTTCCAGTCTGGAGATTAGGTGTTGACGTATGGACGAGGAACAAGAAAGATTAGAGTTTAGACTCTGCAGAAATAGGATGATTAGTCACAATCTGTTTCTGTTATTCCTGCTAATTCTCTGTAAAGAGTCCTTCAAATGTTGATGAAAACTAATAAAAATACATTTTAAAGTCATAAAGTAAAGAGTCAGTCTAACCAAAAGTGATTGGCCTTGTTTGGGAGAAGCTAACGTTGAAGCCTATATAGATAAAAACACAGTTTAGTCCGGCTATATATTAAAAACAAGGTGTTAAATATTATACATATTATTACAGGAGGTACCTAAAGTCGCACCGGTGCGACTTGTCATAGTTTCAAATCCCATGACAAGTCGTACCCTATTGTCCACAATACAAGCAGTGAAATCGGTGCGACTCCAACTCCTTTAGAGTCACACCGATTTTGAAAGTAGTTCTTGCACCACTTTTTGCAAGTTCAGGTGTGACTTGCCTCTTCCAAGTCGCACTGACATGCGACTTAGAAACTGTGCGGCTTCAAGTGAAGCTGCACGATTTCAAAGCCGCGTTCAGTGTCACCGAAGTCTAAGGGCCCATTCATACTAGATTCAGTTGGATGCAATTCTGACTGCATTCCAAATGTCTAGACAGGCCAAAATTCAAGTTATGCTATGGGCATAGTTCACACTATTACAGTGCAGTACTGTCCCTAACAGGCGGGGCACCTGTCCCTACTCTATCATCTTGCAAAATGTGCACCAAAACTGGGAGCCAAGGCCCTAAATAGGCTCTGCCTGACCCAAGATGGTTGGGGTGGCAGCATCCAATAGTATAGCTAGGTGACCCAGGAAACCATAGTGCAGGCATTACTAAATGGCAGACCGCGATCTGAAAACAGATCGAAAAACAGTCCTATATGGACCGTGGATTCGCCACTTAGCAGCCGGGGTATCATCTCCTGGCTGACATCCTCCTTCCCCCACCACGACTGCCACAACATTCATTCTAGTATAGCAAGTAGAAGGCAAAAAGCACAGCAAGTCCAGGCAGAGATTGGGACATGCTTTTCAAGTTAACAAGCCAGGGATTTATTGCTAGGATGCAGGGTGGTCCTAGCAACCAATCACCTGCCTGTTAACATCAAAAGCACGCCCTTCGCTCTGCCTGGACATGCTGCACCTTCTGCTTTCTACCTGCTGTGTAAGGTAGGAACGGAACAGTTGGCAGAGTGTTGTCATTGGCAGGGGGAAATGTAAGAGAGAGAATCATTCATACAAAGGGGACCAGTATACAAAAAAGAAAAGGGGCAAGGTCTAGTGTCACCCATAAATCACCTCCGTCCCAAAATATACATACAAACAAGGAAAATGCACAAGGGACTTTGAATGAGGTGAGTATGGTTTAGCCAATGCATATAACAAGAATATTCAATATATTCAATTAAAAATATCCTACGCGTTTCACAACACAAGGCTCGCTTCCTCAGGGATGGGTGTGTGTATAATATATCTGTAATAAAAATACAAAGAAAAATATGTACAATGGTAGTATTGTGGTAAATAGTCAGAAGAATGTAGAGTAAACAACCTCATGCTCACCAATGTACTTGGGCCAAAGTTGTATATTTTTCTAAGTAAATTTCCATAAATTTTAATTCAGTGCCCCTGCCATAGAAGAACATTGTTCCTCTTGACTTCCTCTCAAACAACAGTGTCGCTGAAGAAGAGTGCCTCCTGCAGTGGAGAAAGTAGACTGCACCTGCCGACACACACACTGAACGCATCATAGTGCACATAAAAACCCAAAGAAAGTGACCTCACAGGACAAATGCAGATTGAATCAACTGCATATAAATTTCCATGAAAACATATGTAGTAGATGTAGAAGTTTCTAGTATGAATGGACCCTAAGTGTTGATATTAACATACTGTAATCCAGCGGAATGGTTTTATAATTATAAATCAGCTGCTGCACCTGCAGGGCTCTAATGAGGGTAGTTGCAGGGTCAGCATCCCTTTAGAAGTGATTTCACTTTGAAGCCCAAAATCTGACTTGTATCTGGGGAAATCAGTGAGCCAATCCCACAAGCAGGAAATAACATTTCTGGGGGGCGTTCTGTACACCATCCGTGTGCACAACACCTCCAGGTTGCCATATTGCACTGGCTTTTACAAAAGATTAAAGCACTGCAGATTGAAAAGGAAAGTTAATTTTAATGACATTTATTACAATATGACTTGTGTAGTAACTATATTCACAATATCCTCCTCCTCGGCAGCTTCACGGCAGCTTCACCTTGCGTCTCCTTGGCGGCTTCCTCCTCGGCGGCCATAACAATCGCTTCTCCTCTCGGTCAATCAGGTCTTATGAGCCTCTTCCTGGTCAGGAGGAGAAGCAGGAAGACAATAGTGAATACTAAAAAAGAAGTATGGGTATTTTTTTATTTTATTTTTTATTCATACTCGTTCTGATGCTGCATCTGTCCCCCGGCGGCTCTGCACTGAGAACCAAGCCACCGAACATCGCCGATGGCTCGGTTCTCACAGCTCCCAAAGCTGTAGACGATCAATCAGCAGCTCTCCACTCTGCTCCTCCTCGCTCATTGGAGCGCTAAGCTGTGGAGGGGGCTGGAAGCGGCTCGCTGAGAGGCTGAGATGGGTGTCAGTCAAGGCACCTGGCAGATCCAGACTTTATCGTCACGATGACATGATGCCTGAACTCATTTCTGTGATGTCAGCAGAGAGCGGACTTCAGAGTGGACTTTTCCTCTAATTCACTATTGTCACACAACTGGGTGGGCTCAGGTGCAGTACCCTGTGCCCCAAACCCACCTTTTTTTTAAAGCCAATTAGAGCCTCAGGCTTTAATCATGTGCTTAAAAAAAAACATTGAAATCAATGCATCCGGCACCCTGCATGTGGATTAGGGGGGCGGCATCCCTAATGGAGTGTTCGCCACTGTTTAAAATATCACTCATGTATGTACTCAGGAGTAAGCAGGGTCGGGACAAAGGGTGGGCAGGAGGGAAAGCTACCCTGGGCACTGTTAAGCAGAGGGACAGATTGAACACAGGGCAGTTAAAGCCATTCTACGACATGCATTAACAGTGGGCATATGCATGTGCAGTGGGTGTGCCTGGGCCCTAATCACGATGTGATGCAGTGCTCCTAGTTTCCCTCCTCTCCTCTCCCCCCGGATGTTGCAGGGGATGTTCTAGGATAGAGAGCATGGGAACTGGCTAGTAAATATTTAATTTACCAGCCCCTGGTAGCCGCATCTTTGCAGCACTGTAGGAGCGGTGAAATCAATGAGCAGTGCTGCTGAACCGCCAGCAAAGCATCGCTTTGCCATTGGTTTTAACCTTTTTTCGGCTGCTAGCGGGGGTTACAAGAACTCTGCTAGCGGCCGAAAAGCACTACAAAAAAGACGGTAAAGCGGCCCCCAACCACCTCAGTGTGAAAGAAGCCTTAATGTGCTTTTTTTTTCTTAGAAATTCTAAAATTCTATTGCCTGGGCATTGGCAACTGCTAACATACTATTTTACCAAGAACATTTTATACATTATTTATTGGAATGTGCCTGTCATTAAAATAGAAAATGATAACGATTGGGGAAGAAACTGAAACATGTGTGAGCTAAAACCTTTATAGAATCATAGTCTTCATGGAACTTTCATTTATTATTCTCAAAGGGAAACAAATCAACTCCTATAAATACTCATAAAGGTCAAATCACTTTGGGATTGAGTTGTGATGCCAAAAGTCACCAGCAGGTGCTGCTGCAGAGTAGATGGTGGTAACGCACTCGGATAATAGTCCAATATCAAAAAATTCTCATTTAGATTTTAAAGCTGAACTTGATGTTTCACAGCAAATCGGAACCGATAAAAGAAGATTTGTAAGAAAATTACAAATATTCTCATAAGACAAAAGGCTTTTTTTGTTATTGTTTCTGATCATGCCAGTCTTTCTTTTCTGATTTTTCTTCGACGAAAATCGTACTAAAATGGTACACATTAAACCAAAATATAAAAATGTGTAGTGAAGCAGCGCTAATTAATCAAGTGTAAAGTACTAATTAATCAAATATAAAGTGCTAGTGAACAATAAATAATTCTTCTCCAAATGTATCACAGCATAATAGCATCCAGATAAATCAGTGAAGCATCCAAAAATAAAGTGCATCACATCATACTGACATATAAATAAATAAATAAATAAATAAATTCAATGAAGAAAGTCCATTAATAAGGTGCATCCAAAAGAATCTGATGATTCAGAGAGAAAGTCAATCTCTTATACCGAAATTGGATAATTTCATGTGCAGACAAGTGGCTGCCCATCAAACGCAGCCACTGTGACCATCAAACACAACCACTGTGACCATCAAACGCAGCCACTGTCATTTAAAATGATCGTGTGTGGGCTTCACATCGTTTTTCGGCTTCTGAAAAAAATGTTGTTTTTCGGGTTGTAAAAAATGGCCGTGTGTGGGCTTAAACGACGTAAAAAACCTGCGCATGCTCATTAGCAAGTTATGAGAGGGGAGCGCTCGTTCTGGTAAAACTACCATTCATAATGGAGTAAGCACATTCATCACGCTGTAACAGACAAAAAAGCGCGAATCGTCTTTTACTAACAAGGACCAGCTAAAAGCAGCCCAAAGGCGAATAGAACTTCCCCTTTAGAGTGCCGTCATACGTGTTGTACGTCACCGCTCTTTGTTCATCATTTTTCAAAAACTATGGTGTGTGGGCAACGTCGTTTTTAATGATGAAGTTGGAAAAAAATTGTTTTTTGGACATGCTGAAAAACAATGTTTTTTTTAATGCCGAAAAACAATCGTGTGTACGCGGCATTAGATTTCATATTACATAGTTTTGGTAAATGTGACCTCATGGCGGGGCGGGGCCGAGTCCAGCATTCTTTGTCTATGGAAGCAAATGCTGGACTCGGGAGCGCACCCGCAAGGTAACCCCCGGGAAATCGCTTCTCCTAGGGGGTTATTTGATGCGGGGAGGAGCCGCCAAGGGACCCCAGAAGAGTAGGATCGGGACCACTCTGTGCAAAACGAACTGCACAGTGGAGGTAAGTATGACATGTTTGTTATTTTATTTTTATTTTTAAAAGGAAGCTTTACAATCCCTTTAAGGTTAGAGCTGAAAAAGTTGGTTCCACAATACCAGAACGTCTCCTGTGACACCGATCTGGCAACCTGTTACAAATCATGTGGGGTGTTTTGTTATATCTGCAAACATTCTGTTTATAGGAGAAATATGTGCAGTCTATCTTTTTCTTTTTAAATAATGCATAAAAGTAAACTTTAGGTACAATATTGACTTGCTTTATCCAAAAGCTATGCTAGCTATGCATGTTACTGTATACCTGTGTGTGTAATACAAACAAGCATTCAATGCAAAAAGGAATGCGACGTGACGGCTTTTGCTGCAAACAAATAGTAGAGTTCATCCATAAAATTCAATATTTACATTGTGCGGCAATTATTTAAAACAGTGCCCTCCCTTTTCCGACAAAAAAAAGTGCACTGCGTGCAGATATTAAATCACCTTAGTTTCTATAATGTAAAACAGGCATTCAACTGTTGCTTACATTGAGACGCTAAGTTCATTAATGTAACATTTCTGGACATTTTTAAGCCATGGGAAAAATATTTTTTTTCCCCAGTATTTTTACAGAATTTTTTTTTTTTTCAAAAAAATAATTCAGTGACTGATTTTAGGCAAGATTCACACATGTATGGCATCAGTTTGCAGTCTGTAGTCCTGTGTTGTTTTGATCACCCGTTCAGGTGCGATTCATGTGTGAGTTTGTACATGAACTGGAACCAATATCGCACACGACTCTTTTCAAAAACAGACCATGAGTGAACCGGCTCCATTGAAAGGTGGTCTAGTTCACATGTTATGCAAATCGAATGTGGTTAAAAACACATCTATTTTGCATACAGCTGTATGCAAAAGTTTAGGAACCCCTGACAATTTCCATGATTATCATTTATAAATATTTGATTGTTTGAATCAGCAATTTCATTTTGATCTATCAAATAACTGAAGGACACAGTAATATTTCAGTAGTGAAATGAGGTTTATTGGATTAACAGAAAATGCGCAATATACATCAAAACAAAATAAGACAGGTGCATAAATTTGGTTACCCTCGTCATTTTGTTGATTTGAATACCTGTAACTACTTAGCACTGATTAATTGGACCACACAATTGGTTTGGTGAGCTCATTAAGGCTGGGTTCACACTGGTCTGACAAACACTCTGACATTTTGAGCTCATGTCACATGACGTGTGAAAATCAATGTTTCCCTATGAGAGCTGTCTTAACTGGTTGCCACTTTGAAAATGCTCCCTGTACTACTTTGGTCCGACTTTGATCCTACTTCAGCCCATTGAATATCATTGAAGTCGGATCAAAGTAGGACCCTTGTCCTTACCATCCGACTTTTGACATCCAGCAGCAGTAAAAGGAATTTATCCCACTCTGGGATTGTTTTGATTGGTCAAAGAACAAGTCAGACTATCACAAAGTCGGATCAAAGTAATATCCTGTTCATGAAAGTCAGATGGATGTAGGATCAATGTAGGACCCATGTAGGATGACAGTCGTACTACTGTTGTATAGTATAGTGTGAACCCAGCCTTAGTCCCCTTTCACACTTATACGACTTGTCTCACGATTTTGGACTGCAAAATCGTATGACAAGTCATTCTCCATTATTTTCAATGACTACCATTCATACTGACACGACTTTAAGTTGTGCCTACTTCAAAGTAGTCCTTGCACTACTTTGGTCCGATTTTGATGCCACTTACACAGGCATTCATTGAAATCGCGGCCGCGAATCGCGGTAAAATCGCAGCCGCAAAATCACGGTAAAATCGCGTGACTTTGAAGTCGTACAAGTGTGAAAGGGGGCTTAGCCTTGAACTTCATAGAAAGGTGCATCCAATCATGAGAAAAGGTATTTAGGTGGCCAATTGCAAGTTGTTGTTCTCTTTGACTCTCCTCTGAAGAGTGGCAACATGGGGGTCTCAAAACAACTCTCAAATGACCTGAAAACAAAGATTGTTTTACATTATGGTTTAGGGGAAGGCTAAAAAAAATTATCGCAGAGATATAAGCTGTCAGTGTCCACTGTGAGGAACATAGTGAGGAAATGGAAGACCACAGACACAGTTCTTGTTAATTTGAAGGTATTTTTTACTTAACAGTTCTTGTTAAGGCCAGAAGTGGCAGGCCACATAAAATATTGGAGAGGCATAGGCGAAGGATGGTGAGAACGGTCAAAAGCAGCCCACGGACCACCTACAACATCAACTTGCTGCAGATGGTGTCACTGTGCATCCTTCAACAATTCAGCGCACTTTGCACAGGGAGAAGCTGTATGGGAGGAGTGATGCGAAAGAAGCATTTTCTGCACACACGCCACAAACGGAGTCGCTTGAGGTATGCAAACGCACATTTGGACAAGCCAGCTTCTTTTTAGAATAAGGTGCTGTGAACTGATGAAACAAAGATTGAGTTATTTGGTCATAACAAGGGGCGTTATGCATGGCGGCAAAAGAACACTGCATTCCAAGAAATACACTTGCTACCCACAGGAAAATTTGGTGGAGGTTCCATCATGCTGTGGAGCTGTGTGGCCAGTGCCGGTACTGGGAATCTGGTTAAAGTTGAGGGTCGCATGGATTCCACTCAATATCAGCAGATTCTGTGCCACTCTCGCCACGCTTGCGAGCCCACTGGGGTGCATGGTGAGGCAATAGGTGGTGCGCTCTGACCCTGGGACACGGCTTATTACGGTCCCAGTAAAGAACCGTTGATGAGGCTCTTTACCCATGTAATCAGATGTGTCCAATCACAGCTGATCACATGCAAACAAAGAATATGTCCCAGTGTCACTGGGAAGAATCAATGTGTCAGGCTTGGTGGTCAGTGAGAGTAACAAAATTAATAAACAGTGCATAGACCCTGTGGTCACTGGTCAGTAGTCATTGTTATTAGTAGGAGAAAGATCTCTCCCTTCCCCATGTGTCTTCTACCCTCAGCCAGACAAGCAAGGCAAACAAAAAGACATTACGGGCCAGATCCACAAATAGCAGGCGTAACTTAACTTTTCCCATTTAAGTTACACTGCCGCAAATTGTCCAAGTTAGTGCCCGATCCACAAAGCACTTACCTGGAAATTTGCAGCGGTGTAACTTAAATCCGGCCGGCGCGAGGCGGGCCAATTCAAATGGGGCGAGTCCCATTTAAATTAGGCGCGCTCCCGCGTCGGACGTACTGCGCATGCTCCCGACGCTATTTTCCCGACGTGCTTTGCGCGAAATTACGTTGCGCCGAGTTTTGAGAATCGCGACGGGTGTAAAAGAAAAAAAAAGAGTTGCGGCGGGAAAAAAATATTTAAAACATTTTTTTGACAGCGACGCGGGAAAGAAGGGTCTACTTTTACACGGTGTACTAAGTTTACACTTTGTAAAAGCAGCCCTAATTTTGCGACGGCAAACTAACACTTACGGAAAAAAAACGAAGGGAAAAAGCTTTGTGGATCTCCGTAAGTGCTAATTTGCATACCCGACGCGGAATTTCGACGAGAAATGCCCCCAGCGGCGGCCGCGGTACTTCATCCTAAGATCCGACAGTGTAAAACTATTACACCTGCCGGATCTTAGGAATATCTATGCGTAACTGATTCTATGAATCAGCCGCATAGATAGAAACAGAGATACGACAGCGTATCAGTAGATACGCCTGCGTATCCATTTTGTGGATCTGGCCCTACATCTACATCTCTGTAGATTATTCTTTATGCAACTGGGCTTGTGGGCAGTAGCGACGATCCCTTCCTTGTCTTATCCAAAATGCAATAGTGCATTTTCAAGCAGGATGTTCTTTGTGAGGCCCTCATAACAAGACAAAGAGAGAATGCGTCTTTCCTTTTGAAGTTGTGGCTTTCTGATAGCTCTGACAATGTCCAGGCGATGAAGACTAATCTCTTTGGGGTACTTGGGAGCAGGACACAAAGAGGGAAAGACTATTTCTTCATTAAGGTGGAAGTTAAATACAACCTTTGTCTTTGTGAATGATCAGGAATGGCTCCTTTCAACAGAGGGCTGCTAGTTCGGAGACATGTCCGACAGACATGATAGCCACTAAGAAGGCCACTTTGTAGGAAAGATCATCCAAGTTCCCTGACGGTTTCTGCAGGACACAGAAAACCAAACTAAGATCCCAAGGAAGCACGGGGTGCTATAAGAATGGTCTAATCTGAGAAACATCCTAAAAAAAGGGAAAATAAAGCCAGGGTGTTTCGGAACAAAATGAGGAAGGTTGAAACCTTTCCCCTAATGCCGTGTACACACAATCGGAATTTCCGACAACAAATGTTCGATGTGAGCTTTTGGTCGGATATTCCGACCGTGTGTAAGCTCCATCGGACATTTGCTGTCAGAATTTCTGACAACAAATGTTTGAGAGCTGGTTTTCAATTTTTCCGACAGTTCTTGTCAGAAATTACGATCGTCTGTATGCAATTTCGACGCACAAAAATCCTACGCATGCTCGGAATCAATTTGACGCATGCTCGGAATCATTGAACTTAATTTTTCTTGGTGCGTCGTAGTGTTGTACGTCACCGTGTTCTTGATGTTCGGAATTTCAGACAACATTTATGTGACCGTGTGTATGCAACACAAGTTTGAGGCAACATTCCTTCGGAAAAAAATCAACGGTTTTGTTGTCTGAAATTCCGATCGTGTTTACGCGGCATTAGAGTACTTAATGTGTTACTAATCCCAGAACCTGCATTCACTCTATCTGGCCTACCACAGTACACAGAACATGGAAATGATGCAATTATTTTAGTAAATATAAACAGCTAAATACCTTTTTATCAGCAGTATATAGGAGTCTTGTGACTTGTATCACTGTCTGCTTAAGCTTGTAGGAGGAGTTTTCATTCTCCCCGGATCCTCACTGGATAGTGCTGATTGGCCCTGTGCTGATCACATGCACACTCTTAAGAAAAAAAAAACTCTTTAGCAATACACACCAAACTGGGCATGTGCAGCCTGACTATTGCGAGATTGGAGTCAGTTAAAGAAAAGGAGCATCAGAGAGACAGGATCACACAGCCTGTATACACATTGCAGAGGATTGACCCCTTAGGTTTCACAGTGAGTATAACAAACATGCGTTACTGCATATACACACTGATTTTACTGTTGTGGGTTTAGTAAGGCCCCGTACACACGAGAGGATCGATCCGCTGGAATTGATCCGCGGACCGGTTTCAGCGGATAGATCCCCTGGTGTGTACGATCCAGCGGATCTTTTTCCGCGGATTTTTGTCCCCGGGGATGGATTTCCAGCGGATCAAAATTTCTTGACATGCTAAGAAATCGATCCGCTGGAATCCAGTCCAACGGATTGATCCGCTGGTCTGTACAGACTTACCGGATCAATCCGTCCGAATCCATCCCCCGCATGCGTCGTAATGATTCGACGCATGCGTGGAAGTCCTTATATCACAGCGTCGCGCACGTCGCCGCGTCATCATCGCGGCAACGGCGCGACACGTCACCGCGGACGGAATTCCGCTGGGATTTTGATCTCATGGTTAGTACAACCATGAGATCAAAATCCGCCAGAGGATTTATCCGCGGAAACGGTCCTCTCGTGTGTACTAGGCCTAACACTTTAAGATCAAATGTAGGAAGTCCAGAATGTGAGGCACAGATAATTCTGTGGTATTGAAGTGCCTGCGTTCACACCAGGCAAATAAGGATTTCCAGGCACAACAGTAAATATTTCTGGAAGTTGCTTTCTGGCTTTCAGCAATGTGGGAATGACAGAATCTGAGACACCCCTGGCCCTCGAGACCTGGAAGTCAACAGCCATGCTTAATGCCAATGACTGTGAAGCAGAATGGACAGGGGCTGTGAGACAGCAGGTCTGGTCTGTTTGGACAAAAGGACCCTATAACCTGGTATTTAAGGACTTTAACGGTACCACGTAAGTAAAACATTTTCAAAAATGTTATTGTAAGAAGTTTAAAAACATTGGAACATATATTCAAGACAAAAAAATTAACAAATAATTCTATATATAAATAGTATTTGTGCTACACAGTAAGAGATGGAATCATCAGCCTTGTAGGAATCGTGTGATGATCGGCTTGCTGCGACTTCCAAATGATTAATTTGGAAGAGGCCAGGACTTGTCTCCTAGAAGTTTGAGTGAGGCCCCGTACACACGACCGAGAAACTCGACGGGCAAAACACATCGTTTTGCTCGTCGAGTTCCTTGTTCGGCTGTCAGAAAACTTGTCGAGCCAAATTTTCCCATTGCCCAACGAGGAAATAGAGAACATGCTCTCTATTTGGCTCGACGAGTTTCTCGACGGGTTTCTCGGCGAAAAGTGTATACACGACCGGTTTTCTCGGCAGAATACGTCTCCCACCGAGTTTCTTGCTGGATTCTGCCGAGAAAACCGGTCGTGTGTACGGGGCCTATGTCTGTGTACGGCCTCGTACACACGACCATTTTCCTTGACAGAATCCATCAAGAAACTTGGTGGGAGAGCTTTTTTGCAGAGGAAAACGTTTGTGTGTATGTTTTTCGTCGAGAAATCTGTCGTGGAACTCGACGAGAAAAAAAGAGAACAAGTTATCTTTTTCCTCGTCGGGAGTCTCAATTTCCTCGTCGTGTTCCTCGTCGGGCTGGTTTACAACGAGAAACACGTTTGTGTGTATGCTTAGAAACCCGCGCATGCTCAGAATAAAGTATGAGACGGGAGAACACCTTCGGTAAAAGTCGCATTCGTAATGGAGATAGCACATTTGTCACGCTGTAACAGACTGAAAAGCGCGAATCGTCTCATACCAAACTTTTACTTAACACGCAGTAACATGAGATTAGCAAAAGCAGCCCCAAGGGTTGTGCCAGTGGAATCAAACTTCCCCTTTATAGTGCCGTCGTACGTGTTGTACGTCACCGCGTTTGAGAACGATGAGATTTTGTCTTGACAGTATGTATACAAAGAAAGCTTGTCAAGATTCTCGACAAGCCTAACAAGGAACTCGTCGAGGAAAAAGATGTTTCATTTACGACGAGTTCCTTGGTCGTGTGTACGAGGCCCACCAGGTTCTACTGGGTCAGTTTAGTGCAATGAGAACCACCAGTTTCCTATCTTGTTCTCTTTTGCAGAGCATTCAAGAAGTTTTGTAAGTTGATTACCCAATCAAAGGCCTGAAGCAGCTGAATCGTCTTTGGATGTTTGCCGATAGTTGAAGGGGAGAGGAATTCTTCAGAAGAAGGACGTCTAAAGCCTCAAACACACGATCGGACTTTCATTGGACTTTTCCGTGTATTTTGGTCCGAAGGGGCGTTGGCCGTGAACTTGGTATGCATACACACGGCAGAACATTTTCAGCCAACAAACACGGACGTAGTGATATAATAGACGTACTACGTGGTTTTCAAGCTCTTTAGCGCCACTCTTTGGGCAACTTCTGCCAATGTCTGATGGTTAGCATTGGTTCTGAGAATGCGTGTTTGTACGAAGGACTTGTGTACACATGATTGGATGATCCAACGTAACACATTTGTTGTCAGAAAGTTTGAGAGCATGCACAGCAAACATTTGTCCATGGAAATTCCGACAACAATTGTCTAGCATACAGACAATGGGATTGTCCGATAAAACACGTCTATCGGACCATTGTGGTTGGAAAGTCTGATCGCGTGTATGGGCCTTTATTAAGTAACCTGTTATCTAGATCCTCTTACGAGGGCAAGAAAAGGTGCAGTGGCAGCCCATATATATATATATATATATATATATATATATATATATATATATATATATATATATATATACATATATATTATTTTAACAGTAACTCCATGAGTACTGCGGCTGCTGGAACCTGTGGGAGGAGCTGGGGACCTCTATGTACTTTTTCCCATTGCCATGCTAAGTGGGCTTTTTGTCAGTGCTGTAAAATGCATAACATACCCATAAACCATTTATAATGTGGTTCACATATAATGTAACAGAAGAAATTGTTTGGATTGTGCTGCACAGGAATGTAATTTTAAATGACTGAACTAGAAAATCTATACTTTGCTGTGGGAATAGGAAATGTAATAAGTAAAATCAATAACACTATGCACAGTACATAGTGCCAGGGTGAGAGTCTGCAGGAGTCATAGTGAAGGGCACATGCATAACTGCTTTTTAATGATCAGGAATGGAGTAGGGAAATATGGTTGCAGAAATTAGCACTATAGCCTGTGACAACTGCCAGGCCAGCTGTGTTTACTGAGGAGTAAAATAAACTTCTGCTCCTGCCTAGGAACATAGACATTAAGAACAGTGTTATGATTAAACATTCATAACACAACTTGCTCTGCTTGTATTTCATTATGCTTTCATTGTGCATTGAGCAAAAGTGTAGGTGGGGGGAGCAGCTCAATGGGTTCTGAGCTAAATGAAAGAAAAAAAAACATTCAAATCGGGGTTGGGCAATCTGCTAGTTTCTAAATAAAGTGAACATTTATTCCACCAAAATGACACCCAGTTGTAGTGTCACTTGATGGCAACTGACTGTAACCAGATTCGCGTTGGGCAAAGTGTGCAACAGGGCAGGTCTGGGGAATACGGTAAAGCAAAGGCCATGCACAATGGATAGCCAACAACTGTGCCAAGTTTCCATTGTTATTTCTAATTATAACATGAAACAATCACATGTACTGCTGTACCGGCTTCAGGTGAGAGCAGGCTACATGCACTGGGTACATTTCATGGAAGGGGGTGCAGGCTGGCTGTATGGGGTTGCTACTGGAAAGATTGACAAATCAGAAACAATGAAATCAACAGAGCAAAGCACCAAACATCTCAAAAGTCCATAGTCCCTTCATTTTGGTAAAATTTGACAACAAAAACAGTGTTAAAGGGGTTGTAAAGGTAAAAAAAAATCAGATGACTCTTCGAAAGTCCTATGCTCGCCCCCGGCATCCTCCTCGAGTCGAAGCCCGGCCGTTGATTGGCTGCAGTGGATGGATTGAAAGCAGCCGCCACTGTATCACAGGAGCGCGCCCGCAATAGCTGCCCCCCAATGCTCGCTCGCATGTCTGTGTGCAGGGCTGGACTGGGACAAAAATTTGGCCCTGGACTTCATCCAGACTGGCCCACTTTGACAGTTCTCTCCCACGGCGGCCGGACAGCTCCCACACCCCCCCGACCACCCAAGCCCCCCTCCCCCTTCACTAGCCACTACTTTATTAGAGTAGAACGGCTGGTACTGGTACTCTTATAGGCAGTACCAGTGGGGAAGCTAGACATTATTTCACCCGGGCAAAGAATACGTTTGATGCCCCCCCTTATGGGACAAGATTAGGCAGAAGTGAGAAACTCCCAGGCCATAGCTGTTGAGTCAGCTGTCCCCTCCCCCATGCTCCTCTGTCATCCCCCCTGCTCCTCTGGTCCTCGCCCTGCTCCTTGGTTCCCCCCAGGTGAGCGCTGCGGGGAGGGAGAGGAGGTAAGCGCTGTGGGAAGGGAGAGACAGAGGAGCGGAGGGGGGCGGCGGTCCACTGCCACTGAAGCCACTGAAGCCGGCCCACTGAGCCATCGGCCCACCGGGAAACTCCCTGTAGTCCCAATGGCCAGTCCATCCCTGTCTGTGTGTAGTTGTTGCGGGGAGAAGCCACGACAGCCACCGAGGAACCCCAGAAGACCAGGATCGGGGCCACTGTGTGAAAAACGAACTGCACAGTGGAGGTAATTATAACATGCTTGTTATTTTAAAAAAAAAATCCTTTACAACTCCTTTAAGCCTAGTACACACATTGAGATTATCGGACAAAAGATCGTCCGTTGTTTATTGCATGCTAGTCTCCAGATCGAAAAATGAGGAGGTTACTAAAGTACGAAAATTCTCGTACGACAGAATAAAAACAAGAAAAGTGATGCCACGTGTTGTATTGAATTTGTATTGCATTGCATTTTTGGACAAAAACTATCCTGATAAAACAAAAATTGTACGATCTGGTATTGTAAGAGGAAAGTTTTCATGTTTTTTCCCTTCGGAAAATTTCGGACGAAAGCTGTGTACTAAAGATCAGATTATCGGACGATGATGTCACGGTAAAATTGGTAGTTTAGGGGGCACAGGGTGTGCAGAGCATAGATGTGGACTGGAGAAAACTGCTTTTGCAGCTTTCTCCAGGTTTTGCTATTCCATCATGGGGCTCTGTAGTTTGGAGATTCCATAGTGTCTTGGGTGGGACGGGATCTCCAACACTGTGTCCTGATTTTGTGGATGACCAGCAGGGTGAGCACAACCCTTATAATGAGGGTATGGGAAGACCTGATGGCTCCCAGTTGGAGACAGCTCCACACCAAGAGGGACAGGAGGTCTCCAGGAGTTAGAAGGGCTGCAGGAGGCAGCCAGAATGTGTGACTGCAAGAGGCAGTGCAATGACCTGAAGATTAAGGCCAGAGCGGAGCTGTGGGTGCTAAATGGAAGCCGTCCACATTGAAGAATTCTGTGGTCTAGGTGACCAGGATAAAGAGCAGTGGTGCTGCTAAAGAGAGCCAGGTGGGCTAGTATTTTCTGTTGTGTGTATTTGCTGGAGCAGAACACCTATGTTATGGACTTTTATTTGCCTTTTTAAAAAAATTGGACTATCATGCCCTAAAATATAGTTCCTGACTGCCATAAATCACTGACAAAAGCATATACCACAAGAGCTAATGCCTCCCCTCCCCCATTTTACAGGGCCTTTAGTCAATGTATTTTAGGGGGCAGTTAATCACCCTTGTCAGATGGATTCTATAAAATCTTCTGGAGGACAATCTCTCAGAATAGGTAACCATACCTTCTCAATTGTCTAACCATTTTTTAGCTATAAAACTGCTGGTGCCTATTCTTCACTGAAACATTATAGCCCAGTGATGGAAAACCTTGGCACCCCAGATGTTTTGGAACTACATTTCCCATGATGTTCAACTACACTTGGGGTGCCAAGGTTCGCCATCACTGTTCTAGTCTGTCATAGGTACGTATTGGAAAATTACACATCAGCAGGTTAAAAGAAATGGCAACTGAGTCTTTCTTCACCCTGCTTGCCACACACATAGGCCCCGTACAGACGACCGAACATGTCTGCTGAAACTGGTTTCAGCAGACATGTTCGGTCGTGTGTAGGCCCGAGCGTGCAGGATTCCAGCAAACATTTGCCCGCCGGGCCTTTTCCCAGCGGGCAAATATTTCTGGACTTGTTTTAAAACAGCCCGCTGGAATCCTGCCCGCTCGGACATGTTCGGTCGTCTGTACAGACCTACCGTACATGTCCGAGCGCCCGCCATCCCTCGCATGCGTCGAATGACTTTGACGCATGCGTGGAAGCATTTAACTGGCAGGGCCGCCCACGTCGCCGCGTCATCGTCGCGGCGACGGCGCGGACACGCCCCGCATATTGTTTACGCGCAGATTTCTGTATGATGGTGAGTACAGCCACCATACAGAAATCCCCGGGCATACATGTACGGTGAAAGCGGTACGGCGGACCGGTTTCATCGTACATGTATGCTCGTCTGTACGCGGCAATAGATTAAAACCTATGCATTCACTCCATTGAGCATTCCCTATAAAGTACTATGAGAACAGTAGGACTACAGTGTCTATTAGAGAAGAAGAGGTCTGTAACCATGGATTAAACAAAGGGTGGGAGACTTATTGGGTACATGAGCTTACACTTAAGCTGGCCATAAATTGGTAAATTTGACTTAAAGGGGAGTTCCACCCACAATTTCACCTTTTAAATATAAATACCCCTGTAATACACAAGCTTAATGTATTCTAGTAAAGTTAGTCTGTAAACTAAGGTCTGTTTTGTTAGGTTGTTACAGCATTTAGTTAGTTTATAATCTAGAAATAGACCGTGGCCATCTTAAGTGTGGGCATCATGAAGCCAGACTGTATGACTTTCTGGATTTCAGCCTTGCAGATCTCGCACATGCTTAGTGCTGCACAAGCGATGTAATAGGTTTCAGTCAGGTTTCCATAGCAACGGGAGTGTCAGAGGAAGTTGCCGCCCCTTCTCTATGCAAATAGGCTATTTGCAAGGACTACTGGGATACATGATGCCTATCCCAGAAACCCTTGCGAATAGCCTTGTGACTTAATAGCCTAGGCTAATAAGGAGGAGGAAGTAATGAAGGACTACAAAATAAAGGTATTTACAAGCAACAAAACAAATAAAAATTGTCCATTCTGAACACTACGAGATTAGGGCATGCAGCACAGACAAACATAAAAAAAATGGGTGGAACTCCACTTTAACTGTTTGTGGTATAGTCATCAGAAGAATATGTTTTGCCAGTCAACTAACTTGGCATGAAACCTTCTACAATTTTATCCAGAACTGCTAATGGAAGGTTTGGATTCTAAATGTATGTAACAGGTTTCATTATGCTTGAAGAAGAATTACGGGCCAGATCCTCAAAAAACGGGCTTAACTTAAATATGCCGATTTAAGTTACACCGCCGCAAAATTTCTACCTAAGTGCCCGATCCACAAAGCACTTACCTAGAAATTTTGAGTGGAGTAACTTAAATCGGGCCGGCGCAAGGCGTTCCTCATCATCAGGGGGCGAATCCCATTTAAATGAGGCGCGCTCCCGCGCCGGCCGTACTGCGCATGCTCGTGACGTCATTTTCCCAACGGGCATAGCGCGAAATTACGTTACGTCGGGCTTTGTGGATCGCGACGGGTCAATAAAGTTGCGTCGTGAAAAAAAAAAGATACGGCGGCAAAAAAAAAATTCAAAATAGAAAAAAAAGCGCGGCGCGAGGAAGAAGGGTCTGCTTTTACATGGTGTAAACAGTTTACACTTTGTAAAAGCAGCCCTAATTTTGCTCTTGCAAAATAAAACTTACGGCGACAAAACGAAGCATAATAGCTTCGTGGATCGCCGTAAGTCCTAATTTGCATACTAGAAGCGGCATTTCGACTCGAAATGCCCCCAGCGGCGGATGCGGTACTGCATCCTAAGATTCGGCAGTGTAATTCAATTACACATGCCGGATCTTCTGCCTAACTTTGGAAAACTGATTCTGTGGATCAGTTCCATAGTTAGGACAAGGGATACGATGGAGTAACAGCAGTTACTCCGTTGTATCTCTTTTGTGGATCTGGCCCTACATTTGCATCCGTGTGCTTCAGAGAGTGCAAGCAGCAAACATGGCAGATATAAGATTGATGGTAGGATGATCATAAATTTAATGTATGCCTCCCCCCCCTCTCCATTTTCTCCTTCCATATACCCACACTCCCCTTTCCTTTCTACCCCCAATCTAACTATGAGTTGTAGCGAGATGTGAACAACCAAGCTACCAGGGCAGAATTAGCTCCACTACTGTGCCATCTTGGACACGTCAGTTTGCCTGTGTTGACATCACAATAGGGCCCAGATTCACGTAGGAGATACGACAGCGTATCTCCAGATACGCCGTCGTATCTCTGAGTCTGAGGCGTCGTACCTTGGCGCCTGATTCAAAGAATCAGATACGCCAGAATTTCTCTAAGATACGACCAGCGTAAGTCTCCTACGCCGTCATATCTTAACTGCATATTTACGCTGGCCGCTAGGGGGCGTGTACGCTGATTTACGCCTAGAATATGTAAATCAGCTAGATACGCCTATTCACGAACGTACGCCCGGCCGTCGCAGTACAGATACTCAGTTTACGTTAGGCTTTTTCCAGCGTAAAGTTACCCCTGCTATATGAGGCGCAGCCAATGTTAAGTATGGACGTCGGGCCAGCGTCGAATTTTCCGTCGATTACGTCGTTTGCGTAAGTCGTTCGCAAATAGGGCTGTGCGTCATTTACGTTCACGTCGAAAGCATTGGCTTTTTGCGGGTTAATTTGGAGCATGCGCACTGGGATACTTTCACGGACGGTGCATGCGCCGTTCGTAAAAAGCGTCATTTACGTGGGGTCACAATAGATTAATATAAAACACGCCCACATGTTCCATATTTGAATAAGGCGGGCTTACGCTGGCCTATTTACGCTACGCCGCCGCAGCTTTGCTTTGTGAATACTGCACATGCCTGTCAAAGTTGTGGAGGCGTAGCGTAAATAGGATACGTTACGCCCACTCACAAACACGCGCTCCCTACATGAATCTGGGCCTATATGTCTATTGGTTGAGTCCTGATCCTTGCTTGTGGACCTAAGAAGATACTGTACAATCTGTTTACATTTATGTGACCAGTTTGCCAATGTGTACTTCCACTACTAATATACCCCTTGATTGTACAAAATAAAAATAATAATAATAAAAAAAACTTTCAATATGTAGATTTTTACCTAATGAAAACCACATTCAGTTAGAATTTTGTTTGTTCAAGAAAAAAATTTCCATCCCGTTCTTTGAATTTTCCTGTTAAAAGATTCTTTAATAGATGTAATAACATTATTAAAAAAATAATATTTAATTTCATGAAAGCAAGAGAAGCATGTTGTAAATTTTACACAAGATTGGATTTTACAACAAAGCAATCTAAGAATCATTACAAAAAAAAATAAAAAATTATTTACACCAGACTGTTAGCTGTGTCAATAAAGGGAATGACATTCAGCGATAAAGCTACTTGTTTGGATGTCTGAGGTCTTCGCTAACAAGAAAGCTTGCAGCAACTGCACTGCGATTAGTCATTTAAGCTAAATTAATTTGATAACC
Source organism: Rana temporaria (assembly GCF_905171775.1). NCBI lineage: Eukaryota > Metazoa > Chordata > Amphibia > Anura > Ranidae > Rana > Rana temporaria. The sequence continues at coordinate 72,997,760 of NC_053491.1, read as the reverse complement.
GTTTATTATATACTTGAATATAAGATGGCATACTCTATAACAAATGATATATGGATTATAATATTTACAAAGCATAACATCTTGAAGACATTGTTCTGTACAAATCTGTTTACTGTGATCTGTATGGGAAAAGAATACTACAAGCTGGGTGGCTTGTAGCCCGAACTGTTGCTTTCCTTTTTTTTATTCCATGGAATGTACAGTGCATGGTATCCTATGGTTTATTCATCTTTTACAGTCCAAATAACAGATCCAGTTTAGGTGGCAAGGCCATCATCCCTGGAAAATTTGTATGAGGAAGGTGCTTCATAAAGGCTCTCTCCATCAGTGCTTAGGTCATCATCGTCATCAAGGTCATTCAACATCTTGCTTGGGGAGTTCCTGCGTCTGCTGCAAAGAATACATAGCATTAAACAAACAGTTGTGCAAATGACAGAACAGGAAAAAAGGCTATTTTAAATGTAAAAATAATCTACATACGGCTTATCATGTCAAAACAAGTCGTTTTTGAAAAAAAATAAAAAATAAAATACTTTCCTCATTTAACACTTTGCTATGAATTACACAACTGTAGAAAAGTAAGAAATCACTTTGCAAAGACGAGGCAAAGAAATAGATACATTATAATGAACACTGCATACAGTATCTCACAAAAGTGAGTACACCCCTCACATTGAGCTGTAGCATGGTGGCCAAGACCATACGGCGGTTTAACGGGACAGGTTCCACTCAGAACATGCCTCGCCATGGTCAACCAAAGAAGTTCAGTCAAGCATATTGGTGAGAGTGTCTTGGTCTGGGGCTGCATGAGTGCTGTCGGCACTGGGGTGCTACAGTTCATTGAGGGAACCATGAATGCCAACATGTACTGTGACATACTGAAGCAGATCATGATCCCCTCCCTTCAGAGACTGGGCCGCAGGGCAGTATTCCAACATGACAATGACCCCAAACACACCTCCAAGATGGCAACTGCCATGTTAAAGAAGCTGAGGGTAAAGGTGATGGACTGGCCAAGCATGTCTCCAGACCTAAACCCTATTGAGCATCTGTGGGGCATCCTCAAATGGAAGGTGGAGGAGCACAAGGTCTCTAACATCCACCAGCTCTGGGATGTCGTCATTGAGGAGAGGAAGAGGACTCCAGTGGCAACCTGTTAAGCTCTGGTGAACTCCATGTACAAGATGGTTAAGGCAGTGCTGGAAAATATTGGTGGCCACATAAAATATTGACACTTTGGGCCCAATTTGGACATTTTCACTTAGGGGAGTACTCACTTTTGTTGCCAGGGGTTTAGACATTAATGGCTGTGTGTTGAGTTATTTTGAGGAGACAGCAAATCTACACTGTTATACAAGCTGTACACTCACTACTTAACATTGTAGCAAAGTGTCATTTCTTCAGTGTTGTCACATGAAAAGGTATAATAAAATATTTACAAAAATGTGAAGGGTGTACTCACTTTTGTGAGATACTGTACATCAAAGAAAGCACACAAATTAAAATGCATATAACCAGGACGCGGCCATTATTGAAAGTGAACCTGTGTGTGTGTTTTTTTTTTTATTATTCTTTATTTATAGCAACAAAGCATACAGCAGACAAAACAAGCCAGGCAAGTTAGCAGGTTTTTACCTCATTTTGACAAAAAAAAGATCATATATTATCCTGGAAAGTAAACTAAACAAGATATAGGAGTTATGTCCAGAGCAATGAGAATACACTCAAGACCCAAGAGACCCTTGTAGAAATAGTAATAATTAAGAAAAGCCAGGCAATCAACCTTCAGGAGTGGAAGCATGTGTTGCTGACGGGAGAACACTGCGGTTCCCACCATTTTTCATTATATTGTAGATAAGAAGAGAAAAGTAAATGGACTAGAGAGGGAGAATTAAAAAAACAGGGTGAAAAAGAAAAAAATAGTTGGGGGAGGGGGGGGGGGGTGTAGAGGAGTAAGCTCATACATTCACAGACTTGATCCAAAAACTTACTGTGGGGGGGTGGGGTGGACTTCCACTAAATCAGGGTGGAAGATCTACTTGTGTTGGTAAGATGGATTACTAAGGAATGACGATATGTTTGTTTGGAAATGGAGCTGAGGTGAAGAAGACAGGCTGCAGGGTCTTGCTAAAGCGAAAGGTCCATGAGATCTCGGATAAAATCACATAGGCCCAGATTCTCGTACAATTGCGCAAAACTGGGCGGGCGTAACGTATCTGATTTACGTTACGCCGCCGCAAGTTTTACAGGCAAGTGCTTTATTCTCAAAGAACTTGCCTGTAAAGTTGCGGCGGCGTAGCGTAAATCACCCGGCGCAAGCCCGCCTAATTCAAATTAGCCGGGTAGGGGGCGTGGAGCATTTAAATTAGGTGCGTTCCCGCGCCGAACGTACTGCGCATGCGCCGTCCGGAAAATATCCCAGGGTGCATTGCTCCAAATGATGTCGCAAGGACGTCATTGGTTTCGACGTGAGACCCATTGGTTTCGACGTCCAGCCCCATTCACGGGCGACTTACGTAAACGACGTAAATTTTTAAATTTCGACGCAGGAACGACGGCCATACTTAACATTGGTTGCCCCTCATATAGCAGGGGCAACTTTACGCGGCACAAATCTAACGTAAACGTCGTAACTTCACTGCGTCGACCGCGCGTACGTTCGGGAATTCGCGTATTTTGCTAATTTGCATACTCGACGGGGAAAACTACGGAGGCGACACCTAGCGGCAAAAAAAAAAATTGCATTTAAGATCCGACAGCGTAAGAGCCTTACGCCTGTCGGATATAATGGTTATCTATGCGTAACTGATTCTAAGAATCAGTCGCATAGATACGACGGCCCAGATTAGGACTTACGACGGCGTACATTGCGTTGCGCTGTCGTAAGCCCTTTGAGAATCTGGGCCTTACACTCTGACAGAAAAGGTGGTTCAGCAGACAGGACCAAAAAATGTGAAAAAGCGTGCCTCTGTCTGCCATGCACCTCCAGCAGGTAGGTACCTTCAGGAACATGGAGTGTAGTTTTATAGGGACCACCTGGTTAACAACTATGAGATTACTATATTTTTGAGGAGATCGCTAATTTATGCGCAAAGAGGATAATGAATTTTCTTTTTCACATGCAGGGTAAAGCAACAAGTTAATTTCAATGGTAGCCCAACTAGCAGCTTATGTTTACCTCCCTTGCTTAAGAATTTGCCCCATGTAAGCTCTAAGTTGTGAATTAAAACCTACACGGGGATGAGTACCCTTCTTTACCCCATATGATGGTCTTGGTGCTTGGCATTTTAGGTGCCCAGCATATGTAGTCACATGGTAGGAAGAGGAGCGGGTCACATGTTTCCCGCCAAGTGTAGCAGCTGGGGAGAAAAAGAGTAAAGATAAGCTGCAGAAGAGGCTGCCATTTAAGTGAACTTGTTGCATGGCCCTGTATGGACAGAGCATAGGTTCACTTTGAACCTGTGGCTGTGAAAATTGGTATTTTTAAATTAAAGCTCACAATTTGCTTATCTCCACCTTCTAGAAATGTGGCGGTTACATCTCTCGCTGGCCACTATCATCTCCCCCCCGGCTGCTGAGTTTTTGGCCTTTTGATTGGCCAGTGAGGGATGGCGTTTGGTGCCCTACTTGGAACTCATCTTTAACAATATATACCATAACAAGTGTACTTACTAGAAAATGTAATATTTTTTAGATGATATTCTAAAAAAAACAACAACAAAAAGAAGCAAACACTTGGTAGACAGTGCTGCTTCGAGATACCAAAGCTCAGCACACAGATGACCATGCCCCACCAATAATATAAGAAAATGTACATGTGTTGAGGTTTGAACTTCACTAAAAGATAAATCCTCTGTTATAGTACACCACACAAAATAAGAAAATTATATATTCTATGAAATAATGTACTGTATACAGCCCTCAAAATTTACACTCGCCTACTAGCATTTGGCGAGTGTATTTAAGCTGGGGGCGAGTGATGACAGGGCTGCATGAGCAATCTCCCTCCAATCTGTGCCTACACTTAGAGTCCCGATGAGATTGGCGGCCGAAGAGGAAAGGTGCATGCTCGGGAAAAGTAGTCTGGTGAGCCGCGCACAGGCAGAGCAGTACACAGGTGCTCTACTCACAATTCTCATTAAGCCATGGGACCCAACAGTATGACCTCTCTGAGCCTGCCCCCCTCCCCCAGGCCCGACCAATGTAGCTGGAGAGCAGAAAGTAATGAGTGAGGTGGAGGATTGCAAAAATTACCACTCCGGTGCAGCGCTCACTGAAAGTTGCCCTGACATGAGAGCAGCAGCCTTCTAGTTTGTGCAGTTTTCTTCTCCTTGTGCTCTATGTAAGTGTCCAACAGTTTAGCCTGAGCACTGTGAACAGACTGGTCTCAATGTGTGCTGTGCGCTGTCAGTGTGCGCTGTGCTATGGTGTTGTGTGGATCTCAGCGCTGGATTGTACTCCCTCCCGCTGTGCTGCAGCTCCTCTCCTCTCTGCCAGCCTGAATAAAAGGGGGAAGTGGGGACATGCAAGCGTGGAGCCGCACACACAGGCTCCTGATGATCAGATGAATGGGAGAGAGAGGATGGATGGGAGTTGCAGAGGAGACAGCAAGAAAATGGGAAAGAGACCCAGTTCTAGTGCCCTGTCCCTCTTGTCTGCCCCCAGTGCCCTGTCCCTCTGGTTTGCCCCCAGTGCCCTGTCCCTCTGGTCTGCCCCCAGTGCCCTGTCCCATTTTGTTAAAGTTGTTGTTGGTAATATTTAATTTTGTAACTTGATTCTGCATAAAACATTGTCCTTCCATGAGATAATCGATGAGGGCGTGTTTATGGGTGCAATTAGGCGCAGGGCAGTGTATTAATTAGGTGGAGCAACTGGTGGCAAGTAACTCTTGAGGCCTGGCTAGTAGCTCAGGACTTGAAATTTTGAGCCCTGCTGTATATATTTGTAATGCTTTTATTATTAAATGAGCACCAGTCACGAGCAGCACACACTAACCTGAGTTCCTTCTTTGAAGCATTCAGCTGGGTTTGCAGTTGCTCGTTGAGGTCAATCTGTTCCTCGAGATCTCTTTGCAGTTTCTTTTTGGAACTTTCTAGCCTATCAATTTCTTCTTCAGCTTCTTCTACTTGTCTCTTCATTGATTTCAGTCGAAGACTTATCTATAGATTTCAAGAAGAAACACATGTTCTGTGAGTATACAACTGCATTACCTTGTTCCCCCAACCCAGGCCTAGTCACTCACCAGTAGACAAAAGAGTGCTTTTAAATGATAAAAGTCAAGAATTTGTATTATGTGTGGACTTGAAAAGTTACAGATATGTCCACTTTAATGCAAAATGCCTAGACAATGCCTTTGACAATCAGACAGATCAGAAAAATCAAAAACAGTCTGATAAAACCTAGGGGTTTTACGTACACTGTAAACAGTTCTGAATGCATTTCAAGGTCACGCTGATATGGCTTTATTATCCTATCAGCACTGGATGACAGAGGGCAATTGTAACTCTATGCTTTGTTATTAACAGGTTGCTATTGTGTGGCTAGTAAATGAAAACTGGAGGAAAGGAACAATGGAAGTGTTAATAACTGTAAACAGCAAGGAAGTGTTTCTAAGGCCCCTTTCACACGGACGGATAGAATGGTGCTTTTAGCTGCGGATTCTACCGCAGCTAAAAGCACACAATGCTTTTCTATGGCCCCATTCACACACTGCGTTTAGCTGCAGTTTGGTTACCTGCAGGTTGGGTGCAGATAGAAAAAATTAAATGTACTGCGTCCAGGAACGATTTGGCGCAGCTATCTGCACATAACCACAGGTAATCGCAGTGCACTGTGTCAGCTGCGTTTGGTATGAATCATGAGGGGGAACTCCACGCCAAATTTTAAATAAAAAACTGGCATGGGTTCCCCTGCAGAAGCAAAAACGGCATTGGAGTCCCCCCAAAATCCATACCAGACCCTTATCCGAGCACGCAGCCCGGCCGGTCAGGAAAGGGAGGGGGACGAGCGAGCGCCCCTCCCCTCCTGAACCATACCAGGCCGCATGCCCTCAACATGGGGGGTGGGTGCTTTGGGACCGGGGGGCGCCCTGCGGCCCCCCACCGCAAAGCACTTTGTCCAGGTTTTTAAAGTAATTTATTAGGCAGCTCCTGGGGTCTTCTTCTGACTACGTGGGTCTCTTTTTCTGCTCTCCAGTGCCTTCTTTCTTCTGCCGGGCTGCTCCGCTATCTTCTTGCAGCTCTTTTACTAGCGGCGGCCCGGTCTTCTGCGTCATCTTCTCCCCTGGTTTGACACGGGGGGCAGATAGTTTGTTTGCTACCCCCCCAAAAAATGGAGCACCAGTGCCACTGAATCAAACTGGTTGTTTTTGGACAATGGTTACATATTCCTTTACACCACCTCTAAAATACTAAAAACCATGGTATTCTGGAAGTCAGACATCCTCAGGAAATGGAGTAAAGAGTGAGTTGTGACAAAGAAGAATTATGTTCTATGCTGGGGTTATAAATAGAGAGAATAACAGGAACTGCAGTCTGCTCACATAATTTGTAATAAAAAAAAATGCCATTCTGAAGCTTCCCTCCAACCACTTTGCATATTATTTTATATATACTGTTATTCTGTACTTGCTGTATATGCTGCAGAAATGTCCCTCTATTGAGTCTGGCTGCATCCATTTTAACTGTGGGCAGCTGAAGCTGCTGCCTCTTCACTGCCTGGATTTACACAGATACACAGAGGCACACCTCAAGCTCTGCAGCTTTCATTGGCCCTATTATGACTCATCCCCCCTCCCTTCCTGGCAAACTCTCACAAGAGAGTGAGAGAGCGCTGTACATTATGTAATAAGCCTAGGCTTTTTACCAGACAAGAAACAGGACGTGGGCTGTATAAGGTATTTACTGGCAGAAAAAATATTTTACTCTCCACATTTAAAACAACAAGGGCAGAAGATTTAATAGATGGGAAGTTGAAAAAAATTACTCAGGTTCGCCATCAATGAACTAATCTTATTACTCGTGGCCAGTAAACGACATGCCCATCTTTGCGCAATACACTGAAACTAACTGTGGTATAGAGTTTGATTCAGAGATAAGTATTACATTGGACACAGATTTGGGACCTGCCATCCTGGTTCTGGCTTCACTAGATAACACTCTATACAGAAGAACATTAGAACTCCCATTTCCGGCTTGTGCTATTGGCCCCCCGGCTTGCCCTAGACATCTGCACAACTCCAGAGGTGACTCAGGTTCTCCTAGCATTGGCTTTATGTTGGAAGCACTTGCTGAAAAAAACGAAGTTCAATGCTTCCAAGCATGCATCGACTTGATTCTGAGCATGCATGGATTTTTAACCGATGGACGTGCCTACAAACAATCTTTTTTTTCTATCGGTTAGGTATCCATCGGTTAAATTTAAAACAAGATTGCTTTTTTTTAACCTATGGATAAATAATAGGGTTGTCCTGATACCACTTTTTTAAGACCGAGTACGAGTACTGATACTTTTTTTCAAGTACTCGCCGATACCGATTACCGATACTTTTTTTTAATGTCATGTGTCAGTATTTTTTTTTATTTTACAATTTAAACATTTCACATTTTTTTTGTTGTTTTTTTACAATGCTTTCTTGGGGGTGAGGGGGGTGGGGAATGAATGTGTCAGTGTGTGTTTTTTTTTAATATGTATTATTTTTTACAATTAATTATTTTTATTATTTATTGCCATTTTTTTTCTTAGCCCTGTTGGGGGGCTTTGGTGAGATATCAGGGGTCATAACAGACCCCTGATATCTCACCTTTGAGACAGAGAAAGGGACTAAGGACACAGATTCCCCAGTCCCTTTCTCAGCTGCACTGGAAATGAATGGACAGGAGACAGAGGTTCCTATCCATTCATAAACTGAAGCATCGTAAACACAGTGATCGCTCCTACCGCCGCTCTCCATCCTGACAGAGGTGGCGGAGGAGGACACGGAGGGGGGACACAGATCACAGAGGGGGGAAGCAGCCGCACGGAGGGGGGACACAGATTCGGAGGGGGGAAGCAGCGGCACGGAGGGGGGGACACAGATCACAGAGGGGGGAAGCAGCGGCACGGAGGGGGGACACAGATCATGGAGGGGGAAGCAGCGGCATGGAGGGGGAGAGCAGAACAGAGGACGGCAGCAGCACAGAGGGGGAGAACAGAGGACGGCAGCGGCACGGAGGGGGAGAACAGAGGACGGCAGCGGCACGGAGGGGGGACACAGGAGCATGGAGGGAGTCAGGTATCGGTAAAGTATCGGAGCATTTTCCCCGAGTACAAGTACTCGAAGAAATGCTTGGTATCGGTCCCGATACCGATACTAGTATCGGTATCGAGACAACCCTAATAAATAACCGATGGAGCCTACACATGATCGGTTTGGACCGATGAAAACAGTCCATCAGACCATTCTCATCAGTTTAACCGATCGTGTGTACGCGGCCTTAGTGTTATCTTGGCAGAGATACTTGCCAAGGACACTAGATGTCTGAAAGGACATGAAGATGCAGGCTTTCGATAGAAAATTACTGTCATTAATTTTGTCTCTGTTCACTGGCAGACAGACATATTTCAGACACCCATGTAACCTAATCCTGTAATAATCATATGCTGCTAATTTGCAGTATAATTGAAATGCTATAGCAGTTGTTTTCTCAATAATTAGAGAACACAAGTAGCTAAAAATCTACCATGAAGTTTGAGAATATCTTTACAATGCATATATCCAGAGAACATTATTTAAATTTAAATTTTTCATTGTATTAAACTACACAATTCCAATCACTTTACTGACAACTGCAAAGTTAAATGCACTCAGGGTATTACCCTGACCCAGTAAGGTGCAGACTAGAATGAAATACAGATGCGGCAGACGTGATAAATCGTCCATTACCTTTTTGTGATAGAAAATCTTTCATATGATGGGTGAGTTTATCTCTTTTATTTAGCACTAATCCATACAAGAGGTCAAGCAATGCCTAAATCTGTTGCATCCAGAAAGGTTGCTCCACTTAAGCCCCGTACACACGAATAGAATATTGTACAAAAAAATACCGCTTTTCAAAGCGATTGTACGATAATCTGATCGTTAGTACAAAGCTGTCATCTGAAATTTTCCGAAGGGACAAACATGAGACCTGTTCTGGTCCAATTTCATTTAATCAGTACAGTTTTTGTCCGAAAATACATTACAAATACATTAAATCACTTCCGAATTTTTATTCTTTCGTTTAAGAATTTTCGTGCTTTTGTAACCTATTTGTTTTTTTGATATGGAGCCTAGTATCCAAAAAAAAATACAATCATTCATTCGATAATACCATTATGTGTACTGGGCTTAAAGGGGTTGCAAAGGCAATTTTTTTTCCCTAAATAGCTTCCTTTACCTTAGTGCAGTCCTCCTTCACTTACCTCATCCTTCCATTTTGCTTTTAAATGTCCTTATTTCTTCTGAGAAATCCTCACTTCCTGTTCTTCTGTCTGTAACTACACACAGTAATGCGACACTTTCTCCCTGGTGTGGAGAAAGCCTCTTGAGGGTCTCTCCTGGCTGTGTACACATTGAGCCAAGAGGGAGGGAGGAGCCGAAGTGTGACTGTGTATTGCAGTCAGTGGAGACTGAGAGAGAGGGACGCCTGCACTGTAGCCGAATGACGCTGCGGGACCCCGGGCGACAGATGTGCCGGGTGACCGCGCCACTTTGCGGGGGGCAGCAAAAAAGCGCCCCCGCCCCGCGAACCCTCCTCCTCCCGCACGGAGAGCCGCACAGCTGAATCCTGGAGTTCAGTGCAACTGCACGCTTCAGCACTGAACTCCAGGATTCAGCTGTGCGGCTCTCCGTGCGGAAAGAGGGGGTTCGGGGGGGCGCCTTTTCGCCGCCCCCCGCAAAGTGCCGCCCTAGGCCTGGGCCTTGTCGGCCTAGGCCATAATACATCTCTGCAGAGGATATTAAACCCCACCCTGGAGATAATCAACCTGCTGACTGGAGAGAGATTTCCTCTTCTGAAGTCAAGTGATCATATGACCATCACAGTGCCTTCCATGTGACTCCCTAAAACTTGAGAGACACAACATGCAGAATATTCTAGGAGTCACCAAGAAGATGATGGAGCTGCTGACCGGAGAGGTTCCTATAAAGGTGTCAGGATGTCACTCTCGATCTCTCCATGGAGGAATAGGTTTATTAAGAAGGACACAAGATTCTCTACAAGGACATTATGATGGAGAATCAGCCACCTCTCACATCACAGTGGATGCCAAATCATGTTGGTTTGGGCTTGCGCCCTCCTGGTTTGTTTTGCGGGGCCTGTTTGGATCCTATTACCACAGCTCCCAGGACAGACATTCCTAGCAGGAGCCAAGCGAATATGGGCATGTATTTTAGTTTTCAACAGTTTTATATTAAGTTTGCATCAACCCCTGAGGAAGTGAATGGTTGTTCATGAAACACGTTGAGACTATAGACTATTCTATGGAAATTTGTACCTGACTGCAATATACAACATGACAAATCTGTTCATAATATGATATCTGCCTGTGGCTACTCCTGATCTTGTATGTATCAATAAATGTGATTTTTACTTCATCAATAGAAGTGTCACCCCTCATTTTAAGGGCAAAAAAAAATGTATTTGAACAGTCTACTTGCCTTTAGTAAATCAACCCCATTGTTTTTTTGGTCCATGCCCACCCTTAGACCACTTCACGACTTTTATGTGTGCACCATTAACATTAAATTATTACATATCTCAAATTGGACTAGATTTATCATGTTAGTATTATGCACACTATTGGCTGTCCAATATGTTTTATTGTAAATAGTAGGGTTGTCCCGATACCACTTTTTTAGGACCGAGTACAAGTACCGATACTTTTTTTCATGTAGTCGCCGATACCGAATACCGATACTTTTTTTAAATGTCATGTGACAGTTTTCAAACCACAATACAGACTAAGGATATTTTCTTTAGAATTATGAAGAACTCTAACTCAAGACATTATAAAAGAATAAAAATGAGTAAAAATGAATACAAATGTTTTATTTGCTTGTCACGCAGTAGTAAAAAACTCAAAGAATTTTCATAGAACATGTTGATAAATACAAAAAAAGTATTCTATTTAGGTATCGGGAGCATTTGCGCGAGTACGAGTACTCCCGCAAATACTCGGTATCGGTCCCGATACCGATACTAGTATCGGTATCTGGACAACCCTAGTAAATAGTATTCATTTTCCTGCAACTCCCAGTGTTCTCATGCAACATCAGATTGATGCTGCTTGGAATTTACCACTCAAAGTAACATGGTTATAAAGGGCCAGATTCACAGCAGAGATACGACGGAGTATCTCAGATACTCCATCGTATCTCTCAGAGTATCTATGCGACTGATTCATAGAACCAGTTACGCATAGATAGCCCTTAGATCCGACAGGTGTAATTGTTTTACACTGTCGGATCTTAGGATGCAATACCGCGGCCGCCGCTGGGGGGAGTTTGCGTCGTAAACCAGCGTCGGGTATGCAAATTAGTAGTTACGGCGATCCACAATGGTTTTTCGTGTTCGCTACATCGCTGCTAGTCTAGTTTCCCGTCGCAAAGTTAGTCGTCGTTTTAGGTGCCCCAACTTTACACAGCACACGTATGTGCTGTATAAAGTATGGCCGTCGTTCCCGCGTCGAAATTAAAAAATGTTTCCTTCTTGCGTAAGACGTCCGGGAATACGGAAGTACGCTACGCACGTCGCCATTCTAAAAAATGACGTCACTTCGCGCAAAGCACAGTGGGAAATTCAAAAGGGAGCATGCGCAGTAGGTCCGGCGCGGGAGCGCGCCTAATTTAAACGGAGGCCGCCAGCGTAAGTTTTCATGCAAGTGCTTTGAGAATCAGGCACTTGCGATGAAAACTTGCGGCGGTGTAACGTATCTACGATACGTTACGTCGTCGCGATTCTACGTGAATCTGGGCCATAGTTACATAGTTAGTCAGGTTGAACAAAGACACAAGTCCATCTAGTTCAACCAATAAAAGAGAAAAAAAGAGAAACAACATTATTCACATGGTCTGAATATACGGCTTTAAGAATAAAACAGCTGTAATTTGCAAATAAACTTTGTCACCCAAGGCCAAACATGGGAAATACAAAAGCTGTATCTGAAGTCTTAAATTTGACATGCAGTAGTTAATTAGGGTTTGAGAGGAGAACCATTTAAAATCTGCTCTACCTGATCTTTCTGATCGGTTAAAGTGAGATGCTCGTCATCCACCTGCATCATTAACTCCTTCAGCTTCCTCTCCAGCCTGCGGTTGCCGAGTTGGAGGTTTGCCCGATCCCTGTGGAAAGGAAAAGCACATTGTTGGGAAATAGAAGCTGGAAACTGTGCCAGACTCTTCAACTTTCACTCAGAATACTGATGAAACGTTATTATTCTGTGGATTTACTGCTTAAAGCTCAGAATGTTACATTTCTATGGATCTACCATTATATAAACACACAAAAAAAGTTGATACAGCGATTTCTGAAACAAATATGCCCATGTACACCTACTATATAAAAATGGTATAAATAATATGTATGTACGGTAATTGTAACCAGCAAATATACAGAGACACGGGACAGTTTATGAAGACAGAGAAGCAAGACATCAGCACAGCAACCAGTCACTGAACTGCACCGAATCATAGAGCAAAGCATTCAAAGGAAAGCATAATAGACATCTGGGTACAGTATGCCAGCTTCCTGTGATGTTCTCCTGCACAAGTGGAATACTAATGCCGGAGCTTCGTCTGCAGACACACTGCAATGTCCCAAGTTCCGTGCAAACAAACGATCCAAGTGATTGTGTTTGGCCATGGACAGGTTCCCTTGATTGCAATTTTTTCTGGCTGGGTCGAATAGCAAAATTTATTTGGCTCCAATTCTTATTCCTTATTTTTTTTTTTTTTAACAGGCTCAAAAAATAAACAACTGGGATACTGCGAGAATCAGAATATTAATTCTTAAATTAGGATTGTGTGGTCTTGCTTATGATAGAATAAAATACAATGGGGCAGATCCACAGAGAGAGTACGCCGGCGTATCTACTGATACACCGGCGTACTTTCAAATTTCCCGCGTCGTATCTTTAGTTTGAATCCTCAAACCAAAATAATGACGGCATCTGGGTTAGATCCGACAGGCGTACGGCTTTGTACGCCTTCGGATCTTAGATGCAATACTTTGGCGTCTGCTGGGTGGAGTTTGCGTTGTTTTCCGCGTCGGGTATGCAAATTAACTAATTCCGATGATCCACGAACGTACGCGCGGCCGTCGCATTCTTTTACGTCGTCTCTAGTCGGCTTTTTCCGGCGTATAGTTAAAGCTGGTGTTTTGCGGCGTATAGTTAGACTTGCCATGTTAAGTATGGCCGTTGGTCCCGCGTTTAATTTGAATTGTTTTTTTTTTTTTTTTGCGTAAGTCGTCCGTGAATCAGGATGGATGTAATTCACGTCTATGTAAAAAAAAAATGACGTCCTAGTGACGTCATTTAGTGCAATGCACGGCGGGAAATTTATGGACGGGGCATGCGCAGTTCATTCGGCGCGGGGACGCGCTTCATTTAAATGAAACACGCCCCCTAATCGCCGATTTGAATTCCGCCGCCAGAGATAGACTACGCCACCGTAACTTACGGTGCAAAATCTTTAAGGATTCGATTTAAAGCCAGGTAAGGTACGGCGGCGTAGCGTATCTCTGATACGCTGCGCGGGTGCAGATCTCTGTGGATCTGCCCCTATATTTGTATGGTTGTCCTGCCTGACGTAATGCATGGTTTCTCGGCTTCTGATAGAAGGCAGGGTAGAAAAACAGAGCCCTGTACTTGTGTACATCTCTCTTTTTTTTTTTTTTTTATAGCTATAAAAAAGGACAGTAAAAATCCCTACTAAAATAAATAAATAAATATATATATATATATATATATATATATATATATATATATATATATATATATATATATATATATATATATACACACACACACACACACACACACACACACACACACACACACACACACACATTAAGCTCAGACCAATCTGTTGCCATTCCTGAAGCTTAAATCACAGATCAACACTGCTGGTGTATCAGACAAAACTGGCTTATAGAGCATGTAATGAACATGGTCGATCTGCCGGGGAAAGAAATTGTCATCACATGGTGTACATCTCTCTTGACTACAAGGCTTTACTATGCGGCACTGCTATGCACTCTGAGGAGCTGAGAAGTTGTCGGATTATCTGACCGTGTGTATGCAAGTCCTTTGGACAAAACTCCAAAGTACAAACATGCATGCTCAGAAGCAATGCTCACACAACATTAGCAGAAGTTGCCCAAAGGGTGGCGCTAAAGAGCTGAAAAACCACATAATTTTGTGTTTGGTGGCTAACAATTCTTTGCCGTTTGTATGCAATACAAGTTTGTGGCCAACGCCCGTCGAACAAAAGTCCTACCATTTGTCCGCAGAAAATCCGATCGTGTGTATGAGGCTTAACACAAAAAGGAAGGTCTTCTTTAATTCACCCCTATACCCAACTTTTTTGACCCATAAAATGTATTTCTTTTGCTTAATCTCCTAATATACAGATCACCATGAGTAACTCTTTTGCTTCCCCTACTCTCGTTTAATAACCTACACCCTACTTAAAAAATAAAAAAAATAAAAATGTTTTCTAGAGCTATGGCGATAAAAGTTGCTTTATTATCTTTTTTGTGTAATTGTCTACTTGCTAAAACATGTCATCTGGTATTGATTCTGTATGCTTACACACGCTGATTGGCTACCATGCACAGCTGCACAAGAATTTGCTCTCTCTAGTTTTAGTAAATCAACCCCTGCGTCCAGAAATCTAGAGGCCTAACTCCACATTTACTTTAACTAGCTCTTTTGTGCCAAGCTGGCCAAAATAAAATATTTCTTACACTTCTTATACACATAGGTTGTACTGTATAAACTGTTTGTAGGATCAGCTACCTACAGTATACAATACTGTTGAATAAGGACTTCCTGTCCCACTCCCAGAACAAAATTGAGTTGGGCTTAGCGCTGTGTAGCCATTCATAGGCGTGATGTCATCCACCCACCTTTCTACCTCAGCCAATCAGAGTAAGCTTTGCATTCCTTCATAAAATACTAAGCTACTTATGAATGGCTGAGCAGAGCTCATCCTGACTCAGTTTTGTTGGTGGTGTGGGACAGAAAGTTCACACCCCACTGCTGAAACACAGTGCTGTATTCCATATGTAGCTGATGTAGCAGCACACCCCAGTAAGCCAAGCAGTAAGTGTAGCCAATTGTTTGTTTTAGCCAAACAAACAAGTTAAATGGGCAGCAAATGTGGATTTAGATAGATGTTAAGTAGACAGGGCTGACAACATGTACTTATGAATTATGAGTTGTGTTGTCACATCAAAGCTGAAGGTAGGAGCATATTTAAAATTTCTGGCACATCAATAGTTATTTTTCTGTACTTGCAGCAGTTTAGGCCTCATGCACATTGAGCTTAAAAAAAGCGTTGAGTGTTTTTTTAGCCTGATAACCCTCTACATAAGCCAACGTGTCCATGGAAATATAGGCATTTACAGACGTATTAGAAGAGAAGCATTGATAGGATGGAAAAACAAAACAAAAGGCGTATTTAGGAGAAAACCTAAATAGCACGGAAAAAAAACACAGGACACGCCTAAATGAGTATAAACACACAAACCTAGACGCATTTAAGGCACGTCTACCATTTGAACACTAGTGCATTCCAATGGCCAGAATGAATTAATATTCAGGCCAATAGATCACATTGAATGCAAAGTACAGCCAAAGCTTGTTTGGCTTTACTTCTGTGGATCACAGGAGTGCAGATCGTTTTTTTCAGCAGAGAGTGGGCGGAAGCTCGCTGCCAGCTGGCGTCACAGAACCGGTCCAGGCTCAGGCAAGATTGTGAAAATGAATTTGAGATCTGCCCACATGCCTGGACTGGCACCGGCTCAGCCTCTCAGCAAGCCACTGATAGTTTGAGCCGGCCGCACACCAGTGAGGAAGGGGGCAGAGCAGAGAGCCCTAAGAGAGAACTAAGCGATCGGCAGTGTTTGATCGTTCGGTTCTCAGTCTTCGAGCCTGCGGTGGAGAGATGCTGCATCCACCTAGGTAAGTATGATTCTGCAAAAAAAAAAAACCCCATACATCTCGTTTAACATTCAAATGCTAGACGTGCCTAAACACGTGTGCAATACGTGGCTTTTACCGCATTTTTAAAGTAGCTTTTTCCTGCTAGGAGTTCTGTTGTACAGAGTCGCTTGGCAGATGCACAGTGTACATGAGACCTTTTTTTTAAATTTAACATTTTTTTATTGTTGTTTGCATATATATATAGTACAGAAAATAGTGCGCCAAGTTGTATAAGTTTAACATAGTACATATACAAGCATCCATTATACCCCTCCCCCTATCTCTGTGTCATTGTATTTAAGTAAAAAAGACCTATTAAATTCCAAATTATTTTCCCTCATATCCGTCATCCCCCCCCCCCCCCCGCCCCTCCACCCCTCACCCGCCCTCCCATCACACCTTGGACCGGTTTTTTAGGTTAATTTGCTACATTCAGTTGATCGTCCCCATAAAGGGATATCCAATAGCGGGTTAAGGTATTAATTAAGTTTGGAAGATTTCCTCTGCTTATATAGGGCATCCCGTTATGTCTAGCCAAGGTTTCCACATCCTCACATATTTTTTATAGTTACCCTGTTTAGTAAGTGTCGCTCTCTCACTCCAGATCATTGTGTTGATGGTTTCGACCCAGGATTTTACAGTAGGTGGAGTCTGGGCCTGCCACCTCCACGCAATTAGCTTCCTTGCCTGGAAGAGGCATCTCAGCACCACCTCAAGGGCACCGACAGGCACTCTATCCTCCTCAATACTGCCTAATAGGCATGTCTTGGACTCAGCTTCCAGATTAGTTTTAAAAGTTTTATTGATTATGTCTATCACCTCCTCCCAGTATCTGAATAGCTTAGGGCATTTCCACAACATGTGGATAAGATTGCCTGTCGCTCTGCACCTTGGACATTCGTCAGTGCTTCTCCACCCGAGGTTGAACATTCTCCTGGGGGTATAGTATACCCTATGCAGGAGGAACAGGTGTGATACTTTCTGAGATGGAGAGATCGAAACCAATACTCCCCTCCTCAGGATCGCATCCCACTGTTCCGTGGTCATTTTCCCTAAGTCTCTCTCCCATCCTATCCTGCTCTTAATGGGGCCTGCCCTACTTATTGTTTTAGCTCCTATTCTGTAGTACAGTTCGGAGATCAGGCCTTTAGTTGTTTTTGAAGAGATTATTTTCAGGAGGGTAGGAGCCGAGGACCATACAATGGGTCGTGACCCAAACTGGGCTTGAATGCCATGACGGATCTGGAGGTATCTGTAAAATGTTTTATTTGCGATGTTGAATTCCTGTCGCAAGTCTGCAAAGGATTTCATATGTTCTCCATCGTATAGTTGGTTTGTACATGAGACCTTACAGGGACAAAACATGTGGACATGTGCATGTACTGAATATATTGATTTTTTAATTTTGCCTTGACAGACGTTTTAAATGTCCAAATGCAACATCATACAACAGTACATGCACTCAATTAACATGAAATATCACAAAGATATTTACTGAAATATACAATGAATGTCGGAAAATCTAAGCTCTGTAATTTTATTTTGTATTTTAGAATTTTCACTATTTTATTTTATTTCACTATTGGGTTGCAGATGTAAATTTATAATCCAGAGGTTCATCAGGAATTTAAACATATAGGTATGAGAAGAAAAAAAAAAAATAAGAAAAATATAAGCTTAATATTACATCATAAAGCATAACTGAAAGCGCAACTATGCTACAACACTAATACATAAAAAGACAAGAAAGAGTTAAAAAAAATCATCCAGCAAGCCCAAACACAACAAACAACTCCATTACCTTTCTTCATTTTCCAGGCGTTCTTCCAGCTCCACTATTCTTACTTCCATCTGAGCAACAAGCCCTTCTTTATTGGATCGATGTGAAGTTTCAAAATGAGCTATTCGGCTCTTCAGATCTTTGTTCTGAGCGAAAAGAAAAGTGCAGTGGGTCAAACAATTTTAAACTTCAAATGCTACACAAGGTTTTAAAACAAAGCTGGATGTTTCAACAATGCCCAATGAATCTTTTAAGAATAACACATTTTCAGCTGAAAATTCTCTCGATTCAAGAGATCCCATTTACATCCAAGCCAAGGCATACACTCACAAGGTGCTATACAATACATTAGGTCAGTAATATTTAAACGAATGCACAGTGCAAAATTCAGCACTGCAATACATTCATGAGAATTTTTTTTGCCCAAGTATGCAAAAAAAATAAAAATAATACTTATAAAAAAATAAAATGTTACCTGTCTTTCCAAAGACATTTTATCACACTCCAGATCTTGCTTGGCAGCACGTTCTTGAAACAGTTCTCCCCTCATCTGTTCAATCTGATATGAACAACAAAGATTATTTTTTTAATTCTCATAATTATGCATCATATTAATCAGATATTTCTTTCAGCACCAAGTCATCTTTTTTTTTTCCATTTTTATTTAGAGGATTGCAACAGATAAATAAAAACATTGGCCTGGATTCAGATAGCCTTTACGTCGGCGTATCTATTGATACGCTGCGTAAGTGCTAAGAAGCGCCGGCGTATCTTCTTTCTGTATTCAGAAAGCAAGATACGCCAGAATTTTACTAAGATACGGCCGGCGTAAGGCTCTTAAACTGTCGTATCTTAGGCTGCATATTTACGCTGGCCGCTAGGTGGCGCTTCCGTATATTTCCGCGAGGAATATGCAAATTATGTAGTTACGCCGATTCAGAAACGTACGTCCGCCCGGGGCATTTTTTTACGACGTTTACGTTAGGCTTTTTCCGCCGTAAAGTTACCCCTGCTATATGAGGGGTATCCTATGTTAAGTATGGACATCGTTCCCACGTCGAATTTTGAAAATTTTACGTCGTTTGCATAAGTCGTTCGCGAATAGGGCTGTACGTAAGTTACGTTCACGTCTAAAGCATTGACGATTTGCGGCGTAATTTCGAGCATGCGCACTGGTGTTTTTTCACGAACGGCGCATGCGCCGTTCGTAAAATACATCCAATACGTGGGGTCACAGTGAATTTAAATAAAACACGCCCACATCATCCACATTTGAATTAGGCGGGCTTACGCCGGACCACAGACGTTACACCGCCGTAACTTAGGGCGCAAGTTCTTTCTGAATACAGAACTTGCGCCCTAATTTACGGCGGCGCAACATATCTGAGATACGTTACGCCCCGCCGAAAGATACTCCAATGTATCTGAATCCGGCCCATTGACTCCATACAATTGTCGAGTGTACATTCCAAGTCACTGCAAAGCTTCAAAAACATCCACAGAGGGGTACAGCATTACATACAGAAACCACATTGACCAGTAAGGCCTCGTACACACCGTCGATCCATCCGATGAGAATGGTCCGACGGACCGTTTTCATCGGTTCACCGCTGAAGCAGACCGATGGTCTGATGTGCGTACACACCATCGTTTCCAAAACCGATCGGGTCAGAACGCGGTGACGTAAAACACACGACGTGCTGAAAAAAACGAAGTTCAATGCTTCCAAGCATGCGTCGACTTGATTCTGAGCATGCACGGGTTTGAACCGATGCTTTTGCGTACTAACCATCGGTTTTGACCTATCGGTCAACCGTCCATCTGTTCGATTTTTAAGCAAGTTCTCTTTTTTTGGACCGAAGGACAACTGACCGATGGGGCGTACACATGGTCGGTTTGGACCGATGAAACTGAACTTCAGTCCGTTTTCATCGGTTTGGTCCAACCGTGTGTACGCGGCCTAAGAATCTTTATACATAAGTATCAACTGTCTATCCAAACATGGTTAAATGACCTGGATAATTGGGTATAGAAAGGCCTCTGGGAGTCCGCAACTGGATACAGGGTAGGAAGCCCATAAAACCCAAGTCATCTTTTATTAAAGGGACATGAACTATCATCGTAATATACCATTTATATCAGCTTTTTTGAGGACAGTGTGGAAAGCTTTTACAAAGCCTTTGCAACATTTTCAATTTGTAAGCACCTTTTTTTGAAGCTTTGAGGCCGGAATCACACTAGTGCGTTGCTTTTTTGAGCTGCGTTCTCGTTGCAGATTTCTCTAGAGGGTGTTCTGCAGATCAACTGCGGTTTAGCTGCAGATCAGGTGCGAATTTGGAGACCTGGGAGAACTTCCGGGTGAGAGGAGAGTGGGGGAGAATTGTATTGAGCTGAATGAGAGAAACTCCTGCAGAGAACTGAACACATGTGCGAATTAGATGCGTACCCATAGAAGATAATGGGACTGAATTCGCACCGCAAGACATAAAAACCGCATGCGGTTTGGAGGCAATACGCAGTGCGGATGCATCGCACATATGTGAACCAGCCTCATTGAAAACAATGTATTTTGAAATGTCCTGCGAATTAGATGCGGTTTAAACCGCACTCAATTCGCATAGGTGTGAACCTGGCCTAAGGCTCGTTCACACCTGGTAGGTGTGCTGGAGCCAAACACTTTTTTGCACATTCTGCGTATCGTGTTTAGGGAAACCCATTATTTTGATGGGTGAGAGGTATGCAAAAAGGGCCTGACCCATTTTTTATCACCAAAGCGCATGATACTGTGTGGGGGTGCCATTAAGAATTAATGGCACTACCATGCATCTGCAAAAAAACTCTGGCTCCCCTGCATCAGTGAGCAATTGGTGCAGCGGAGGGAATGCTGCCAACAACGTGCTGGGTTATGGAAGCCTAGGGGGACATCACAGCTCTCTGTCGTATAGCAAGATGGGTGGAAGGAACATTTTTAAGAGGTAAGCTGGCCATAGATGGTTGAAATCTCATCCAGTTCAGAAGAGACCAGCTGAAACCTGAACCATCTATGGGCAGACTGACTGTACCAAAATCGATCCATCGATGGACTTGGATACAACTAGCATGCTGGATTTTCACATGCAATTATTGACAGCGGCTTTAGCCGCTAGCAATAATCACTGTGTTCTCCTGGCAGGGACAGCTTCCTAAATCCCCCCTCCAGGAGAACACAAAAGCTTAGCGGGAAGCATTCCCCAATCAACTCAGTCAATTTTGAGCAATTTTCTTTCCTGCATCCCGTAGTTGTAGGAAAGAAAACATCTGTGGGCTGCTTTAGACTTATGCCGCGTACACACGATCATTTTTCGGGTTGTAAAAAACAAAGTTTTTCAGGCTCTCGAAAAAATGATTTTTTTTTCAACTTCATCATTAAAACAACGTTGCCTACACACGATCGTTTAAAAAAAATGCTCTAGCAAAGCGCGGTGACATACAACACGTACAACGGCACTATAAAGGGGAAGTTCCATGCTGATGACGCCACCCTTTGGGCTGCTTTAGCTGATTCCTTGTTAGTAAAAGACGATTCACGCTTTTCTGTCGGTTACAGTGTGATGAATGTGCTTACTCCATTACGAACGATAGTTTTACCAGAACGATCGCTCCCGTCTCATAACTTGCTTCTGAGCATGCGCAGGTTTTTCACGTCGTTTAAGCCCACACACGATCATTTTTTACAACCCGAAAAACGACATAGTTTAAAACGACGTTAAAAAATGCAGCATGTTCGAATTTTTTTTTTTTTGTTTTTTCAGAACCCGAAAAATTATGTGAAGCCCACACACAATCGTTTTAATGGACATTTTTTTAAAACTTTGATTTTTACATGCCGAAAAATGATTGTGTGTACGCAGCATTAGGCATTACTTCCACTTTAATGTCTAAACTGGCTACACTGTGGGGCTAATCCACAAAGAGAGTACGCTGGCGTATCTACTGATACGCCGGCGTACTTTCAAATTTCCCGCGTCGTATCTTTGTTTTGAATCCTCAAAACAAGATACAACGGCATCTGGGTTAGATCCGACAGGCGTACGTCTTCGTACGCCTTCGGATCTTAGATGCAATTCTTCGGCGTCTGCTGGGTGGCGTTCCCGTCGTAATCCGCGTTGAGTATGCAAATTAGCTATTTCCGACGATCCACGAACGTACAAGCGGCCGTCGCATTCTTTTACGTCGTCTCTAGTCGGCTTTTTCCGGCGTATAGTTAAAGCTGCTATATGGTGGCGTACTCAATGTTAAGTATGGCCGTCGTTCCCACGTATAATTTTAAAAAATGTAAGTCGTCCGTGAATCGGGCTGGACGTAACTTACGTCCACGTCAAAACAATGACGTCCTTGCGACGTCATTTAGCGCAATGCACGGTGGGAAATTTAGGGACAGCGCATGCGCAGTTCGTTCGGCGCGGGGACGCGCTTCATTTAAATGAAACACGCCACCTACTCACCGCATTTGAATTGCGCGCCATTACGCCGCGAGAGATACACTACGCCGCCGTAACTTACGGCGCAAATTCTTTGTGGATTCGAAGCTGGGAACAGTAAGTTACAGCAGCGTAGCGTATCTCACATACGCTGCGCCCATGCAATTTTTTGTGAATCTGCCCCTATATCTTCAATATGTATTTAAAACAAAAATAATGTTTGTAATATTAGATCCTAAGACAAAACTGGTTCTTAGGTAGCAGGCACATTCAGCTATCAGAGTGACTCCTCATCCCTTAGGTCTCAACATCATCAAACCCACCCCATGAGCCCAGAGCAACAAGGACACTTCCTGGGGGTTGATCATCAAGCTGCTCTAATCTATCACAGGAGAACACTTCAGTATCCATCACTACTTAACGCTGTCCTCTGCACCATAGAGGACCACCTGCTGAGGGAGGACCTCAGTATGTCACATGACACAACTGCTCCAAAATTTTTGTATGCAAAAAAGTTGTAATAAAGATTGTGGTGGTGATTTAGGGAAAGGGGGGATACTTTCGTTGAAAAGGGGTGTCCCCAACCTGAAGATGGACTTTGGAATGTAAAGCATGCAATAACTTTAAAGAGATATGCAGATATGAGATTCATAATGGCACTGGGTATGTAAACAGCATATTTAACTGTTATTTTGTTGCTTACATCTGGAGTACTCACTTTATTTAATAGGGAAGTTTACTTTGTGCTAAAGAATACCTGTAGACATATTTCCTAGAGTTGTGTTAATTGGTTGAATTTGTGATTTTAAGAGCTCTCTTTAAAAAAATATATATATATGTGATATATATATATATACTCACTATGGGGCAGATCCACAGAGATCTGCACCCACGCCGCCGTACCTTTCCTTGACTTTAAATCGAATCCTTAAAGATTTCGCTCCGTAAGTTACGGCGGCGTAGTCTATCTCTGGCGACGGAATTCAAATCGGCGATTAGGGGGCGTTTCATTTAAATGAAGCGCGTCCCCGCGCCGAATGAACTGCGCATGCGCCGTCCTGAAATTTCCCGCCTTGCATTGCGCTAAATGACATCGCTAGGACGTCGTTTTTTTAAACATAGACGTGAATTACGTCCATCCCGATTCACGGACGACTTACGAAAAAAAAAAAATCAAATTAAACGCGGGAACGACGGCCATACTTAACATGGCAAATCTAACTATACGCCGCAAAACAGCAGCTTTAACTATACGCCAGAAAAGGCCGACTAGAGACGACGTAAAAGAATGCGACGGCCGCGCGTACGTTCGTGGATCGTCGGAAATAGCTAGTTTGCATACCCGACGCGGAAAACGACGCAAACTCCACCCAGCGGACGCCGAAGTATTGCATCTACGATCCGAAGGCGTACGAAGCCGTACGCCTGTCGGATCTAACCCAGATGCCGTCGTATCTTGGTTTGAGGATTCGCGGGTAATTTGAAAGTACGCCGGCGTACTCGCTCTGTGGATCTGCCCCTTTATATATATATATATATATAATTAGACCGTAGTTCTTATTCAGGTCTTACATTCATATAGTAAAAGTTTTAATACATACACCCTCAGCAGCACATTTTAGATTTTTATAAGCAATCTGCTTATACATAGATTCACAGAAACAAAGTCCAAACTGGATACAGCAATGGATGTCCAACAGTCACACCTAAACTGAGATACAGACATGCCAGAACACTTGTTTTATAGGGTAGAAAGAAACCGTATGGTGAAGGTTGGCAATTAGCAGACCCTTACAAAGCATTCATAAACTAGAGAAGAAAAAGGCCCCACATTCCAGAGCAATGAGGTCACACTGTACTGCGGAGAATCACATGGGCTAATTTCTAGTGAAAGTAAATGGCCAGTCAAATCCTTTTAATTGCTCAAACAGCCCTCAGGTACAATACGTTATGGCTGCTCTGTGACTCCGGCAGTAATAATATGACTGTGGGAACAGAGCAGCAGCCTCCTGCGTGCACTTTTTTGTGCCAAGACAGATTTAGAGGCCAATGTTCAGATAACTCTTTGGGTTCATTTAACAGATACTCTCAGAGGCGGTGTAATGACAAACATTGTAAGGCTAATTTTGCAAATTAAAGGAACGCTTATTAATAAACAGGGAAAAATTATTTGATCCCCTGCTGATTTTATATGTTTTCCCACTGACAAAGAAGTGATCAGTCTATAATTTTAATGGTCGGTTTATTTTTACAGTGAGAGACAGAATAACAACAAAATATCCAGAAAAATGCATTTCAAAAAAGTTATAAATTGTTTTGCATTTTAACCACTTGCTCACTGGGCACTTAAACCTCTTTCCTGCCCAGACCAATTTTCAGCTTTCAGCAATCTCACGCTTTGAATGACAGTTGCGCGGTCATGCAACACGTAAAAATAGAATACCCAAAATAGAGCTTTGTTTTTGTGGTATTTAATCACTTTTTTTTTTTTTTTTATAAAAAACTAAAATAGACTTATTGATACATTTTAAAAACGAAAAAAAAAAAAAAAAAACAGTTTCATAGTTTATTTAGAAATTTTTTGAAAACAGGTAATTTTTCTCCTTCATCGATGTGCGCTGATGAGGCTGTCCTGATGGGAACTGAGAGGTGGCACTGATGGGTGGCACTGAAGGGCACTGACAGGTAGCACTGATAGGCAGTACTGATGATCACTGATGGGTGGCACTGATGGGTATTGGTAGGCACTGGTAGGTGACACTGATGATAAGGCACTGATGGGCATTGACTGGCAGCACTGGTGGCACTGGCTACACTGTGGGCACTGGTAGACTGGCTTGCGGGAGGAAAAAAAAAGATTAGCGATCTCCTGTTTACAGCATGTGATCAGCTGTCATTGGCTGACAGCTGATCACATGGTAAGGGCCTTAAAGGGAGTGCTCCTAATCTCAGCTTGTTACCTGTATAAAAAAGACATCTGTCCACATGAGGCAACCAATCAGATTCCAATCTCTCCATCAGGTCCAAGACCAAAGAGCTCTCCAAGGATGTCAGGGACAAGATTGTAGACCTACACAAGGCTGGAATGGGCTACAAGATCACCAATCAGCTTGGTGATAGGGTGACAACAGTTTGTGCGATTATTTGCAAATGAAAAAAATACAAAATAACTGTCGATCTGCCTTGATCTGGAGCTCCATGCAAGATCTTACTTCTTGGAGTTTCAATGATCATTAAAATGGTGAGTAGTCACCAAGAAAACAATTGATAACACACTAAGCCGTGAAGGACTGAAATCCTGCATTGCTCGCAAGTCCCCCCTGCTCAAGAAAGCACATGTACAGGCTAGTTTGCTAATGAACATCTAAATATTTCAGAGGAGAACTGGGTGAAAGTGTTGTGGTCAGATGAGACCAAAATCGAGCTCTTTGGCATCAACTCAACTTGCCATCTTTGGAGGAGAAGGAATGCTGCCTATGACCCCAAGAACACCATCCCCACTGTCAAACATGGAGGCGAAAACATTATGCTTTGGGGGTGTTTTTCTGCTAAGGGGACAGGACAACTTCACTGTATCAAAGAGACAATGGACAGGGCCATGTACCTTAAAATCTTGGGTGATAACCTTCTTCCCTCAGCCAGGGCATTAAAAATGGGTGGTAGATGAGTATTCCAGCATGAGGCCTCGTACACACGACCGAGTAACTCGTCGGGCGAAACACATAATTTTCCTCATCGAGTTCCTTGTTAGGCTTGTCGAGGAACTCGACAAGCTTGCTTTGCGTACACACGTAACAGACAAAATCTCCTCGTTCTCAAACGCGGTGATGTACAACACATACAACGGCAGGGGAAGTTCGATTCCACTTGCACAACTCTTGGGGCTGCTTTTGCTAATCTTATGTGTTTGCGTGTTAAATAAAAGTTTGTTAAGAGACGATTTGCACTTTTCAGTCTGTTACAGCTTTAAAAATGTGTTATCTCCATTACAAATGCTACTTTTACTCCCGTCTCATACTTTAATCTGAGCAAGCGGGGGTTTCTTAGCATACACACGCTCAAGTTTCTCGTCGGAAACCAGCCCGACGAGGAACTCGATGAGCCAATTTGAGACTCCCGTCGAGGGAAAAGAGAACTTGCTCTCTTTTTGGCTCGTCGAGTTCCTCGACAGTTTCCTCGATGAAAAACGTACACACGACCAGTTTCCTCGGCAAAAAAGCTCTCCCACCGAGATTCTTGATAGATTCTGCCGAGGAAACTGGTTGTGTGTACGAGGCCTGACAATGACCGAAAACACACAGTGAAGGCAACAAAGGATTGGCTCAAGAAGGACTAGCCAGTCATATGTGGAGGGAGTTGAAAGTTCGAGTTACCCAACGTCAACCTCAAGAACTTAATGACTTGGAGAGGATCTGCAAAGAGGAGTGGGACAAAATCCCTCCTGAGATGTGTG